>NC_056731.1:1550395787-1550746952 GCF_019279795.1 Protopterus annectens | reverse complement strand
GGTCTATAAATATAGTTCTGGTAAGACTAAGGGTGGTATTCATAGTCCAGGACTGAGCAAGTCCGTAGTGCACATCTGCGGGCAGCAGCGCTATGTGGACATGCAAATCAGGTCAATATAATGTAGTTCTGTTGAATACAGAAACACAAAGCAATTTCTGTAATCACTCACATTATTTCTAAACATGCAAATTGTGTAAAGTCTGTGTTTTCATATGTGTGAAGCATTTCTCAGTAAAGCAAATTGTATGTGCCTTGGCATATCTCAGGCAAGCATGGCTAAGTGCAATCATGCTTAAAGCCTTATATTGAAGTTGTGGACTGCATAGCAGATAAATCTGACTATTTTTAAAAACTAAAGGGATTAGGTTACTTTCATGTAGGTGTATCCTATGGTGGATACCCTGATGGTTTCATTATGGAATAGAAAGGGGGTAATAGGAAAGACTGAAAAAGGGTAGAGAAACAAAGAGGAGAACATACAAGGGAAACATCAAAAGGAAATGTGCTGGAGCAGGTGGGAGAGAATGGGCACTATGTTTTTGTCAGGGGATAGACTCCCCTATTCTTCAAAAGTTTTTTTCTAAGAGGGTAGTGTGGGTGGGAAATTGGGAAGAGGGTGTAGGAGAAATGGTAACCGAAGAAGGACTGAAGAAGCCCCAGCTGTGTACACAGTCCACAGAGCTTCAAACAAGTCCACTACCAGATGGTGTTTCACTGGACGTCCCTGATGTTGAGTGGGTAGAGGCCTGTGATGGCATGGTGGTCTGTACCAACTGGGTGAATGTGTCTTCTTCATACTGAAGAGAGGTTTCAGCTAGTGCAATTCTGCTGTCCAATGCCTCTTCCAGTATGTCCTCAACTAAACTCTGAAGCCCCTGTTCAGTGAGGCTTGTCAGGCTGCCAGAGTGCCTGCAGGACCATCACCTCCACTCCGACCTCATGAGTATGGATGAGGACAGGCAGAGGGTGATCTCTACCTAGCTTGGAAGCTAACTGCCTGGTCTGCACCTAAGGGATTTGAGCCTGTATAAAAGAAAAATGAAGTTAGACAGAAGCAAAATAGCAAAGTAAAAAGAAACACATAAACAAAATAAAAATATAAGAGAATAAACAGGGCTGCAGAGAGACAAAATAGAAATAACTGCAATAAATCCACACAATACTGTTGTAATGCAAGGCATCAAGACAATAAACCACTGAGAAAAATATCTTTATTGAAGTACAGTTGTGTATGGGAAGTGCTTATGCGTATACTTGGGAGAAGTGATTGGAGAAGTGTTTACGTAACTTAGTTGAATGTGTAAGACTAGTGCTTATGCATACTTGTAATGAAATTACAATTCAATAACTTGCAATGGAATTGAAATGGCAGTTGATTTTTTTCTTTTGAAATGGTATTGTATTTCAATTTCATACTTTTCAAACACATTTTACACTACACAGTCATCAGACTTGAAATAAATCATTAACTACTACATTTAATCATGGTTAAAAAAGACAGTATAACACATTTTCCTTGATCTGTTCATGTTTCCTTTGAATTTGTTTCAACTGCAAAGGTCTAACAACAGTTATTTGTAAGAGTACCACTAAAATCGGTTTTGAAAGCATTGCTGTACTACTATTGACACTACCCTGAATTCTTGTAATAAGTTCTACTATGCTTAGTTAAATAATACATATTTTACGGACACCTGTTACTCTTACAGGAAGATTCCACCAGTCTCTTAATTTTTCTCTTTCTTGCTGGGAGTTATAATGGATTTCTTCCTGCACTGCAAGTGAAATAGAGAAGGATATTCTTGTTTACTTGTATTTGACTGTATTCCACGTATACACATCTTATATTCCTTATAATCATTTTCTTTTTTTTCTTATCCTGTCAGATTGTAACTGCTGAATGCATACATGTGTAAATTATTAAAATTCAGTACTGAAATATTCTACTGCATTGTGTAAGGTACTGAAGAAGTATGACTGCAGGTCTGCCTTTTGTTTAAAAAATGCATATGACACTCTGCGGAAATCCTGAACTGCAAATGCTGAAATGTTGCAATTTAGTGAAGTGGAATTTACTTTTCTGCAGAACTTTGTCTAAGGTACACTATAGTGGCTTATGATCAGGTCGCAGATCATAACCCACTTATTATGTGTTCGAGACCTGGATGCCAAGAAATGTGAATCTTGGCATCCATATCGAGAACATATAATAGGGGGTTATGATCGGTGAGAAGATCATAATTCTTTATAGCAAGTGGAGCTTTACCTGCTCCATGTACTACTAATTAAGGGAAAAATCACTGTTTTCCTGGCATTCAAAGCCATAAAACACTTAGCAAGTGCTGTCAGAGAGGTAATGTAATGCAGTCCATTATGATTACACTTACCTCCATACTTCTCAAGCATTTAGATTTTTATAGGATATCCAGATTATTGCTTCATATTTTTGGTCTGCTCCTCATAAAATATCTGGTTTTCAGACAAAACATTGAGGCTTGAAGTTACTAAATAATGACATACATTTTAGTTTCAGTGTTCTCATTTTTGAGACTACTCAGCTGAACACACATCATGTTATTCTTGCAACTAGCTTAAGCTTTTTTTTTCTTTTACAGGAAGTTAGGGACATGTTAAGGGTATGGACAGCAAGCAGAAGCAAATGTTTTGTTTTGCCTCTGTCATTTGCTAGTGAGTACAGGCAGATTTTACTACCTAGCATGGGACCCAACCGTAACAACTTCCACAAGGGGTGCTTAGCATTTGTTAGGGTCAGTCGAGCACCACTCTGGTGCTTAACTGGTTTGTCTTCAAATAGAGCATAATCACTGAGCTCCATGCAGTAAAATGAAGTAAAACAGCTTGTTTTATGAAAGGGTATGTGCTGCTCATTATTAAAGCAATGTAACCCCCACATCCTCCTTCAACAGTCAGTCTGATTAGGGTGTGATGAGTGTCACTTCAGCCATGTTATATGTGCAACAAGAAATACTTATGAACAAGCAATTACATTCAGCAAATCTTTTTACTTATATTTAGTTACCTCTCACAGAACCTGTCCTCTTGTAATGGTTAAAAAAGATGAAATCAGTGCCAAAAAACATGAACAAGCTCAAACACTAGAAACAACAACACTTGGCACACTGCTGAAGACTCAGGAATCCAACAGTCTTAATCACCGAATACTTTTATTGAATGAACTGCACACAGCAAATAAAGTACATGACCGTACAAGTTGTGTACTTTATTTTTTGCGTGTGGCTCATTCAATTAAGATGTTGGATTCCCGAGTCTTCAGTAGTGCCAAGTATTGGTGTTTTTGTGGTTAAAAAAGGTCTTACAACTTTTTCAGTGCAATGCTACACAATTCTTTATATCTGTAACTGCAAGTTTTATTTCATTGTATTATATGCAGGCAGCATTACTTATTTGAACACTACTACTACATTTACAAAGTTACCTGTACAGATTACTATTTTCATATACTTTACTGACATTTTTATTAATTACTGTACCCTTTTAACAGATAACAGCAGTATTTTTCTCTCTGTCATGAACACATTTATGTCTGATTACATGAAATGGTATTTATTTTTAATGCATTTCAGAATGCCACTTCAAGCACATATTTTCAGGTCAAGATTGACTGCTGAAATACAGGTACAATTTTTTTCTACTCCCCTGTTGCATTATATATATATATATATATATATATATATATATATATATATATATATATATATATATTTATATAACAATATTCAGTTATATATAGTATGGATTAAAATTGTACTTACTGTAGAACTCTGGCCTTCTCACCTGAACCTGATCAATCCACTCAGCCAGCTGGTCAGCATTATGTTTTTGCAAGTCGTCATACCTGTGATGGCACTGCTGACCAGAGCGAGATATACCTGTCAGGGTTGGCAGGCGGTCACCCAACTCCTGCCAGATATCAATTTTTTCCAAGTACTAGTATATGTGTATGATAGGATCTTTTCCAGGTATGATTCATGCAGAAGGTAGAGCATGATTAAGGTTTCTTTCTCAAACCAGCCACCAGAGCAGCCTTGTGCCTCTACAGGTGCTGCCATTATTCAAAGAGCCAGAACCAGAATGAAGAAAGTATAGTGAGGGCTGTATTAACCAGAGTTCAAACCACTCCCTGTTAGATGTGACATCACCTTGACCAAACCCTTTCTTTGCTAGTATGATCATTGGATCAGGTATTGATAACATTGACATGTTTGGTGTAACCAAAAATGCTTTGACACACCCTGTTTTTTCCTAAAGGGAAACACTTACCAAACCATGCAATTACTAATGGACTTTTCCTAACTTTACCTAAATCATGTACATGTTGCCAGTTATATTTCTTCATAACATTTACATTTTTTATTGTATCTGATTTCAACAGCATTTGCTTTCATGCATTAAAGTGAGGCCTATCACTTTTTAATCTTCATTTTTTTTATTTTTTTGTTTTTTATAAATCGGTAGTGGAAAAAAATGTCAATACTAATGTGAGGAAGTATTTGTATATGTATTACTTGGTAGGGTATGACATGCAGACCTGGATGGCCAGAGATTAACCTTTACATTCATTACAACCCGACATTCAGATGACTCCATTTTGAATATTTCCAGTATATTTCTATATTGACTAGTTTTGGCCAAGCAGTGCATGTTTGTGGATAGCTTGGCTTTGCTGCAGTGTTGCAGAGTTCAGATACATCTACAGCGTATCCATGCCTTTTCACACATTCACGTAGAGTGTCACACATGTTCACAACTGGTGAAAATCTGGAATTTGCTGATGTAATTTGTAACACTTTTGCATTATACTGTGATTCACAGACACACACATATATATATATATATATATATATATATATATATATATATATATATATATATATATATATATATACTGCTGCAAGTGTCTGGCAGTCGATCTTTTATTTTTTTTCCCTGTATAGTACATATGGAAAATAAGGAATCCAGGCATATACATGATAACTGTGGGTATGAGGAAAATTGTGCACTCATGACAGCATACAGGACATATGGCAAAATGTTGTTCGGTAAAGGGGATTCCAGACAGCCCGAGAAGAAGTAGTTGTTGAAATCAATGCAGTTGAAGGCAGAAACAGATCTCTGGCACAGTGTAAAAAAAAGGGCAAATCATATGGTAGGACATGCTAGAAGTAAGTCCAGGCAGAATGAAGGTTCCAGGACTACTATGGTGGGCCTCCAAATCTTATTAAATTAACATCAGATGATGAATTCCTTCTGTCCATCCATGAAGATGACTATGATACAGAAGATGGTGCAACTAGAGTAATTGTAGACAGCATGGTTACTGTTTTATCAAACCAAAGTCTACAGCAGCATTTGCATTCATCCGCTCTGAAGGTTGGTTTAAAATATACAACTTTTAAGTGTCTAAGATTGAATGCCAACAAACAGTACTGTAATTAAACACATCACAATTCATTATTATTAGGTCAGCCTTAACAGCAGCTAATGAAAATGAAAGCAGACTTCATGTTGTGTCCCCCATGTAAGCATGCTATATTGTATGCTGTTGCAATATTCTTAATGTGTTTTAATGATTTCTTTTACAAAGTCAACATCAGAAATAAACAGTTCAACTGTACCAATAAATATGAATGAAGTCAGCAATAGAATGGGTGTTGCTGATGATAATGTAGTTGTATTTATGAGACACACTGTGAGAAGTGGCAGGCAGTCTTCCAGTGTAATAACAGGCTCTTTCGCCTCACAACATGTTAGTAACTGTACAGAAAGTGTCACTTCATCACAAAGTTAAACACAGGCTGACTCACACTTGTATACCAGGAGCAAAGATGAACTTCTAAACCAGTGCCTCCTCATACAAAAGAACATTTTGAGGATGGAGTCAGGCACTCTAAGGCCACTTTGCCCACGGTGGGGTCTATATTAAATTGTCACCCACTTAGGTTGTCGAATGCCTAAATGTCAACAACTTAAAATCGCGAACGACAGTTTCCACACAGGGAAACAAGTCATTTGGCCATTACAGGGATTTTGCCCTGTGTATAAAGTAGAGGGATATCAGAGTTGGTATATTAAGTTAGGGGGGTGTGGGGGGGGGCACAGCCCCCCACTTGATTTCTGTTTAATTATTTATTTTTTTTACTTTGGCCAACAGCTTTCTTGTTGACGTTTAGGTGTTGACGTTTAGGCGCTTGACAACCTAAGCATTCGACGATGTAATATAGACACCCCCCACGATGACAACATTACAAAGAGATGCTACGCACAGAAATTATTTTTAACTACCTCAGGAAACATGTAAAGTGTTTGAGGTACAACAGGAAATGTACCATGGCATAGTTAGGGCTCAAACCAGTGTAACAGAGAATCAGCAAGAAATGGTGAGAGCCCTACATGGTATGCATGAAGATTTCAATCTAGTACCTTGAATTGGCATTGAGAAGAGATAACACCATGGTTTCACTGATCTACAGCATGGCGAAACATGAGGCAACAGTGGCAGCCTCCATTTATACACTAGTTTGGACATACCAGTGTCAAGCTGGACTCAATTATATCAAGGGAAGGGGATGGGTGACTGTCTGGACCATGGGGAAGATCACATGATACTAAAACTGGCTCTCAAAACAGTAATGTCAGCACTCACAGTCAGCAATCATTACACATTTCTCACAGGCCATGTCAACGGTCATCTTCACCTAGGAGCACCACACGTTCCAGGTCAAAGTCATAATCACGAAACACTGTCAGGTCATTGACAGGAGGATCATCTCCTCCTCTAGATCACACCACCACAATAACTCACCTTACAGTTCTCATGGTAGCCCATCCTTTAGATATGTTGCACCATCACCAGGCCTATCAATAGGAAAAGTGCATAACTCATTTGATCTGGAGCTACTGAGACTTAATATTTAATTATAAGTATATATTTGTAATGAAACTAAGGATTAGTTAGTGGTGAGGGATTGGGGTGGGCATATATACAAAGCTATTCCTTTGCCAGCTTTTACTTTCACCATATTCTGAAATTGCAGTCTTGTATATTTGTGTTTAAATGCAATTGTGCTGTGGGAAGGAGGGAAATCTATGTACATCTGTTAAGTACATACCTCATCGCTGCTCAAATGAAGAAAGATTCCGACCTCATTAATATTTTACATGACAGTAAGAAAGAAATCTGAAGAGCAGGGCAACATAATTCTTTAGAGATAAATTAAAAATGAAAGTTACCTTTTTCATTCTTGACAGTACCATTTTCTATTGAATACTAAATACATAGTTAAAAACAAAACAGTTATTAAATACTGCATGTGCAACTGTTGATATATTTATTGATTTGTTGCCTTTCAACATCACTGCACAGGAATCAGTGAGCACTCAGGCAAACAGCTAGTAATATTTACTTCATAATATTTTAAAATGGGAAAGAATGTCAGATGAGCAATATGAGCAGTAGACCATGCACCACACAGCATAGCACACCGGTATTACTGAATGTATCAGTTATGCTCTACATGTATTTGAAAAAAAAATAAAAAATTAATCTGAATATCCCGGTTCCTAGTTCTGGACTAGATGGTGCCTCATAACCTGTGCAGCCACATGCCGTACATTAGCCTGCTACATGGGTACCCTTAATGCAGCTTCTGGCTGGTCATCATTAGTCATAGTGGGATTAGAGCTGAGCTGCAGTCAAAGCTTGAGTCACTTCACCACCAGACCAGCACATGATCATGTTATGCAGAATGCAACAAGCAGTGAACATCAAATATATAGTAGCTGGGTCAAACAGAAGGGCATCCCCAGACTCATCTGGGCACCTGAAATGGCTCTTCAGGAGACAAAACACCCTTTTAATCACAATACAAGGATAGGGATGTGTTGTATTTCTGCTCTGCATGTCTAGGTGGATTTCTCACCAGAGTCATGGGCCATGGCTCCAGTGGGTATCCAGCATCCCCTTACATTAAAAAAAAAAGAGAGAGAGAGGGAGAAATGAGAGGGAAAACAAAATAAAAAATACAGATTAATATACAGCAATTACCTTTAACATTAATAACTACATACTTATGAAAAAACAATTTACATCTGTCAACAAGGTGACCACTGGGCATCCTATCATGCAGGAAGAGGTAGTAAAGTGAGCTAGTGTGCCAGATATGGGAATCATGTGCACTGCCAGGATGCTGGGCAGAGATATTGGTGATACACCTCCATGCATCACACACTACTTGGCAATTGATGGAATGGAAGCCCTTCCTATTTTGGTACCTGTCACCCTTAGGACCATACCTCCCAACCATACTGAATTACTAGTTTTTTACCAAATTTTGGGGTCCAAATGAAGGGGTGCCACGATTCCAGGGTAGCACCCCTTCATTTCCGATTTTTTTCATTTGTTTTTTTTAATTTTTTCAAATACCGCACTGTTGGAGCTGACGTCATCACGTGCGCAATGACATCAGCTCCGTCAGGGCTACAAGCCAGTCAGAATTGAGCTCCAGGAGCTCACATCATCATTTCTGGCTGATCTGGCTGCAAATGCGGGCGGGAAATCAGTTGCTTTGGACCATTCATTTGATTTGGGTCAGGGAAATCATTTTAACAGCAGCACTCACGTGCTCATTTTGGATTAACAAATGCGAGACAGCCATTCATGATTTGGAACAGCAGCAGCCAGTTTTGGATTAACTGAATCAAGTGAAGTGGATTAACAGTGTTATGGGCGCAATTAAGGAGAGAGTGTGTGTGTGTGTGTGTGTGTGTGTGTGTGTGTGTGTGTGTGTGTGTGTGTGTGTGTGTGTGTGTGAGAAAATGCCCCCACATAATACACCTGGCGGCTAGAGGTATTTCATGCTCAAACCCTGTACCTTCGGTACAGTGTGAAAAGAGCCTAAAGTCCCTAGCCACCACCATTTATGAGCTTTGTCCAGATTTGTTGTGCTAAGAGTTGAGAAGAGCTATGGTGAGAAGTGAGAACAGAATTTGTATTCCCCCATTATTGGCTTTGTTGTTTGTCCAGGTTTTTTGTGCTAAGAGTTGAGAGCTATGGTGAGTGAGAAGTGAGAACTGAATTTGTATTCCCCATATTGGCTTTGTCCAGTTTTCTGTGCTAAGAGGTTTAGAGCTATTGTGAGAAGTGAGAACTGAATTCACTAAATGATAGCCATTAAGGTTCAGTCTTCCTATTTTGTAGGAAGCTGCTGATTTGGCATAGTGGTATGTCACTCTGACTGTAGTGCAGAGTGTCCTGGGTTCAAGACTTGCCAGTGGAATGCATGGTGGTAACACAACATTTTATTCTAGCAACTTTCCAAAATTATACAAGCAATGGTTAAAATGTGTCCCTGGTAAGTCTCTAGCCACCACCACTTGTGAGCTTTGCCAGGTTTTTTGTTCTAAGAGTTGAGAGCTATGGTGAGAAGCGAGAACTGAATTTGTATTCCCCCATTTTTGGCTTTGTTTGTCCAGGTTTTTAGTGCTAAGAGGTAGAGAGCTATGGTGAGAAGTGAGAACTGAATTCACTAAATGATAGCCATTAAGTTTCAGTCTTCCTTTTTTTCACAAAACTGTTGATTTGGCATAGTGGTATGTTGCTCTGACTGTAGTGCATAGGGTCCTGGGTTCAAGACTTGCCGGTGACATGCATGGCGATAACAACATTTTATTCTAGCAACTTTCCAAAATTATACAAGCAATGTTTAAAATGTGTTTCTGGTTTTTGACCTTTTGCCACCCCCCCCCAAAAAAAACCTGAAGTTGAAAATAAGTGTGAGAAGCTGTGCAAGATGCCTATGGCATACACTATTGTCATTATATTTATAGTGTGGGTGTGAAAGTAGACTTTTATGATGGAAATGTTCTGAATTGGGCAGTTTTTTCATTATTGGTTCATGCATTTTGTTTCATTGCCTACAGTACAGCCAGCTGGAAAAATGTTCAAACAATAAATTTAAAATGCACTCTGTCTAACAAGTTTGTTGTATTATATAAGGAATATAACTTAAAAAAGTCAGGAAGGTGTATCAAAGAAAAGAACACATGTATGTTTCTTGTTTTGTGTGCAAGGGGCCAATGATTTGAAAATGGCTCAAAGGTAATCTTTATCCACCACTGGCCAGATGCATTTTCTTTGGATGTGGTGTGGGTTTCAATGCTATTTCAATGAATGTGAGTTTCAAGGGCAGAGAAGTTTTAATGCCAAGTCTATTTTCATTGAGACAGTATTGCTTTGTTTAGCAGATGTCTGTTAGTGTTTGTGCATTGTTGTGCTTCAAAATGTAAAAATAATATCCAGATAATTATTGTAGAAGTAAAGCAGTATGCACACATTAGTGTTTATGGTAAATGGGGTGAAATCGCCAGGTAATGGGACGTTGGAATGGCTGCAGGGGGACTCTGGAGCCATAGTTTGGTTGTCTGTTCTTCCATTTGGTTTGAATGTTGGTATCCCACAATTCCATTGGAGTGGGTGGGGTTAAGTAATAATGTATGCTAATTAGATGTTAGCCAGCATACAGATTTGTACCTATTTTTCATGGGCCTTGTCCAGATTTTTTATGTTTCCAGGTTGAGAGGTATGCTTAGGATCAGGAGGGGCTCTAATTGCACCATGGGTGCAATTTATCTTACCAAGTATCTCAAAGAAATGAGCCATCAGATATAAAGCATGCATAGTATGAGATTTTTCCTGTAGTGTCACTGGGAAATAGATATACTTTTCCACATGTGCCAAGACTACATCCAGGAACACCTTCAGTATCCTCAAAGCAGAAGCCTGTGAGATCCCTAAGGATTCCCCAGACTATCTCTGGAAGGTCCCTGTAGTAAGTGCAGTGAGTGCTATACATACTTTGGTGTCCACAGGAATAGGAAGTCCACACATTGCTCCATTGGCCCTTTGGGGGGCAAACTTGCCCACTAAACTCTTATAATGTCAACATCCATTCTAAACCTATCAAGGATTTCCTGATTATCAAAGTTATAACAAGTAATTTTTTTACCTATATTAGCACCTTCTTGGTGGGTAAGTGCCATTGGGTACAAGTGGTTTTGACCCAGCCAAGACAAGGAACTATGACCTAGAAATAGCAAATCTCACCGCAAAAGATAGCATTTTCACTAATTGCAACTCTGATACTTTTGGTGAGTTTCCCTTTTTATACTGCATCTGTGACAAGTGCTGGAAAGTGAGAAAAACGGACACTGAATTGCAATTGGTATGAAATAGTCTTAATTAGTATAAGAACATTTCTATCACTTCTCATTACCAACTCATTATCTGCTCAGTTGCATACCTATATTCAGGGACACTGAAAATTGGCATAACTCCCTCTATGAATCATGGCATACCTGCACCTGTCTGTTCTCATCCCTGAATCCCCTAACGTGTTTGCACTATTGACCATGAACACCGCCCTATATTTCCCAGTAGTAAAGCTGCATTAATTAGCAAAGGACTGGATGCCTATCAAGGTGCTATCTTCATGTCTAAAAGTATGAGGAAGTGAGTGAAGAAGATGTATGCTTTGAGATAAATGGTGAGTTGAATGGGAATGATTCTTTCCAGAAGTTCAATGTGGGATGTATGGTGAATGAATTTTACTAGATTGGATTGTGTACCTTCTCAGGATGTGTTTGGAATGGTTACAATGATAGAAGATGTGCAAAGTTCTCATATACTTTTTTTTCATTTCGTTGCAGGATACCACAACATGGAATTCTCCTGTGCAAAGAATGATATCATGCTATAGACCCTCCTTCTTCATGGTTGGTGGATAATCATCCATAACAATTCTGACCGTCCCTTTCATGACTTTACCTTGTGGAATGTAAATAATGACATTAGGGATGTCAGTGGCCAGAACAGGATGTATGATCAAATGAGACATTGAGCCATTGACATAGGAGGCACAAAAGGTTGGGCTGACCACCTGGTTCAGGTACTGGGGGCAACAGGAGGTTGCCTGCTGACTAATCCATCTTTAGCAGAGACACTGGAGTATTTGGCATCACTACATGAGGGTCTATTGTACAATCCATGGTGCTGGATCTTGGTGGAGAGCTCAGCCTACCACCCAGAATATCTTCTAGCAATGCCCTGATCGGTATGTCTTGACATGAACAAGTATATGCCATTGTGGGCAAATACCTAGTTTAATACAGTTTACAAGGATCCGCTCTGAGCCCTTTCTTATTTGCAGTGGTGATGGACAGGTTGACAGATGAGATCAGACAGGAGGCCCCATGGACTATGATGTTTGCAGATGACATTGTGATATGTAGTGAGACCAGGTTGAGGAGACCCTGGAGAGGTGGAGATATGCTTTAGAGAGGAGAGGAATGAAGGTCAGCAGGGCTAAAACAGAATATATGTGTGTAAATTTGAGGGAGGGTAGAGGAATGGTGAGGATGCAGGGAGTAGAGTTGGTAAAGGTGGATGAGTTTAAGTACTTGGGATCAACAGTTCAGAGTAATGGTGAGTGTGGAAGAGAGGTGAAGAAGAGAGTACAGCCAAGGTGGAATGGGTGGAGAAGAGTATCAGGAGTGATTTGTGACAGATGGGTACTAGTAAGAGTGAAAGGGAAGGTCTACAAGAGGGTAGTGAGACCAGCTATATTATATGGGTTGGAGATGGTGGCATTGACGAAAAGGCAGGAGTCAGAGCTGGATGTGGCAGAGTTAAAGATGTTAAAATTTGCAATGTGTGTGACTAAGAAGGACAGGATTAGGAATCAGTATATTAGAGGGTCAGCTCAGGTTGGACAGTTTGGAGACAAAGCAAGAGAGGCGAGATTGCATTGGTTTGGACATGTGCTGAGGAGGGATGCTGGGTATAATGGGAAAAAGATGCTAAGGATGGAGCTGCCAGGTAAGAGGAAAAGAGGAAGGCCTAAGATAAGGTTTATGGATGTGGTGAGAGAGGACATGCAGGTGGTTGGTGTGAAAGAGCATGATGCAGAGGACAGGAAGAAATGGAAACAGAAGATCCGCTGTGGCGACCCCTAATGGCAACAGCCAAAAGAAGATGATGATGACAAGCATAACCACTTATTTTCACAAGAACATGTACATGATATGGGTTCCTTTCACCACCCAAGTTACGTGTCTCAGTGATCACACACTCAGCAGAGCTATAAGGCAGGGACAGGCTGACCCAACGTAGTCCTTGCTGAGGTGGTGGGTAGCACAAGGTGTGCGTGATGACATCCAGGACTACACAGACTACATGTGGAACATCATGAACATGTGGCACAGGGAGTTTGCATGATGCAGAAACCTGGGCAGCCAGACATTGTGGCCAATGCATTTCCTGTGGCAAGTTGACCTCCATCTCTGCTAGTGCCAGCATGGAAGGGAGTGACCATGGTCAGGCACATATAGTGCCACCACCTCCACTGCACCACCCAGTGCTGAGGAAAGTATGTTGTGATGTGGACATCCACACTGCTGAGACAGGCTTGCCACATTCCCCCATTGCATGGACCACTGCCCATGTTCACAGAGCACTCCATCCTCTCAGCATCATCTGGATCATGCCTGTGATGCTCCAAGTGAAGAGTGCACCAATAGATAGGGCTATGTTTGGTTTGTGTTTGTGTCTCCTGTGGGATCTGTGGACCTGTCTACCAGTTTTCACCATGGTGCTGCATCATCTGCTGAAACTGTGTCCCAGTAGGCAGTCAGACTTCCTCAATGCCCACTTACACACACACACACACACACACACACACACACACACACACACGCACACGCACGCACACACGCACACACACACACACACACACACACACACACACACACACACACACACACACACACACACACACACACACAGTAATGGAGACACTTCCTACTTCCTGGCTATCACAGGTCTGACACATACACATTACAAACTAATGTTCAAACTCATCACCACTAGCACAATTGCTTGTTGATGACAATTATCAATGTGACCCTCTCCATCTATGCATATGATAACTGTGCCCTGCACTCTGTACTTTGTTACTTGGGTGGCCTATCTCTGATGCATAGTTTGGCCAGTCTATGCATATTAGAGCATTTTATAGCACAGTCTGGATGAAGGCATAACTTTTTTTATTTCCTGTCTAATGCTTTATTCTGGTCCATAGTTATGAGCCAACCTCTGCCTCTTAGCTAGTGTACCAGAATCATCAGGCTAATGGAGCATGTGCCTCTGTCTGGCATTCTCCTCCTGTGCAGCCAGCTTCTCCACTGGCGTCTCAGTTGCCTCCTCTACTGCTGTGCCTGGGACATGCTCCTTGTGAATGTGTCTACCCTGCTGTAACTGCGGGCACATAATGACCTTATGTAACATACCTGTCAACCTACAGACATTGCAAATAGGAAGAAACACCCTAGAAAAATAGGAACATCCAGCTAAAAAGTGGGACATCTAATAAGCATAAAATTTGAATTTCAAATAATATATAATTTCCCACTTCCACTAGGAATGTGGGATACTAGTCAGAGACAAAGGCTTATAAAACAAAATGATGGAACAATATAAGCACATTATCATAGGTTCATAGGTGCGTACTAGGCTAATGGCCCTGGAGCTTTTACAAGCCTAGCCAACAGAAATGCCCTGGCATTGTGCTGCCCATCATCAGTTCCCAGTGCCTCTATCAAGTAGAGACACTGAAGTTATACATAAAACATAAGTAACACTTTTTTTTTATATAGATGACAGATTACAAGATTTACATACATAGTTACATGAAAATTATTACAAAAAATAATTATAAAATCTGAAATTACAGTAGCCTGAGTTAGGCTGGTGTAATGGGCTTACATATGGTAAGCACAATGAAGACAGACGCAAGCCTAGATCAAGGGGTCTAAAACAAAAGTGGCAGTGAATGGTTATCTCCTACAATCATAGAAGTGTTCTTGATACTGAGAAGAGCATATTGTGGTTCAAAAGAGAACATCCATCACTCCTGTAGAGATTTGGTAGAATGGATTGCACCATGACCAGTCAGAAGGACTCTTAGAACAAACACATTTAGGCCACTAATACCCAGGATGTACCAAGTTCCTTTTGTCTCTTTAGGCTCTAAAACCCTCAAATGAGTGCATTGGTGCAGTGATAGCATTGTTGCCTGACAGCTACATGTTCTCTGGTTTGATTCTTGGCTGGGGTGCCTTACCTTTTGTGTGGAGTCTGTATGCCCTCCCTGTTTTGGGTTGGGAGGGTGGCCTAATGGTTAAAGTGTTTGCCTTACAAACACAAGGTGCAGAGTTTGAGTCTCCCAAGGGATAATTGGCTAGGCTTAAAATGGCTCGCAGGGGCAGTTAGCTTAGTACTAATCTATGAACCTATGAACCTATGAGTGATCCCCAGGGTGAACTTTCTATTTCCTATCCACTCATCAAGATTTCTCTTGAAGAGGGCCAGTGAGGTGCTCTGCTTGACTTGTATGGGAAGTCTATTCCAGAGCATGGGCAGTCTCTGGGTTAGAAACCTGTCCCTCCAGCATGTCCTGTTGATTATGGTAATGAGGTTGAGGTCTCTGGAGCATGTGGTGTGGAGGGATTGACATTTCTTTAAATGTAGCATTTCTAACAGAGCTGGGTCAGACATGGCTTTGTATGTCAAGCAGAGATCACCACTTAGTAGACAATATGAGACAGAGACTAGCTGGAGTTTTTTTGAGTCTGTCCATGTAGGACATGTGTTTAAGGCCTAGGATCCTCTTCATGAGGCACTTTTGTGGCCTCTCCAGCTGTTGCAGGTGTCTAGTGATGGGCATGCCAAATGGGGCAATAAACTCTATGATTGGTCTAATGAGGGAAGATTAGAGAGAAATGACCTCTTTCTTCCTGGATTGAAAACCCTTGGTAATGAGATGTTCCACACAGAAGGATTTTCTGACCCCTGTGGCAATGTGGTGGTCGAAGGAGAGGTTGCTGTCAACCTGTGTCCCCAGATCTCTTATAACTCCTTCAGTGTTCGGTGGGCACTCATCGATGAGGTAATTAGTGGGAACTGAGTTTTTCCCAAAGGGGATGACAACTCATTTTTTGGCATTAAGCTTAAAGCCATAGTTTCAACACCAGTCTTTGGCCTCAGTGAGGCCTTTCTGAAGGATATCTGCATCACTTAGGGAGTTAATAATGGCTCCCAGCTTGCAGTTGTCTGCAAACATGGTCAGTCAGAGTCCCTCCATGTTGGCTTGGACTTCTGAGAAGTAGATACCAAACAGAGGGGACCCAGGACCGATCTCTGTGGGACTCCACTCTTGACTGGCCAGCAGTCTGACTTGGAGTCCACTACTTTAACACTGTGGGTTCTATCTGTGAGCCAGTTTGCAACCCACCTAATGATATAAGGGTTGATGCCTAGTTTGGTGAGTTTATCAATAATTCCTGAGTGAGGAATGGTATCAAAGGCCTTGGCCAGATCGAGGTAGGCTTTATGAATTGTCATACCCTCAACCACAACTCTGGTGGCTGACTCAAAAACGTCAACTCGATTGAGCAGGTATGATCTACCTTTCACAAAACCAAATTGTGTGGGATCTAGAGTTTGGTGATTCCCTATATCCTTGCTAATTAGGTCCATGATGATACGCTCCATAGCCTTACATACTGTATTAGACTCGTCAGGCTAATGGGGTGATAATTTATAGGGGCTGTAGTCACTCCTCCTTTATGGAGAGGGATGACTATAGCAGTGAGCCCTTCAGAAGGGAGAAAGTCTGAGGTGAGGCTGTGAGTAAACAGGGCACATAGATGTGATGCCAGTTCACTTTGTAATTCATGTAGAACACAGCCAGGGATATTGTTGGATCCCATGAAGCTGTGTTCTTGGCCTCGGACAATGCAGCTTTAACCTGTGTTGCAGTAATTCTGGGTACCTGGCATTCTTCTGGTACTGAGATTGGTCTTTTAGAGGGGGGAGAGAAGGGTAAAGTTGGCACTGAATCTGTCGGCCAGTATGTTGGCAATATCTGTTGGCTCAGTATAGGAGGTACCATTGTGCAGTAACTCAGATCAAATCTGGGTATTGCCGTGGAAATTCTTGATATAACTATAGAAGGATTTGTGGTTGTTTTAGTGTCTGCCGCAATTCTGCCTTCAAAAAGACAGTGTAAAATGTGAAGACTTTAATGAATTGCATTGTAAAATTCTACCAAACAAAGTTATTTACTTTTGCTTCAGAGTCCTCTTTTTTCTTAAATTATTGCTGCCAGTAGTATGTTGGTTATGTAGTTTCCTGTGTACTAGACAGCTGGAAAAATCACATGTATTGAGGGAGATTCTGATAGGTGACATTAACCATGGCTGCAGGACAGATCCAGCATCACCAATAAGATGCCCCAGTTTAAAATCACCCTACACAAACCACTGATATAGGCTATATGGGTGTCATAAGTGGAAATCATGGGCACTGCCCAAATGGGCTTCACATACATTGTATATTATACCCTGAGCAGTACAGACCACCTGACAGTTTATAGATTAGAACTCATTAAGGTTGTTATACATTCTTCCTTATTCCCCATTTGGGACCTTTATTGTGATGTGGGTGCAGTTTATGGCTTCCAGTATCTCAGAGAAATTGGCTATGTCATAAAATTCCCAAATGGTGTTTATTCTCTCTTCTGCGATACATGGAAACCAGATATGCTACCTGGTTTCTGTATTGCCTTTCTATATTTTGAATACTGTAGTTTGTTTTCTTTACCTTGTGTTTTGCTTGCATTCTGTTTTAACAGCATATTAAAACTTCAAAAGAGACCACAGCTCTCTCTGTTCTGAGTCAGGCAGAATTTTTTCCCTCCCTCCCACCCATTTAAGTTGTCTTGTTAAATACCACTGTCTTTCTAGTTGCCCGCCTCTTATGTTAATCTGACCATATATCTCATTTCTCTCTACTTTCACTGGCTTATGTGAGTAATCACAAAACCATCACTTTTGAAATCCCACCCCTTCAATTATTTAAATTTATTGGTCATCCTACAGTATTTCATAGTACCAAAATACAAAAGTAACCACCCCTTTCAGTCCATCTTGCTGTTTTAAAAATAGTAACTCTCCACTAAACCTTAACTTTTTAAACAGGTAAAACTCAAGTTACCTACTTTCATATCTAACTTCTCTAGTGCACACTGCAGAGTGCATTCTTTTCAATCTTACCTTTAAGCATCCCTGTTACTAGCACTTTCTCTAATACCTAAAAAGATCATCTCTACTTGACACCAAGTAGACTTTTCTCTATCTGTTAAACCTAGCACTTGCTCCTACAGTACTTATTACCTTGATACGGCACTCTTATAGATAGCACCCCAAAAGGCAAACCCCCATTTCTCGGTCACCACGTCCCCAGAATCTCTTTTAAAGTTTTTTGTCTAGTCCTTCTAGCATGTCGAGGATCAGTTGCTAGTGTCCTCTCCTGCTCAGCTGGTGAACCTGGGAATATTGAGGCAATGTTACAATTGCCTCATGTACACAGAACAACCCTCTCCTCCTCCCACAAAACACAAATACATGCGAGAGATGCAACTATATGGCCAAACTGGAGGCTGAGCTCTCTCAACATAGGACTGGCAAGACCAGTCAGGAGGAGAAGGTTACCACACACACTATAGACCCAGTCTCACATAGTACCATCACAACCTCAAATCATACACATAAACACACAAAGACATACTCGGCGGCTCTGATCAAAAATCTACCAAAACAGCAGAGGCCACCAAAGCAGACACCCAAACAACCACCACCTCAGAACACAACACCTGCAACACATAGACCTCACAGTCAGAGTGTCAAACAGTCACAGCCCTTAAGGCCAAACACAATGCCAGACACACTAGTCATTGGTGACTCCATAGTCAGACACACTGATGTCCCGCTCACCAGACTGAGTAAGGAGAAGGTCACAGTAAGCTGCCTGTCGGGCGCTAGAATCCGCCACATAACGCAAGCACTCAGGTCTCTCAACAGCAGGTACAAATACGACTCAGTCATTGTCCATGCTGGTGTAAACGACCTGAGACGCACCTCCTTGGACTACATGAAAAGAGACATTGAGGAGCTCTCTGATTATGTAGCCCAGGCAGGTATGACCCTGACCTTGAGCAGTATCCTACCTTCACCAAGAATGATGCCACAATACAGAGATAAGATGATCAGCTTTAACAATTGGCTTAAACTCTGGTGTCATTCAAAGGGGATCCAATGTCTGTCTGCCTGGGATGACATGCTGGACAAGCCACGCTGCTTCAAGGCGGCTTGCACCTGTCACCCTGGGATTCGGATATTGGCAAAGGCTCTTGCCACCCCATAGTGCCTTTTTAGGCAAGGCTCAAATTCTAAACCTACCACCCTAGAACACAAAAAGGAAAAAAACTAAGGGTAATGCTGCTCAATGCCAGAAGTCTAAATCTTAAAATGCACACACTCGAGGCCCTTCTCAGTATGGAGAACATCGATGTCTGTGCAGTGACAGAAACCTGGTTCAAGGCTCCTGAGAGCACCCCAGCACTATCAGGTTTTACCTCTTATCATGCGTTCCGGCCCCAAAATCCGGACAATACCAAGAAAGGAGGGGGGTATCCATATTCATCAAGGACACCCACACCTCAAGACTGGTGGTAACGCACGATGCAACGGAGACCATTCAGGTGCAATTAACCATAGGCAAGACTGCTCTGCAAATTGTAGCATGTTACAGGCCACCCTCACAAACTCAGGAACCTCACATGGCCTTCCTGAAAACACTAGAGGGGATAAATGTATCACCAAACGCCATCATACTAGGTGACTTCAATTACCCTAATATAGACTGGGAACACTACTCAAGCCCAAACACCCTAGCCCAAAAGTTCCTGGAATTCATAAACTCAAATGCCATGGAACAACTAGTCACCATCCCCACAAGAGGAGAAAACATACTTGATCTCATCATCACGAACATGGGAGCACAATGTTCAACACTGGAAGTATACCCCTCACTGGTGAGATCAGATCACAAACTAATCTCACTGGAGGTCCTCATCCCACTCCCACCTGAAATAAAAAAGACCACAGTAAAGAACTTCTCGAAAGCCGACTTCACACTTCTAAAGACTAGTGTGGTCTCCTTTAAGGCCCCGAGCGGCGGAAAACAGTACTCAAGCCGCTGAATCACTTACAAATGCCTTCTACCAGCACCTGCAGGACTGCATGGATAAGGCAATCCCAAGCAAAACAAAGACTCTTTGTACCAAAGGCAAGCATCCAGTCTGGTGGACCCCAGCCATAAACAAACTCTACAACAAAAGGAGGAAGCTACTACAAGATAGAGCAAAATCCTTAAAAGGTAAGACACCCTTGATCACTATAAGTAAAAACTAAGAGCTCTCATAAAATCATCCAAAGCAAATTTTGAGAGAAAAATAGCTAAAGACTCAAAAGACAATCATAAGGCCTTCTTTAGCTATGTTAGAAACCTGGGAGGAAACTCCCAGATATGCTCAGAACTAGTTCAAAATGATGTGAAGATTACTGATCCTACAGACATTGCCAACATACTGGCTGACAGGTTCAGTGCAAACTTCTCCCCCCCCCAAAAGGAGAGATATCTATACCAGCGATTGCAGCCCCCAAACATCTCCAACGCCCAAGTGAGAACTGCTCTCTCCAAAGCAAAAACACAGCATCCATGGGACCTGATGGTGTCCCCGGCTGTGTGCTCCACGAACTCAACGAGGAATTAAACCCACAGCTAGGACAGCTGTTTAATCATAGTCTTACCTCTGGATACGTACCCAGGGAGTGGCGCACTGCAACTGTGGTCCCACTTTACAAAGGCAGTGCCTCCACCGACCCTGGAAATTACCGGCCCATTAGCTTGACAAGCCTTATCTGCAAAGCCATGGAGAGGATCATAATGGACCTCATAAATAAAGACATAGAGAATTTGCATTCTTTGGATCCATCCCAGTTTGGCTTTGTCAAAGGCAGATCATGCCTTCTAAACTTGGTTGACTTTTTCGAAACAGTCACCAAAGCCATTGATGAGGGAAAGGCAGTCCATACAGCCTACCTCGATCTGGCGAAGGCCTTCGATACAATACCCCACTCGGGTATCATTGAAAAACTCATCAGCTTAAATGTTAACCCATACATCACAAGATGGGTTGCAAACTGGCTGAGTGACAGAACCCACAGGGTCAGAGTTGCTGGCGCCATGTCAGACTCAAAACCTGTCACAAGTGGTGTACCACAGGGCTCAGTCCTGGGCCCACTCTTGTTTGGCATCTACTTTTCCGAAGTACAAGCAAACACAGGAGGGTTATGGCTGACAAAGTTTGCAGATGACTGCAAACTGGGCACCATAGTAGAAAACACATCTGACACAGATATCCTTCAGAAGGGTCTCACAGAAACAGATAACTGGTGCCAGAGCCATGGCCTAAAGTTAAATGCCAAAAAATGCATAGTCATACCCTTCAGGAAAAACAAGGTTACCCCTAGCTACCAAATAGGTGGCAATCCACTGAGCACAGAAGAAGTTATCAGGGACCTGGGGACCCAGGTTGATAGTAGTCTGTCATTCGACACCCATGTAGCTAAAGTAGTTAGGAAGACCTTCTACATTGCCCACCTTATCATGAAGGGATTCTCATCTAGATCAAGGGAGGTCATAGTCTCCCTATACTCATCACTCATCAGACCAGTGATTGAGTACAATGCCCCATTCGAATGTATCTGACCCGACACTTGCAGCAGCTGGAGAGGCCACAAAAGTTCCTCACCAAAAGGATAAAGGGTCTCAAACATCTGTCCTATGCTGCCCGACTGAAAGAACTCCAGCTCTATTCAGTCGCACCGCTTGCTCAGAGGTGACCTTTGCCTAACATACAAGGCCATGTCAAACCCAGATTTGATGAATATGCTTCACCTCAAAAATCTAGATCCGTCAGAGCCACAAGGGCGGAGACTTAAACCTCGACACAGCTATTAATAGGACGTGCTGGAGGGATAGATTCATCACCCAAAGACTCCCTATGCTGTGGAATAAAATCCCGGTATATGTGAGGCAGAGCACCTCGCTGGCCTTGTTCAAGAGAAATCTTGACCAATGGATGGGAGATCGCAGATATACCCCAGGGATTACCTCAGTGTCACTGCTCGACAGAGGCACAGCAAAATAATGGGTATAGTTCCCCATACTAAAGGGGTGGCGTAAGCCACAAAACTATGGGCTAGGCTTGTAAATGCCCTCGGGCAGATAGCCTAGTATGAACCTATGAACCTATGAACCTATGAACCTACATGCTGTAACATGACATTGAGGAACTGGTGGAGTATCTTTGAAGCAGGTGCTTGTATTTCACTCATGGTGTCCTCACTGGTCATTGAGAAATCCTTGTAGCTAGTATTCACCATGTCACACATACCTTGGTGTCCACGGAGGTAGGTACTCCTCACATCACATGGGCCAGCATGTGAGGGTGATACATCTTGACTAGCTCTTGCATGGTGCCTCTGTTCCAATGGTGGTCCACAATTTCAAGGTCACGAAGTAGTGATGTGTTAAGCACAAACATACTGCTCCTGAGGGTGACAACTTGCAACTCTGTGAATACCAGCAAGTAGTCTACTATACATACAGATTTATTCCTGTGGTAGCTACCATGTACATGTTTCTATAGTATGTTTTCCATAACATCAGGATTTTACTGTGGACATTAACCTTCTCAGTGTGGTATATATACATCTCTGTATCAATCCATCATGTTTGTTTACCTTCATTTGCATTCATGGGTGCCTCCATTTTAATACTGTTGGTTATTACCATATCATTATACTGATATTTGCATCTGATAGAATCTGCAGAATTTGTCAGGTTTTTATGCTTAGGCTTAGTGTGTCTCCGAATTACCCTCATCCTGTGTGTGGCCACTTTTTGACTTAAGCAACAAAAAAAAAAAATCACAAACATTTTTTCAGGGGACACAACCCCCCATAGGGATGCATGGGATGCACCACCAGAGTCCCAGTCCTGTGGCTTTACATATACTGACACTGAGACTGTGCAAAATGCAACTTTGGGGATAAGAGGAAAACATCATTACCCAAATTCAGTAATCTAAAAAGCAGTAATATTTGCAGCATGCAAGTATATGTATTCAGTCAAATGTCCTTCAGCATGGCACAGCTTAATCACATTATTGACATCCACATAACTCTGCTGTCAGGTAGAGGATAGTTTAAGGGAGACATGCCTTCACAAAAGTAAGCCCAATCCATGTAACCTCCATGGATTTGCAAAAAAAGTCTTAGACAATAATTTGCATATAATGCAGGACCACCAGAGTGAGAGATGAGTGGAGCTAAATAAAACAGGACTTTGCAGGTATGTAAAGAATATCACATGTAGGGTATCATGCATTATAGTCATACCTGGATACACATATGGCTATCTGTTATGCAGTAGTCTTAGCAGTATGTCCATACAGTACTAAGCAGTGTACAGTGTAAAGCAACAGTGATTGGGTGAGGGTATCAATAATTTCAGCATACTTCAAAAATGTCTGTGCTTTTCAAGAGTGGCACACCCTTATTTGTAGAGAACCATATTTGATTATTCACAAACATCTGGTGTCATTTAAGGCTAAGCAATGTTTGCTGTCAGAATTGTTCTTAAAAGTTATGTGATCCCATTGCTATCATCAGTACAAAGTGTCTGTGAAGCACTGTGGATTCTACATGAAGGAAGTGAACAAATTTCAAAAGACAGAATAGCCATGTGTCTTCCAGATGTGACAGCCTGCACTTTTTCTAAGTAAACCTTCAGTGTCCATTTGGGAAATTAACCTGTTCAAGGTTGCATGTTGGCTGCTTCCACTGGTTGCTTCAAGAATGTTAATATTGTAGACATTTCTGCCATGGTCACTAGATCTTTATGCCCTCACCAATTTGCTTGGATTGTGACTGTATGATTTTATATTATTTTTGCACTTCAGTGCTACAGGGTTTGGACACCACATCTGATGCTTCTTGGTTCATCACTAGTTCCAGCTTGATAGGAGGTTGATTTACACTGCTTGGGATATTCCCACTCATATACCTCCTGAGGAGATTCCTACTCATACACATCCACTGTACCAGGTGATCTGTGAGGGGGGCCTCAGCGGGTAATGTTTTCCTTCCCACAATTCCCCTGTGTCTGGAAATTCCCTTCATGCAATCACTACTAATGGAGTTCACTGTAAGTTAGACAAGTATTCATTTTAGAACCTGGTGCATTGTTTTCCTGTTCTAACAGGCTGTAGTCACTAAGTGGATGAGTGCAAAATGACAGGCACAGGGGCTAGTTGTCATCACCTGTATTTGACATCATGGTATATGCTACCAGGAGACATTTATAAACCTGAGCATAGAAGCTGAAGAGAAAACAGCTGAGGTGAAGAAAACAGAAGGGGATTCCCATTTATTCACTGACCGAGGAGTACTTCCTCATGGATCAGCTGACATAGTGAGTACAGCTGGGGCTAAAACTGTAAGAACCAAACACTCAAGAGGCATATGGATTTTGTGTGTGTGTGTGTGTGTGTGTGTGTGTGTGTGTGTGTGTGTGTGTGTGTGTGTGTGTGTGTGTGTGTGTATGTGTGTGTGTGTGTGTGTGTGTGTGTGTGTGTGTGTGTGTGTGTGTGTGTGTGTGTGTGTGTGTGTGTGTGTATGTGTGCGTGTGTTGGCATAGTGAACTCAAGTCATGAGGATCTCACACTCAAAAGTCATGGATTCTGTGTGTGTGTGTGTGTGTGTGTGTGTGTGTGTGTGTGTGTGTGTGTGTGTGTGTGTGTGTGTGTGTGTGTGTGTGTGTGTGGGTGGGTGTGTAATTTGACATGGTGAGCTTAAATTGTGAGGCTGTTCCACTCAAGGGGCATATGGATTGTGTGTGTGGTGGGTGTGGTGTGTGTGTGTGTATATGTGTGTGTGTGTGTGTTGACATGGCGAACTCAAGTTGTGAGGACGTTACACTCAAAAGGCATTTGAATGTATGCACATGTGTGTGTGTGTGTGTGTGTGTGTGTGTGTGTGTGTGTGTGTGTGTGTGTGTTGACACTGGTGACGTGAGATCTCACACTCAAAAGGCATATGGATTCTTTGTGTGTGTGTGTGTGTGTGTGTGTGTGTGTGTGTGTGTGTGTGTGTGTGTGTGTGTGTGTGTGCATGTGCGTGCATGCATGTGTGTGTGCATGTGCATGTGTGCATTCACGTGCTTACACACTAGCATATGTAAAGAATAAAGACCTTGTCTGATGAACAGCACAAGCAATATTTTCAACATTTTAAAAATAAATGTAATGTAATGTAGAGAAGGATGAAATTTGAAAGGCTACAAGCTATAGACATTTGAGTGCTTTCCACTTTATTGTTAGTTTTAAGCTTTTCAGGGACATAAAATGTACAGCATATTTGATGGATACATTCTGAGATTTTTGTCAGTGAGTCGTGACTGTCATGTTTGAATCATTGAGTGTCTTTTTCTGTTGTAAAGTCTGATTTCACATATGAAATGTGCACCAGAACAAAATACTACAAGAAATTAAAAACTGAGGTAAAACAGTGTTTAGGAAATGAAGCTTCAGTCACAGGATATTGGTTTGTAGAAGTTGAAATTCTTGTTTGCCATTAAGTGGACAAAGTCACAGAAGTTGGAATTCAGTGGAGAGAAACTTTGGTGGCCAGCCTTCTCAATGCAGGTGTCAGTCTGATGTACAGTTACTGTACTACAGTATCCATTCCTCTGCCTCTTTGCTCATCTGTTTTGGGTCATTATGTAAAGGAGTCGGGAAAGTGGGGTAGCAACTCTGGCCACTGACATAGTGTGAAATGGACTTTTGTGACCTTTTTTTTCCTCATTGTTCTTACTCTGCGTTTGGTGTATGTATGCAGTATGAGAATCTTAGGTACGTGGCCCTTCTCCCTTTAGCTGCCAGTCATCTGTAGCCATCCAGCCCTGCTTGGGATATTCTGCAGCAGTGAATCCATCCATCTCCTGTGGGAGAGAGGAGAACCATGCATCAGCTACTCAATTCCCCCCATCTCACCTGAAACTGGGTGCTAGTCCAACCTGAGTCACAGTTATGGACATCCTAACCCTATGTCATGTTAGTTTAAAATGAAAGGCAGAAGGAAAACTACATTTCTGACAAACCATGTACAGTTTTATATTCAAGTATTAGCAAAGGTAGTATCACAAAATATTGAATCTCATGACATGAAGACCCTGTTTTTAAAATCTATTATTCATGCTGACAAACACAATGTTTGATTGCCTTAATAGATTTCTGTTCTGAGAAATATTACACTAAATACTGTCAACTTTTCTAATTTGTGTGTCAAATTGCAGTTTTATTTGCAACACTACATGCACCATGTGCTGTTCAGAAACAAAAGCACCCAGTGTTCGACATTCAGAGGTTCCTTCTGCAGTTCCATGCATGTGTGCTCAGCAATCCTTACATCCAACATCGTTATAACCTTTCATGCTGCATTACTGAAGCATGCACTGACATGTGACCGTGTCCCTTCTGCCTCTCCTAGAGTTCAAAATTACAGGAGAGCAGACAACCACATTTTTTCAGGCCTTTCATAGCCCAGCACTGTCAACATTTGTAATGTAAACTCTATTGTGTATGTGTAACTGAAATGTGATTCTACACTGTTCTATACCATTCATCCATATGCAATGAACCGAGCTGCATAGCAGAAGAGAGGCACATTCCTTCTATACCTGTATAACAATGCAGATCTAGGTTTAAGGGTGTACTATTAGGTAAGCCTATTGTTTGGAAGATCCCATGCATTTGCTGCTTGTATGGGGTGGCATCTGTAACACTCCCCTCCCCCCACACTAGTATTCTGAACACGTTCCTGCACTGAACAGTCATTTGGTTGGGGGATGGTTATGCAGAGGAGATGCTTAGAATAGCTTTTAGTTTGAGAACACTTGCATACACAAAGCTATCAGACAACTCTGTGCCTCAGTGATTCATTACATTAGTGTGTGTGTGTGTGTGTGTGTGTGTGTGTGTGTGTGTGTGTGTGTGTGTGTGTGTGTGTGTGTGTGTGTGTGTGTGTGTGTGTGTGTGTGTATTTGGGTGGGGTTCATCCACAGTAATATAGGATTTTGTGTAAGCCGTTTGTGAATGTAATTAGAAATGGATGAGCTCTGCAGATGGAAATTACTGATGCAGTGATACTTCATATATTTTGTGGTGCCTTTGATCTGTACTGTTGCAGCTATTCATTCATGCACTTTTATGACATTCTGCTGCAAACAGATGCAATAGTGAATGCTAAAAAGGTATGCTTTCCAGCAGAAATGTTTTGTGTACTGTTACTGAAAAGGGAAAGAAGGGTACATTATCTTATAAATGACATTTTGTATTACCTTTGCTGCATACAGACAGATGTAATGTACACAGTGTTCCATGAGTGATTTGTAACCAGGATTATACCTCTAAGCCATGGTGTACCCAATTCAAGAGCACAATAGATTCTCTTTTGAACTGTAAAACATGGTTGCCTTGTTGATCTGTGTGCACAGTGTGCAACACAGTTTAGTAATGAGTATATCCTTTGCTGTCTCTTCCATAGGACAGCACTGTTACCCAGCTTTCACCTCAAGATATCTCACCTGACAAAATCAGAACCCAAGATAAATGAAAAAGGGGTGCAAGCCAGATAGCAATGAAGTTAACTGTACCCAAAGTGCATAACCTTTTTATAGTACTAGCTAGCAAGTGCAGTAGTATAACTTTAGTTAATCTAGTATGTCTTTAGTTATATATGTAGAATAAATAATACTGAGAGTGTATTTGTAGAAAAGAATACACTACAGGTTATTGTGTATAAACTAATTGTTTGGGGACATCTTCCATCAAATGGAATTCCAAAAATATTTTCACTTCTCTACTCTGACATGTTTGGAGTAATTAAAGGGGCAATGTAGCAAATGGTATTCATTCACTTGTGATATACGCAGGAACTGTAACATTGACAAGACAGATTTTTATCCAGTGTATTAATGCATTGTGTGTTGGCTTTGCTTACATCATGGTTATATGTACACACACACACGCACACACACACACACACACACACACACACACACACACACACACACACACACACACACACACACACACACAGCTAACAGCTTTCTGTGTTGACATAGTTATATACAACATAGAGATGTAAAAAAATATTAATCAGTACCCAGAAAATGTACTCACAACAAGCATTACAGTGGATATGTTGCCATCTACATTTAACAGCAACCAAAGGAAGCTTCACAAATGTAGACAGTATTACAGTATACAGGTTGTATGTTCTGTGCAAAATTATTCCTCAACAACATATGACCAAGGCAGGAGTACTATAGTACTCCTGCCTTGGCCACATGTTGTTGAGGCAGGAGTACTATAGTATTTACATATACAACATAGACTTAAAAATCTGACACATACCAGTAGATGTGGTATAATAGATAAAGTGGCATGCCTTTGTATCAGGCAACTATACTGTCTTCATGTGTAGAGGTAATAATACAATATATATGATTGCCTCAGAGTCCTGCAGAACTGTATAACATTTTGGATACAATATTTAGCTTTTCAATACCATACATCACTAGTAATGTCTTTTGGCTTTTCCCATTTAGGTGTCACCACACCGGAACTCCCGTCTGCATATGATTGGCAGTAGATTTTTACTGTGCCGAGGTGCCAGCCCAACACCCAACCTTCAAAGAAGAAACACCCATTCACATATGCACCTACCTGCATGTCTTTAACGTCACTGGACTACGGGAAGGACATGCAGACTCCACTCAGAAGGTGCTCCAGCCGAGAAATGAACCAGAGAACCTCTTGCTGGACTCCAAGGTTAGATACTTTCTACAAGGACCAGTCACCATAAAAGTTTTAAATATATTTAATAATTAATATATCATATATTTATGTTATATAAATATAATATATAATTTAATATATTTAATAATAAAAGTACACAAATATATATATATATATATATATATATATATATATATATATATATATATTCACAGTAAACCACAGAGTTCAGATCACAGGAAATATGAAAAGAACATTGATGGACAGACTCAGACAAATACAAAAAAACAATATCTAAACTAAACTTCACTATATTCCTGACTGAATATAAGAGAATTACTGTTCCCTAGTTAAGTTACTTACTACTGCAAGGCAAGATGCTGTGGGTGAGGGTATTTCTAGTCAGGCTTGCCAAACAGAATACTCAATACTATGAGCTTTCTCTTTGTAATATCTAAAATATATTTTCCAAGAGGGCTGGCAGAATTACCTCATCTGGTCACCCAACTCTAGGTTCTCACAGTATTCTTCTTTGAAGCTGAGAAAAGGAACCTATCCAGATGGCTGCAATACACATCCAAATGTTTATGGAAGCGCCTGGTGCCTCCTCTCTTTTCACTGAGCTAATGGACAAAGGCTGTTCCCCAGACCCAGAGTCTCTGGTCCTAGTCAGCACTGTGGGGTATTTTTAATGGTTTAACAGCTCATTTACATGCCCCTTATTTTTCTTAAAGTTAACCTCTGCTGTGCCAGTATCCTTTATTAAAACATATAGATTTAATTCAGTTACAATAACACATGTACATTTCTTTTCATTTCAGCAGGGTGCACTGTTGATACAATTCAACACAAGCAAATCTCACAAATACATTTTCAGCACAAGCATCTGTACAAAATCAGTTTGATATACAAATGACATACAGTTCTAATACATTTGCAACACAAGCATCTTATATAAATCAGTTTGATATTCAAAGGACATATCATTCTTTATCAAACCCCTGCTGGCTATGGTGGCACTTGCCCATAGCATCACACATGTCTTGAGACTTACTGATATATATGTCTGTATGATGTGTACATGGGTGTTTTGCTGAAGGCTAATACATCAGTAAATGCACAAGTAATAACAGAAGTATGTCTGATAAACTGAGTGCTGGATGCCATGTAATGCATCAGAGTAACTTAATGACAATGTATGAAGGGAATACTGACTCATTCATGGACTTCTATTTATATTATCAATATATGAATTTTATGACATTTAAAATATTACAAAATCATGATATTATATGCATAAATAAACAATATGGTCCGGATCTGGTGACTGTAAGTTCTAAGAAATGAATTATACTATGATATAACTTGGGCAAACATTACACATGTCCTGTTTCATACGTTTTGATGTTACATATATTATCTCATTACAGGTATGTTGGAACACATCTGAGATTGCAGTGTGCATTTAAGGCTGATTGTGATATGTGACATGTGACACATGTCAATACATAGTGTGAAGCAATGGATGGATGAGTAGGATGATTTGCCATGTGTACTATGTCCACATACATTTCAGTACTGTGACAGTGACCTCCTTTCTAGAATCTTCATAGTGATTCAGTAACATTTATTGTACATTCAGAAATCTCTAGTTTGTTATATTATACATATATAACTACTGTCATGTTTTGTAAAAGACCTACAATTGCATTGATGTGCATACCTTATCAATGATTGTGTCTTATTTCAGATATATTTTGGATGACTGTGATACACATTACACACCGTTTTGTAATTTAGAATGGAATGGATGTATACCTGATATCACATAAGGTGCTATAGTTGGATGAGGTCAAACAGTAGTATAACATCACATACATAATAGTGACAAAATATAGACTGTATAAGTTTTGTATGAAACTTCATTTACTCATTGATTTTAGGTTAACACCTATCATGTAAGTGTAATGTTTAGTTTTTTGTTCCTGTGTTGAAATTTGATGGAATATGGAAAACATGCTGGCTCAATAATTGGACAGTGATGACATGCCAAACCACTTCAGCTGAGTTTGACTTTGATGACCATGACAGGGATGATGATGATGATAATGACTATGTCAAGAGACCAGGACCTGCATGTGCCATTGTTACTGTGGCTGAATGAAGAAGATGTCCACTACAATGTCAGGCAGATGATTTTCAGAACCATATCAGGGATGTAATGACAGGCATCTTCCAGTCACAGATGAAGCACCTGATGGGTAGCTTCCTTCAGAACATGGCATGAGCCATGTGTAACTCCTTCCGTAAGATTGTTAGAGAGATCCTTTGTGATATTTGACCCCATCAGGTTGGTCCCTGAGGAATGTAAGTATTATCTGTGTGATCCACTTTTACAATGCTGCCACCATGGTGTTTTCCAGATTCAAATGTATACATCTAGGCACAATTTTACAGACATTCCATATTACTGTCATGTTTTTCTAGCATACATCATAATGTACACTGCACATATTAGGTCATATGTGTCTTTATCTTGCTGCTGCAGTATGACACACATTATCAAATGACGCATACATTTCCATTATTATTTACATGATCATCACATGATGTTATTACTGCATAAATTGTTTCATATGGGCAGGGGTGCTACTCCTTCAATCTATATATATATATATGTGTGTTCTCCTATATATATGCAATGCAGGATGATATTGTTACATCAGATACACTCTGGCCCTGTACGTGACTGATATGACTATTGCAGTTAACATAATGTGAGTGGTACATGACTGTTCTCTTTGTGCTGTTCCAGTATATACTTAGCAGGGACAACAGCAACTCACATACTACATTATTCTCATTCTTTTCATATAACACAGTGAGGTTAGTCAAGTGTGTTTATTTGCACATGCTATCCATGTGTATGTGTTGCTCCCATTCGTGCATTGATTGCTGCTGTCTTATGTCTATTCAACAACATGACATGCCCTTTATTTTGTAACAAATGTAACATTGTTTGGCAAAGTTGGCCCACTGACACAATGACATTACGTGTGCCATGTACTGGCAATTATTGTGCCATGTTGTTTTAGAGTACTGTGACAGCTACCTATGAACATGTATCCGTCACATACTGTATTGACATGCACTGTTCCCTTAGTGAATATATGGAAGTGATGCTTTGTTTAGCATCACTCATGACTCTCTTTTTTGTCTGTATCTTGCTTATGGCACTATCCAGTCTCTTTGAACATAGCTTATATTAGGACATGTATACATGGGTTAGCATGCATGTCCATGTCTATGCATTTTATGCACTGATTAACATGGATGCACATGTGCATGTCTGTAATATGATCAACACACAACTCCCCCTTGTAATATGTAACTGGTTATATGGACTTATTCCATTTTGTTGTGCTGTACTTGTGTACACAGGACTGCTCTTTGAACAGTACTGAAAATGTACAGTGATATTTATATCAATAATTGTGATTGCACCACCTGTTGTATTATGTTTGCATGGCAGCGTATATGGGTATGTGATATTCAAACCTACTTTTGTTGTGTACCCATGTCATTCGCAGTTTAACTGTTGTATATTACTGTGTAGTTTGTGTCATTTCTACATAGACATATTTATAACCATCCCCAATGCACTATGCCTATGTGTCAGACACTGGCCATTTCCTTCAGTTACATTGTGAGGACTTGCATTCCATCCTGTATTATGGATACATGCATATGCACTGTGTCACCTTAGCTATGGTTGTCCTGATTAATTCTGTGCCTACTTTCTCTTGCTAGCATTTCCTCACTGATGTGAGCCTATGTTGTTCATCTCTCTTTTCCCCCTTACAGCTTTGGCCTACATGTTTCACATGCACACGGCATATGTTATATGCATGTTTACCTTCCTGTAATGTATCATTGTTGTAATGCAGATGTACCGTTAAAATATGACCTTGTGTCACCATGAGGGCTGTGACAATGTGAGGTATTGTCAGCTAAGCCAGGAGAAGTAGGGCAGTGGAAGTGTAACATATGCCAGCACAGCTAACTGAATTTAGTAAAGAATTATATGTTTGAATATCAAACTGATTTGTACAGGTGCTTGTGTTGAAAATGTATTTGGAAAGTTGCTTGTGTTAAAAATGTATCAACTGTGTGTCCTGCTGGACAGAGGAAGAAATGTACATGTATTATTTTTAACTGTTGAAATGCATATATTGTAACAGAGGATACTGGAGGAGAAGAGATTAATCTCAATCCACCTGACTTTGAAAAATAGTAAGACATTAAATTACTTACTTTAAGCCATAAGCATTGTATCTTATGGTTCTCAGTGCAGTCAGAGACAAAAAGTCTGCACTAGGAAGCATTCTACATTGTCACTGGGGTGAACTAATTGCTACTCTGGAAAGGTGGAGGTTTGAAATTGTTTTATGACTTTCAGGAGCTGCATCAGATCTTAGCAAGGCTGTGTGAGTGTGTGTGTGTGTGTGTGTGTGTGTGTGTGTGTGTGTGTGTGTGTGTGTGTGTGTGTGTGCACGCACATGTGTGCATTACTGACACATAGGTGTTAAATCATGAAAGTTTCTAGCAATGGGTGGTTGCATGGGAACCAGAACTCAGATGACCAGATGTATGTGATGTCATTCTGTAATCCATCACTAAAAATAATGTTTAATTCTAGGTGAGACTGAAGTCTCCGGGCAGTCTATTTTTGGAACCTGACTTACTTCATCGTGCCTTGCTCTAGTAAGTGATTAGGGAATAGTAATTATTTAGATCAGTCAGGAAAATATAGTGAGATTAGTTAAGTACTATTTTTCTGCATCTGTGTGACTCTAGTCGTCTGTGTTATTTTAATATTTCCTGTGATTGAAATTCTGGTGTTTACTGTGAATATATATTTTGTATTTTCATGTTATTTTCTTATTTATTATTAAATATATTTAAATTTTTCATTGTGGTTGGCCTTTTAGAGAATATTTTAATCTCTGAGACTACTTATATATATATTTGGTGACAGCTCTGGCCACTCTTGAAATCCTTGCTGTTTGTCAAACTACCACTTGTGTTAATATTAATTTCACTGAATATAATTGGGTACCCTTGCAAGTGCCTTGGAGTAGCTGTCTTTGGAGTGTCTGATGGCAGTGTAACTACCTTATAATCTGGGCAAAAGGGTACATAGCTAGTAAATCTGTGGTAGCCTTTCCCAGGTGTGTGTGTGTTTGTGTGTGTGTGTGTGTGTGTGTGTGTGTGTGTGTGTGTGTGTGTGTGTGTGTGTGTGTGTGTGTGTGTGTGTGTGTGTGTGTGAGCTGTTTGGGGTAGGGACATGAAGCACTGGTTTTACAGACACGGTACTGGAGAACTTGGTTTGGACATTTTGCTGAGGTCTCAGCTATATAACTGTGCCAGTGGGGAGTCTTATTGTGGACCTGAAGGGAGACAGATAGAGAAATCCAGATCCCAGACTGAGTGTGTTCCCTGTGTGCTCTTAAGGGTAATTGTGCTTGATGCAGACAGCTGCATCTGGAAATACTAGGTATATCCATTTTTGTTCCAAGTGAATGTCCCTCTTCAATCCCATGTCATTGGTGTAGGTATGTGTGATCAGTCTTCTTTCTGTCTGGCTTATATAATGTCATTTCATGTCACACATCTTCATTGTATATCTGAACACTCATATGTGTGGCCTCTGGCATGGCATGTGTGTTTGTCATATGGATTCCATTTCTAATGAGTTTGTAGTACGCATACTTATTTATTTATTACACAGCCACATTAATCTTTTGCTGTGGTACTGGTGTTTGGCACTGTGTTAGTTGTTTGCCTTTCACATGCAGGGTTGGAGATTTTAATCTGACATCTGCTGTTGCATTTGCTCATCTTTGCCATTGCCTGACTTTCACTTGCACCGCTGACAGCCTAGTGGATGATTGTATTCTATATCCATTGTGTACTGCAATGATGGCACACTTCCCATTTAGTGTACTCCAGCACACACCTACCATGATCATACTCATTCTGTTATAACTGTCATAGAATTTGTAACACCTCAGCAATAACTTGTGCATTGATACATTATGTATTTTTGCATTGAACCTTGGCTGGTATTCATCCCTACTCTGTCAGTTTCTTTCTCCTGTGTTGTATAGTGTATATGGGTTATGTCTGTGTACCTTACCTATCCTTTATGTGTACTTCTGACCTTTGCCTGTCATGTCTTGTGATATTTGTTATATGTAAGCACCTGCTCTTTTGCCCACCTCTACTTTCCATGTCTTTTTCATTCCTTCTATTCTAAAAAAAAAAATGGGGACTATTCCCACCCAAAAAATTGCCCATGCCCATCTGGCTCTCCCCTCTGGCCTTCCATCATACTTCATGTGTGCCCCTGTTCTTCACCCTCACCCCATATCTGCTTTCTATCACCCTGTTTCCTTGGGTGTGTACATTACTTGTGTTCCCCACACATGTCCCGCACCCATTGTTAGCTACTGTTAGCCATGGTGAAGTGACAGGATGGACCTTCACCTTATTTAGTTAAAATTTTTATTAGAAATTTTGCAGATTAATCAGATTATGCAAATTGTGATGATGGGTATATACATACACAAATATAGATATGTGTGTGTGTGTGTGTGTGTGTGTGTGTGTGTGTGTGTGTGTGTGTGTGTGTGCGCATGTGCATCTGACTACATATTATGAGGATATATATAAGTGTTTGCAGGTATTTGCCACTTTTCAGACAGAACCTTCCATGTGGCAAATGGTGCAAGTTTTTGGCCACAATAAATGTGAGCCAAGGTTCTAATCTAGCACACTCCAAGTTTACTCCCCATCCATGTGAAGCAGAGTTCCACCTGAACCCAATTAAAGTGTAACTTGGACAATTGGATGGGGGACAGGAACTTCATCCCTAGTTTGGCACCTATGTCTATAATGGACAAAGGCAGCCTATAAATGATTCATCTCCCAGGCCCCTCCTTGTAAATGTTTCACCTCCCAAGCCCCTGCTTACACTTACAAAGGGTACAATAACTTGTTTAGAAATTTGTGATGCATGGCTATGCTTAAAAAGGCCCTTGTGGTCATTAGCCTAGTAAACACCTATGAAATTATAATGGCTGATGCACACTAGTCTTCATTTAGTACTTTCCACATTTTATTAAAAGTTCCATTGGGCTTGTATACGTTTTGCAGATGTGAAGTGGTAATGCACATACATACTTTTATTACTTTATAAACAAGTTTTTCTGTAAGTTGTATTTGACATGACTGATTGTGGTTGTGCTGACGTCACTGGTTATGCCTGCCATATCCTGTAGTATTTCAATGTAAACTTTGGTATATTTGCATAATACTAAGAATCTGGCCCAAAGCGTGCTGAACATCATTCATACTATATGTGTATGTTACTGCTTTCAGTACATTGTGTAGAACTTTCAATGTTGTGTAATCATTTAATCTTTTCTGCAAGTAGTTAACAAGTACTTATGGGTGGGTGGCTGCGATGGTGCAGCAGTTAGCATTGCTGCCTCACAGCAAGAGGTTCTCCGGTTTGATCCTTGGCTGGGGTGCCTTCTGTGCGGAGTCTGCATGTCCTCTCTGTGGTCATGTGGGTTTCATCCGGGTGCTCTGGTTTCCTCCCACATCCAAAAGACATGCTGCAGGTGGATTGGACTCTCTAAATTGGCCTTAGACATGCGTGTGTGTGCCTTCTGTGGAAGGTTGGGCACTGGGCTGGCAACTTGACACTGTAAAACTCCACTGCCAATCATGAGTGGACAGGCGATCTGCTGTGGTGACCCCTAACCAGGAAAAGCCAAAAGAAGAAGCAGAAGTTAACAAGTACTGATGGGTAACTGGGAAATATATAGGTTCATAGGTAGGTACTAGTCTATTTGCCCGAGGACCTACGTTAGCCTAGCCAACAAGGTTCCCTGGCTTATGCCACCCAAAAAAGTTATTTTCCTGTGCCACTGTCGAGCAGAGACACAGAAGTGATCCCCAGGGTGTATTTCCTATTTCCCATCCACTCATCAAGATTTTTCTTGAAGATTGCTAATGATGAACTTTGCTTGACATAGATGGGTAGTCTCTGGGACAGGAATCTATCCCTCCAGCATGTCCTGTTTATTGTGGTGACAAGGTTTAGGTCCCTAGACCGTGTAGCTCGGAGGGATTGGGATTTCCTTAGGTGTAGCATGTCCAACAGCTCTGGGTTTGACATAGCTTTATATGTTAGGCAGAGATCACCTCGAAGTAGGCGATATGCTATGGAGAAAAGCTGGAGTTTTTTGAGACGGCCAGTGTAGGGCATCTGTTTGAGGCCAGTAATCCTCTTTGTGAGATAATTCTGTGGCCTTTCCAGCTGCTGCAGATGTCTTGTGAGGTACATTCCAAAATGGGCATTGTACTCTATAATGGGTCTAATGAGTGTCGAGTAGAGGGGAACAATGACCTCTTTTTCCTGGATGAGAACCCTTTTATGATGAGGTGTGCCATGTAGAAGGACTTCCTGACTACTGTGGTGATGTGACTATCAAAGAACAGACTACTGTCCACCTGGGTCCCAAGGTCTCTTATCACACATTCAGTGTTAAGTAGACTGCTGTCTATGTAGTAGTTCATGCATACAGAGTTTTTACCAAATGGGATGACAATGCACTTTTTGGCATTGAGCTTGAAGCCATGGCTCTGACACCAGGCATCTGTCACAGTGAGGCCCTTCTGTAGGATTTCCACATTATTTGGGGACTCGACTATGGTTCCTAGTTTGCAATCATCTGTGAACTTCCTTAGCCAAAGGCCTTCTGTGTCAGCCTGTACTTCAGAGAAGTAGATACCAAACAGGAGAAGTCCCAGGACTGAACCCTGTGGTACTTCACTTGTCACTGGTTTGAGGTCAGATTTGGAGACTGCAACTTTTACAGTGTGGGTTCTGTCAGTGAGCCAGTTGGCAACCCATCTTGTGATGTAGGGATTTATACCTAGTTTAGTGAGTTTAGCTATAATTCCAGAATGGGGGATGGTGTCAAAAGCCTTGGCGAGGTCAAGATAGGCTGTGTGAACCACCTTACCCTCATCTACGGCTTTGGTGACTGCCTCAAAGAAGTCGATCAGGCTCAGGAGGCATGATCTGCCTTTCACAAACCTGAACTGGGTGGGATCCAGAGTTTGGAGGTTACCAATGTCTTTGTTTATGAGTTCCATGATGATACGTTCCATGGCCTTGCAGACCAGGCTTGTCAGGTTAATAGGGTGATAGTTCCCAGGATCGGTGGTGGCTCCCCCTTTGTGGAGTGAGATAACTGGTGCTGTACGCCATTCAGTGGGCTCAAAGCCTGATGTGAGGCTATGATTGAACATGGTGTTTAGGTGGGGAACCAGTTCTTTCTGAAGTTCATGTAAAATGCAGCCTGGAATGTTGTCCGGTCCCATGCATGATGTGTTTTTGGCTTTAGAGAGTGCAGCTTTTACCTGCGTAGTTGTGATTACAGGGACTCTGCATTCTTCCTGTATAGATATGGGCCCTTTAGGGGGTGGGGGTGGGGGTAAAGTTATCACTGAACCTATCTGCCAGGATGTTGGCAATATCAGTTGGTTCTGTAATTTTCGTGCCGTTGTGCTGTAACTCAGAGCAGATCTGGGTGTTGCCATTGAGATTCTTGACATAGCTATAGAATGCTTTGTGGTTGTCCTTGGAATCAGTGGTGATTTTATTTTTGTAGCTAGCTTTGGAGGATCTTATAAGGGATCTCAGCTTCTTACTGAGGCTGACAAGGGATCTCCTCCACTCATGAGATTTTACTCACTTTTGCAACAATTTCTTCCTTCTGTTGTACAGTTTGTTGATGGCAGGGGACAACCAGATTGGCTTCCTTTTTTTGGAGGATATCATTTTGGTTCTGTTTGGGATAGCACGATCCATGCACTTGTGTAAGTACTTATAGAGTGCATTTGTGTAGGATTCAGCAGTCGTAACTGTATTGTCCATATGCATGGGTGTCATGAAGTTCACCACTTCTGTCTTAAGAAGCATGAAGTTGGATTTGGAGACATTTTTTACCATGGTTTCCTTAATGGGGGGTGGGGGCTGGATGTGGATATCAAGGTTGATTAGCTTATGGTTGGATTGGACCGACGAGGAGTTGACTTCAGGTGTGGAACACCCATCACTCATGTTGGTATTGACTAGGTCTAGGATATTGTTGCCCCTGGTGGGGGTGTGGATAAGTTGATCCAGGGCATTGGAGTTTATGAATTCCAGAAAGCGTGTGAAGGAGTTGGTATACGAGTAATTTTCCCAGTTAATGGAGGGGTAATTGAAATCACCCATTATTAGGGTGTTTGGTTGAACCCTAATATTTTCCAGTACATCAAAAAAAGAGGAGTGGGAATCTTGGGGTATGGTGGGGGATCTGTAGCAAGCTAGAATTTGGATTGCAGTTTTGCCCAGAGTTAGTTGCACTTGGATAACCTTGGATGCATTATGCTGAGCAACTAGCCTGGAGGTGTGGATATCCTTAATGAATATGGACACACATCCACATTTGGTGTTCTTGTCCAGGTTACATGGCCGAAAAGTGTGGTATGAGTTATAGCCTGGTAGTGCAGGGGTGCTCTTTACAGCCTTGAACCAGGTCTCAGTCACTGCTCAGATATTGATGTTCTCCATTTTAAGAAGTGCCTTGAGTGAGTGCATTTTGAGATTTAGACTTCTAGCATTGAGTAGCATTACCCTCAGTTCTTGCTTGCCTGTTACTGTTACAGTGGTAAATTTGTCATTTGAACTTTGCCTAAAAAAGGCACTATATATTATGCACAAATGTGAATGCTATTTTCCAAGTTCCATACTCATATAGTAACATTTTACCAGAATGAAAACAGCCTATCATAAAAGTATGTGATAAGGGGTAATAGAGTTTCTGGTACTGTTCTGGATTGTTATGCAAGTTATTTGCTACAGTTTCACAATCCTTCACAGTCCTATCATCTATTAACTGCTACGACTTGCTGTTGCACATTGCTTTACATGGTACACTGGTTAGTGCTATACACAGATGTCCATATACTGCTTAGATTATTGCTTGCTAACAGGTAACAGCTTTATGTGTATTTAGTCATAACCATACTCCATGGTACTCTAGCTATCTGTGATTTCCTACACATATCTGCCAAGTCCATTTTTTCTGTAATTACACTCAATCTGGTGTTATATCCTGCATCATATGCATATCCCTCTGCAAGACTGGTTTGTTTATTTTTTGTTTTTATTTTGGTAAATCCATAGAGTTTATGTGAGTCATGGTTGTGTGCCTCTAAAAATCTCCTCTCCCTGATAGCACGCCATTCAGTGTAAGTCAGGTGATTGAGCCCTCTGTGTTGTGGTCACCTGCTGGGAGCAAGAGGAGAGTGAGCCTTGGAACTCTACTTGACACATATAGGATGGCTTGAAACAGTACTAGAAGGCTCAATTCCTGTATACTGACATTTTTCAGTAGGTGAATGTGAACTATTCGGCATGACCTTCTTTTAGGTCTGTCCCCACTCCCTCCAAAAGTGACAATACCCCTCTCATGGCTTACCAATTTTCCTTGCCAGATGGAAGTCGTGGTTCTGATATTGACCAAGGCACAGGGTCACAAGGACCATCTGCCTCACTCCAGGATACTGCCATTATCCCTTTTATAAAATAAAGGCATAGCAGGTAGAGTCTCTTAATTCTTTTCCCCTGCCAGGATCTATAGGTGCTTAGACTGCATAAATGAATCTTGGTCTTGGTCATTGGCAGAACTTCATTACCCTAAATCAGTGTAACTCACTTGCTCTACAAGACATGCAGCGTCACTTGCTATTGGATCAGCAACTGCTTGTGACTATTGTCATGGTGTGCTACATACCTCCCAACCACACAGAGCACGAAATCTGGACAAAGTCATAAATAATGGGGGGACAAAGGCCCAAAAATAGGGACAGTTTTTAAATATTGCTCTTACTGACTTGAAAAGTTGATAGAATTATATGTTTTGCATTAGCATTAATTTTCTGAAGGATAGTCTTCAATTATGTGCCAGTCATTTGTCAGAAAAAACACAATTTTATGAGAAACAGGCCAAAATATGAGGCAAAAATCTGGACATTCTGTGAAAATCTGGACAATTGAGAGGTCTGGTGTGCTATCAGTCCCTGACAAGGTGTACATTTTGCACAGAGTAAGTCTTTAATACTGTGAGACACACATAAACAAAGATGGGATTATTACCTCTTCAAAGGGAGCTAGTAATACCAAGGTATCTCCACTTATCTATTATATCATATCCTCTGGGCTGTATCATAGTTTAGGTCTGTGTTATATGTGTACATGACTGTAATACTCCTGTTATGTGTTGATGCTGAGGAACACTTTTGCATGGTGGATACAACCTGTATATTGTGGTACTAACTACATTTCTGAGGTTTCCTTTGAAAACTGTTTAATTTAAATGGCAAACCTTCCATTGTGATGCTTGTTGTGGGGACTTCTTGGGAATTGTGATATATATATGTGTACTGTCCATAGCTTTATTATGTTCTTAGCATAAAAATCTGCTTGCCATCCTCAACTGTCCATGACAGCATACCATATACCAGTTCCATATATCCATATATAAGCAGTTGCATATCTAGGGTTGCTGTACAGAGAAGTGAATCACTATGATATTGAAACAGAATTTGTTTTCTTTAATTTTATGTGTGTGTGTGTGTGTGTGTGTGTGTGTGTGTGTGTGTGTGTGTGTGTGTGTGTGTGTGTATATATATATATACATATATATATATATATATATATATATATATATATATATATATATATATATATATATATATATATATATGTATATATATATATAGGTCCAGTTTTGAATACTGAAATATTGAAATGTCACATTTCAGTATTACAAGACTGGAATATCAAAAGTGCAGTTGTTCAAAACTGCATTTTAACAAATCTAAGTTTCCCAAATCCACGGTAGGTGTGCTGCAGTGTGTAGTTTATTGTTTGCTGTCTCTTTAAGGGGCAGTGTGGTCTGGGATTTCCACATGGCAGCCGATGTCTGGTTATGTACGAAGATTGAGGTAGGTGTTTAGTTTTTTTAGGGTATTGAGTAGAAATGTGTTGTTTTTTTATTTTTTGGGGAGTTTTAGGTGCAGTGTCTGGTAGGTAGGTAGGTGAGAGAGTGCGTGTGTTAGTGTTGAAAGTGGTGATTTTTGTACATGTGTAGTTAGTGAGTGTAAATATGATAGTGTGCAATGGGAGTATACGGCACATACAAGTAGCTTTTTTTTAGTTAGTGCGACTTCGGAGTTGGTATCTACAAGTAGTGGGGGTGGGGCGCATTCCTCCACATTTGGGGGGGCAGGGAGGCTTGCCCCCCTGCAAAAACATATGCACATGTTATTTGTTTTAAGTTTATTATTTTATTTATTTTTTTATGTTGGGGGAGGGTTATGCTTTTATTTGTGTTTTGTGTTTTACTGTGTTTCGATGTTTCGGTGTTGTGAGGTTTTGTGTTTGTGCACTTTTGAACTTCTGGTCTCGAAATACTGAAATTTGACATTTCAGTATTTCGAGACTCAGAAGTGAATCCATATATATATGGGTCTACTTCAGAAACCTAAACACTCTCTTACCTGACTTCCAAAACTCTGAGACAAAATGGCCAATGGCTGCACAACACCGATGTCCTGGAAAAGTGACTTTCCACGCCAGGTAAGTAACTGCTTGGCCATCCTGACAAAAAAAAGTAAAACTGAGGGAAAGCAAACCCACCCATCTAGGGGCTTCGCTCCCTCACACCATCCATATGGGGGGCTATGCCCCCCCCAACTAAACATACCAAGTCTGAAATTGCACTACTGCAGGGGTAAGGGGCAAAGTTCAAGAGGATGGCCAAGCGGTTACTTACCTGGAGTGGTAAGTCGGTGTTCCGGGACATCAGTGTTGTGTAGTCATCGCCCTTTTTGTCTTGCCATTTGGAAGTCAGGTAAGTGAGCTTTTGGGTTTCAGAAGGGGACCCATATATTTTATATATATATATATATATATATATATATATATATATATATATATATATATATATATATATATATGAGTCTACTTCAGATAATCGAAAATCCAAAATGACAAACAAAAAGTCCTAGATGAGAATCATGAAAATGAAAATGCCGAATCACAGAAGTTTTCGCAGGGTCAATAAACATGTGCCCAATCTGGGAATCATGCCCTTTTCTCCACTGTAGTTCTATCCCGGAGATGGTATATATAGCTGGAGGGGTATGTGAGGTGTGTAGCCTCCCACCTAGGTGGGTTTTAGATAGATCGCTGTGTTTTGCTGTAATGTTGGGCAAGTGTTTTCTTACCCTGGGAATATTTACATAATTCAGCATTTTCATTTTCATGGTCAGTCTCGTCTCAGCATCATCTTCTGTGTTTTGGATTTAGATTATTCAAAGCAGGACCATATATTTATACACACGCACATGCACTCATATATATATTGACATATATATATGTGTGTGTGTGTGTGTGTGTGTGTGTGTGTGTTACGTGCATGCATTTGTGTCTAAATAAAACCACAATATAAGCAAAGCTAACATATAATGCGTTAATGCATTGGATAAAAATCTGTTCTGTCAATGTTACAATTCATGTGCTTATCATACATGAGCACTGTTAATTACATTGACCCTTTAATTGCTCCAAAAATTTTTGGAATACAATAGTGCAAGTATTTTTGGAATTCCCATTTTTGCATGTGTGCATATAACCATAATGTAAGCAAAGCCACACACCCTGTTTGCTCATTGGATAAAATCTGCCTTGCAATATTACTATTATTCTGCATATCACACATGAATATTGCTTACTGTGATGCCACTCGAATTACGCCAAAGACTTTTCAGAATCTCACACAGAATTTAAGGACATTTATTCCATGTTCAGTTAATGACATTGTTAATGTATTAATTACTTTATTGTTAACATTTGTGGAGAAATTGACATTACTAAAGCAGTTAGTGGGAAGACAATACTAAAACCATGTTCACTAAAGTTACATGCTAAATATCTGTACATTTTGATCTATTATACAATGCACTGCATCCATAATTAAACATTTGTTGCTTCTATCCTCAGCCACTGAAATGATTCATATCTGAAGTACCTGCAAGCGCTTACACATCTGAAATGTTCCTCTGCAAAGCAACAGTAATGTAAGCTGTAGGATTAATTTTAGATGCCATTCTCAGAGAAATAATCACTAAAGATACATTTTTTTAGCAGACCTTTTACTTATTGTTTATATAAACCAGATTGTTTGGTCTGGTACAGAGGGAATAAAAAGGGGTGATCCTAACCTTAACCTGCAATAGGAATCTTCTTTCTTCTTCTTCTTTTTCTTTTGGCTTTTTCCCGATTAGGGGTTGCCACAGCGGATCACCTGTCCGCTCATGATTGGCAGTGGAGTTTTTACAGTGTTGAGTTGTCAACTCGGTGCCCAACCTTTCACAGAAGGCACACACACGCACACAGTCACACCTAGGGCCAATTTAGAGTGTCCAATCCACCTACAGCATGTCTTTGGGATGTGGGAGGAAACCAGAGCACTCGGAGGAAACCCACGCGATTACAGGGAGGACATGCAGACTCCGCACAGAAGGCGCCCCAGCTGAGAATCAAACTGGGGAACCTCTTGCTGCATAACCTGCTATAGGAATATCTGCTAAAACTTACTGACATAGTGAATACCTGCATAATTTTACTTCTTTCCTTTCATTGTACTCCATTTACCTGCTGGTACTTAATTTCAGATAGTTTTGTATGAGCAATGTTTAAAACACAGTGAATAAATTAAAAGATGAATAACATGAATATGAGAAAAGATTACCACTTTTCCTAACAGTTTGTAACTCTCCTTCACTAAACATGTGTTTGCAAAGATACAGACCATCTGTTTTGCGTGTGAATATGTTTAGTAGTCATGTGATAGAAAAATTTGCATGCCGCCATCAGTTTATAAAGTTTAAAGGACTGATCACTCCAGGCACTTTGCTGTTCACAGATCTATGCAGCACATCAGGAAGTTAAATTTAGTGTTCTGATAGTCTGCATTTTGCCAGTTTTGTTATATAACAGTATTCTTTCTTTTCTTTGCCACAAGAATGTAGAGGTTCTATCTTGGTATACTAATATTTGCTCAGACATTTAATTTTGTGACTTTTTCCCACACTGTCTCATGTATTAAGTCCTTCTTTATGCTTGCATTGTACACAAACTTGTGGAAATATACGTATTTATTGATGTGTGCAGGGATGTATCTAACAGCTTTGAGCCAGGCTTTAAACTGGTAACCGCACAAACATGTGTTATGCTGCTTCCTGTTCAGCTGTGATGCTAAGCAGAGGTATATGTGTCATTATCTTTGATATGCCTAAGGTCATGTAGAGCTGGGTACATTATGTCTTCACTGCAGTGCGGAAGACCATCCTGTTATGGTGTCACCTTAAAAATGAATTCATACAAACACACCAAAATGCAGTTACGTTTTACTGTTGATACCATGATTCTAAATTTCACAGATGAAACTATGTCTGTTCAAGATTTTGTCAGCAAAAGAATGGCTGGCATCATTGCTGTTTAGATACTTAGAAACAGTTACTGCACTGATCACTGCTTCACAGCTCCAGAATGCAGAGTTCATTCCTGACATTTTATCACTGTCTTTTCATGTAATTCCTATGTCTGTATGTTTTTTTCCAGGTACCCTGTTTCTCTCACCTCTTGAAAACATGCAGATTATTTGGCAGTAACAAATTGTCTACAATAACATTGCATTCACCTTTGCAAAAAAAAAAAAAAAAAAAAAAAGAGTCCATGGGCCAGGCCACCTACCTGACTAAGAAATGATTAAAAAAAGGAATAGATAATGAAACCAAGTAAATCACTGCTGTAGGAAAGAAGGTTGTAATGTCTAGAAGCTAGCAGGATGTAGTATTTAAGTAGCATGGATTCAGAGGTAGAAGGTGTGATGTCCCCCCATGGATCAGTAATTAAGCAGCCTGAATCCTCACCAGTGACACTGGAGAGGGTCATTCACTTGGAAAAAAAATGGATATATCCAGTATTTCAAAATACAGCTGTCTGCATCATGCACAATTTCCCTTTAGTGCACACAGGGAACACACTCAGTTCATGGTCTAGGTCTCTCTCTCTCTCTCTCTCTCTGTCTAGGTCCCCAGCAAAACTCCCCACTGGCACAGCTGTATAGTTGAGTCCTCAGCTGAGTGATCATGTAAAGTCCTCCAACACCCACTCTGTGAAACCAGTGGTTTGCTTCCCTGTTCCAAACAGCTGACACACACACACACACACACACACACACACACACACACACACACACACCTGGGAAAGGTTGGCACAGATTTACTAGCTATGCTCCCTTCTGCCCAGACTATAAGGTAGTTACTGCCAAGAGACACTCCAAAGCCAACTACTCTAAGGCTGTTATGAGGATACCCAATTATCTTCTTCTTCTTCTTCTTCTTCTTCTTCTTTTGGCTTTTCCCAGTTAGGGATCGCCACAGTGGATCACCTATCCGCTCATGTTTGGCAGTGAAGTTTTACGGTGTCGAGTTGCCAGCCTGGCACCCAACTTTCCACAGAAGGCACACGCACGCACTCACACCTAGGGCCAATTTTGAGAGTCCAATCCACCTACAGCATGTCTTTGGATGTGGGAGGAAACAGGAGCACCTGGAGGAAACCCACATGACCACAGAGAGGACATGCAGACTCCACACAGAAGGCACCCCAGCCGAGGATCGAACCAGAGAACCTCTTGCTGTAAGGCAGGAATGCTAACCGCTGCACCACCGCAGCCGCCCATATGAGGGTACTCAATTATACTGAGTGAAATTAATATTAGTACAAATGGTAGTGTTTTGACCAATGCAGCAAGGCTTTCAGGAGTAGCCACAGAGTCACCAAATAGTTATGAGCACTCTCAAAGGTTAAAATATTCTTTAAAGGACCAGCCACAATGAAAAGTTTGAATATATTTAATAATAAATAATAAAAGAACATGAAAATACTAAATATCTATTTACAATAAACACCAGAGATTCAATCAAAGGAAATATTAAAATAATACAGATGAAGAGATTCACACAGATACAGAAAAATAGTACTTACCTAATCTCACTATATTTTCCTGATTGATCTAAAGAATTACTATTCCCTGGTCGCTTACTAGAGCAAAGTAGGTGAGGGGTCTTTCTTTGTCAGGATCCAAAAACAGAGTGCTCTGAGACTTTAGTCTCATCTAGTATTAAAAAACATCATTTCAGTGACGGATTACAGAATGGCATAACATAAATCAAGTCATCTGACTTTTGGTTCCCATGCTACCCCCTTTTCTAGCAACTGACCCAGAATCTCATACATATGTGTCAATAATACACACACACACACACACACACACACACACACACGAACGCACACACGCAGACACCTTTGCTAACATCTGTTGCACCTTCTGGAAGTCATAAAGCAATAAAACACTTCTCTTCCTACAGGAGCTAATAAACCATTCTCTGGCACAGGCATTTTGTCTCTGGCTCCAGTCAGAACTGTATGATACAATTATGGCCTATCAGGTCATTTAATTTCAAGTTATTTTTCAAAGTTAGCTGGACTGAGAGTAGTCTGTTCTCTTCTAGTATCCTCTGTTAAAACATATATATTTAATCAATTACAATACAGCCAGGACCCACTGTTGATACATTTTTTAACACAAGCAACTTTACAAATACATTTTCAACACAAGCAGCTGTACAAATCAGATTGATGTACAATAACATATAATTATTTACAAAACGCCAGCTAGCTATACTGGCATATGTTGCACATCCACCTCCCCACTTCTCCTGGCATAGCTGGTAATGCCTCACATCATTACAGAAATTCATGGCAGAAAACTAACAGAATTATTTGACTAAGTAAATAGGATATTGAACCTAGAAATGGCTGTGAACATGCAATATTTGCACTTTAGAAAGCATGTTGCCATACAAGAAGGTTAGGGAACAAATGAAAGAGAGATTTCAAGTAAGTCATAGAGTAGTAATTGGGGTGGCACACAAGGTAGACAGTAGAATGTAGATACTAATAGTAGATGGCATTCACTTAGACAAAACTATGACTAACAGGGGAATAGCCCAGGACTCATAGCTGGAACATGTTCTTCACAATGTTATAACTGACTGCATAGAAGGTTTTCAAAGAAAATATTGCATCCTTCACTATTACCTCTTCCAGCTATACCAAAATAGAACTTGTCACTCAAACCAAACTACTAGTTTATATCGATGACGACCTAAAGTTTTACTTCTACATTCAACATACAGTGAAGAAAGCACACCAAAAACTAAGCATTCTCTATAAGGCAATACGCTATCTAACACTGCAAGATGTCATATCATCACTACACTCCTATTACCTGCTGTTCTCTACTTAGCACCAATATTGGCAAACATCCAACTAACTCAGCTAAACAAACCTAAGCCGTGCTACAACAAGGATGCAAAATGTGCAACCAATCTCCCATATAGATCACATCACTGTTTGGCTCTCAGACACCTCCAGTGGCTTGAACTACCTCTCTAACTCACATGATCCCAACTCTCTGTTATCCACAATCTAATAAACAAACCAAATAACTGTCCATCTCTGCCCAACCTTGTATGACCATACAACCCACCCAGAAGCTTGCACTCTTCTGACAAAGACCTAATACATGTATCAAACCTAATAACTCTACAGGCTATTCCCCCTGCTCCCATCAAGTGTCAGAACCCTGGATCTCCATACCCCTAGCAGTGAGACAGGACTGCTCACTAAAGTCATTCAAACAGCTGAAGTCTCACTTACTTGACTCCTGGCTCTGCAAATGTGCTGCACCAGATTAGAACATCATTCATCATCAATATCATCATTGCCCAACTCACTCCATATCCTTCTCCTACCTGTACTGTAAGCCATTCTCTTCCCCCCTTTTGTTATACTCCTTCACTTTCAGCTACCCTTGTCTTCTATTTCTCAGCTCTGACTCTCTTAACACTATACATCTTGTAAGACACATTGCTTTCTGCTAAACATAGCAACAATATGACTGCATCCATACTTTATCAAATTTGAAAGATAGTTCTCCCTCTTATGATAAATGTTGTAAAGACTATTTTATGGTATTGCCGTTCAAATGTTACTGCCTCTATCTATTACTGTTGTTTGCATGGAGCCCTTTTCCCCAGGCCTCCTCTGAAAATGGGTATTATGCCCAGCTGGACTTTCCCAGTAAAGAACATCAGTCAAACACTCAATTATGGCTACTTAAATTTAAAGAAAATATCTGCAGAATAAAAGCTTAAGTGTTACAGTGCCAGTAGTGCAGTAGGTAGTACACTTCCATTTCAGATGAGACATTAAGTAGAAGTCCAATCTTCTTGAGCTGTTGGTATTTCAGGTTGATGTAAAAGATTCCTTGGCACCTATTGATAAAAATAGGGGAAGTTCCCATGATACCTTGGCCAAACTTCCCCTAGTAGTATAATTATCACCTTGGGTCTCCTGAAATGAGGCTACTAGCCTAGTGGGAGTAACCATGTTAATAAAGGATAAATAAAAAAATAAAAGACAAGACATGAACTAGTATTGTCATCCCGGAGAAATAAGGTACACCATGAGGAGGGCACTGGCAAGGCAAGGCATGAGTGGTCATAACATTTGATGGCCTGGAATACCTATGAAATCTATGAAAAAATGTGCACAGAAGTGGAAGGGATATAGCAAAAACACTGAAAGGGGCTAGATGCTAGTCATACCAGACTACCAAATGTAAAGCAAACAGTATGAGAAACAAGCAAACAGTGTTGATGGCATGCTATGATGTAGTGGAAGGAGAATCACAAACAGAAAACAAGTGTTTACTAGTCATCTTTGTAGCTGTTTGGTGAGCCCCATCATAGCACTGCTTTCAGTTATGAATGCCTCTTTTTATGATAAAGAGAGATGTTGCAGAGGCAGGTCACATGTGAATAAGAAACCTAGTGCATGATCTTCTCCAGGCATTGGATAAGGAGTGACTGATAAACCCTTTATATATAATCTTGAATGGAGGAGACAGAGAGGAGCATGAGGGAAACTTGCATGTATATTATAAGAATTTCTTTAAAAAAAGGATGTTTAATAAGAAAAGATTATAATTTGATGATATAAGATGGATGGCTGATGGGATGAATCAAAGAAGTATTTTTTCATAGAATGGATTGCAGATAATTCAAAAAAATTCTCAATAGCTAATAAGTGAACAATAGTGATGATCTGAAGAATGTATGGTCAAAAAGTGTTTTGAATTGAAGAATAAATGGAATAGACACACAAGGTAATTCTTATAAGTGGTGGGGAAAAGTATGAATTGTTGTTAAGGGTAATTTGTAACTTGTCTGATGGGTAGGGGTAATAGGCAAACTGCACAAATGATTAGGGGCAGTAGCCAAACTACACAACCGATATGAGTAATAGGCAGACTACACAATGCATAGTGGTAGTAGACCACCTGATTGGTGGGTTAATAAGTAGACTGCATGATGGGTAGGGTAATAACTACATGATGGGTGGGTGTAATGGACAGACAACATGATGCCTAGGGGTAATAGGCAGATTACATGATTGGCAGGAGTAGTACCTAGACTACACTATGTGTAGAAATAATAGGCAAGCTATATGATGGGTGGAGGTAATGGGCAGACTACAAGATGGGTTGGGATAAATGGCAGACTACATAATGCAGAAGGGTAGCAGACTCCATGACAAAAGGGGTAATGGGCAGACAACATAATGGACAGGGGTAACAGGAAAACAACACAAGATAGGTTATTATCAGCCACAAATCTATGCCTCTCCAAAACAGAAGAGAACACAGACAAATTCCACTACAGATGTGTAACAGTCCAAAACTGAAAATAAAAACACAGATGCAACTGAAAAAAGGACCACAGTAAACTTTAATAAAAATCACCTTACCTCATTGTAATCTGTTTCACCTATGAGACTTCATCAGACTGTGAGCAGCACTATCAACACAAGGTTTAAATCAGCAAAGCATCAGTCACAAGACATAAAATATCTATCGACACCAACAAATTCTATCACAATTAGTCATTTCTGTTTGAACCTTTTTTTTTTTTAAAAAGTGCTTTAAAATTAACCACATCATTAATGCCTGGATATGCAGAAGCATCCAGCCTAACCTGCCACCTGTATTCCTTTAAGTCTAACCAATGCCCAGCATTTCCTCTTCAAGTATCAAACATAACTACATCAACAACTCAGAAACAAAATTGTATAAAACTTTTGCAAAACATGACATGCCTGCACTTGGCATTATTCATATTATGAGTTTGTATGGCACAATTGTGCCCATATAGTCTCCATTTTAAACTCTATGTTGTTCTCCCAAAACATAAAGAAGGGCAAATGGAGCAACAAGTAACATAAGCCACATTTCTACAGAGGCAATTAAAGTACCATGGAAATCGAAGGTGTTGCCCTTTAACACATATAGCTTCTCATGACATTTTAATGAATGAACACTGATTAAAAGAACCACAACTGTGCATGCCTTTCCTGGTGGAACTACTTTTAACATCACTACTACTATTCTCTTTAGACTGTCTTTCACAGGCTGCATCCTACATGAACTCAGGCAGGAACTTGCAGCACCATTAGGCACCCTATTCAACCAAAGCCTGAGTACTGGCTTCATCCGAGTTGAGTGGAGGACAGCCACTATCATCCCTTTGTACAAAGGTGGAGTGTCCACCGATCCGGAAAATTATAGCTCCATCAGCCTAACTAGCCTGATCTGCAAGGCCATGGAACAGATTATCATGGACTTCATTTAACAAGGACATTGGCAACCTCCAAACACTCAATCCCACACAGTTTGGCTTAGTCAAGGGGAGGTCATGTCTGTTAAATTTGCCCGACTTCCTTAAGACAGTCACTAAAGCCATGGATGAGAGGAAGACAGTGCACACCACCTACCTTGATGTGGCCAAAGCCTTCCACTATTCCCCACTCGGGCATAATAGATAAACTCTCTCAACTAGGCATCAATCCATATGTTACCAGATGGGTAGCTAACTGGCTCACTGATAGAGCCCACCTAGTCAAAACAGCGGAAGCCACCTCAAGCAGTAGACTCGTAAAGAGTAGCGCATCAAAAGGTTCATTCTTGGGGCCTCTGTTATTTGGGATACACTTTTCTGAGGTGCAGGCCAAAACCAGTAGGCTATGACTGACCAAGTTTGCAGATGACTGCAAGTTGGGCACTGTCATCAATGCCCCTAGTGCTGTGGACATCCTCCAACAGGGTCTCACCCAAATAGATGACTGGTGCCAGAAACATGGCCTCAAGCTGAATACCAAAAAATGCATCATCATTCCCTTTGGGGAGAGTGACATCCCCATAAAATATCAAATTAATAACAATGTCCTAAGTACACAATCAGTTATGAGGGATTTTGGCACCCAGGTTGATAGCAATCTGACTTTTGACCACCCTGTTGCTTCGATTGTATGGAAAGCTTTCTACATGGCCCACCTAATAAGTAAGGGTATCTCATTCAGGGATAGGGAGGTCATAACATCCCTGTATTCTTCCCTTATAAGGCCCATTATTGACTACAATGCCCCATTTGGGATGTACCTCACAAAGCACATGCAGCAGCTGGAGAGACCACAGAGGTTCCTCACCAGGAGAATCCAGGGCCTCAAAAATCTACCATAAACAGAAAAGCTAAAAGCTCTATCCCTCTACTCAGTTTCACACAGACTCCTCAGAGGTTACCTCTGTCTGGCATACAAGGCAATCTTGGACCCCATCTTGATGGGACTGCTGCATATCCGCAAGTCAAGCTCCACTTGAGTAACCTATACACATGGCCTCAGCCTGGTCTGTGACATCAATAGGACTTGTTGGTGGGACAGATTTGTGTCCCAGGGACTCACCGTTCTGTGCAATAGACTCCCTCTCCATGACAAGCAGAGTACCTCTTTACCCCTTTTTAAGTACAACCTGGACAACTGGATGGGAAACAGAAAATACATCCCTGGAATTTCACACGTGTCCCTGCTGGACAGGGGCATCGGGTGCTAACTTGTCTAAACATGGGCTAAACTCTTGGATAGGCTTATAAGGGCCTCAGGGCCAATAGCCTATTAACTTCCTATGATCCTATATGATGACCCCCCTCATAAGTAAATAAAGGCATATCACTCAGTTTATACGAAAGGGTGTCACAGCTACTAAATGTTCTCCATTTACAATTTATATTCCTTATAGTTCCAGAATCCACAGTGAAAGTTATGGACTTGGCTGCAGTTCTACTCAAGGAGGGAGTTGCTTGATTAAAAGCCTACACATTTGAAAGCAGCTCTATCTGAACATGCAGGTTATATATTATATATATTCTACTTCTAGAATTTACTACCTCGGATATCTATGAATCCACCATCCCTGCAAGTTGCATCTTCTCAATTCATCTTTACTAAAAGGATGTTTCTCTATACCATGCATAGATTCATATGTATTAGGCTAGTTACCCTAGTGGACCAATTTCCCTTAGTGAGAAACAAATGCTGTACATATTGTCTGTGAGATACATACCTTAACTATTATGCAAACTCCCAAACCCTAGGCCCATATAGTATTGTCCTTAGTTAGACAACTGATTCTGCTAGACTATCCTCCTAATAATGTTCTTTTTTATCTCTGGGGATACATATTTGAATAACTTAAATAACTATTACTGAAAATATCCTTTTAATTAATCCTGGTGTAGGCAACCATCATGCTTATAAATAGTTTGATCTAAAAATTAATATCTTTAATATGATATTTAAAAGAGAACCTCAGAAATGCAGTGCATTGATTAATCTTCTTCTTTCAGCTTTTTCCCGGTTAGGGGTCGCCACAGTGGATCATCTGTCCACTCATGATTGGCAGTGGAGTTTTACGGTGTTGACTTGCTAGCCTGGCACCCAAACTTCCACAGAAGGCATACACACTCACACCTAGGGCCAATTTAGAGTGTCCAATCCACCTACTGCATGTCTTTGAGATGTGGGAGGAAACCGAAGCACCTGGAGGAAACCCATGCAACCACATGGAGGACATGCAGACTCCACACAGAAGGCACCCCAGATGAGAATCAAACCAGAGAACCTCTTGCTCTGAGGCAGCAACGCTAACCTCTCCACCACCGTGGCCGCCCCAGTGCATTGATTAATAATGAAATAAATTAATTCCATGTAATTAAGTCATTCCTCCATACAAGCATAATATCAATAAACCTCTATCACTGCAATGCCCTGAAGAAAAGATTTGTAATTTCTCCCAGTATACCTCAAATAAATTAGCATAAATAGGAGCCATTACAGCATTCATTACAACTCCATCTTTCTGCCTAAAATATTTATTGTAACAAAAAGTATGTTTGCAGTATCTAGCAGCATTTTAAAAAGTATTCTAAACAATCTCTTTTAAAATTACTGACTATAACAATTCAATGTAATGTTGACAGTTTTTATATTAGGTCAAAAAAAGAGTCCCTAATATAAGAGGAAACGTTGGTGAGAGCAGATTGCAACAATTTGTCTATATGAGTGGTCATAATTTTAGTTTTGGAGCTCCCCACTTGAAATTATTTATTTCAAAAGAAAGTCTTCCAATGGTTTATGAATCCTAGGGAGACCAAAAGGCTTTTTTTTTTTTACTAAAGACTTTTAACTATTCATTCATATTTGGTTTAACTATTCATTCATATTTGGTATAAAACTTCCGCGGTGGTGCAGCAGTAGCGTTGTTGCCTCACAGCAAAAGGTTCGCCCATTCGATTCTCAGCTTGGGTTGGGAGTGCCTTCTGTGTGGAGTCTGCATGTCCTCCCCGTGGTCGAGTGGGCATTTGAAAGACATGCGTTGAATGGGAGTGCCTTCGTTGAAGGTTGGGCGTCGGGTTGGCAACTCAACACCATAAAAACCAACTGCCAATCATTAGCGTACCGGAGTTCCACTGTGGCGACCCCCTAACTGGGAAAAGCCAAAAGACAAACAACAACAACATTCATATTTGGTATAATATGCCCTTAATCATCCATTTTTCAATGGATCAATAAGCCTATTGTATTGCTTGGTATAACCAAAATAAACTGTTTTGCATTCACTAGCATTAGATGGTAATGTAAACATTTTGTTTTTATAAGTCACATAATCAAAAATAACCAAAACTCACTTTATATTACAGATGGAATAAAAATATTCTATCCTTCTGTAAATTCATTAAAAAAGTTCTTTCAGTACTAGTCATGTTGATAATAAGCTGGAATAGGATGCTGTTGTAAAGAATTCCTAGTTTCAACTTCGCACAGTTTTTTGAAGGCAAGTAAATCAGGGGTCCAGAGGTGGAGTTTAATTCTACATTTTTCCCAGAGAATGCCTGTTATTTACAGCAGCACAAGAATTAGAATTAAACAAAGCGAGGTATAATTTACATGTCAAGTCCTTCAATTGCACATGATGGTGTCCTTTATATAAGATTTCATGAGAGGGACTAAATAAACAACTCCTTAAATGAAACTATCTTTGTAATAAATTAATAATTTTGAAGGAACTAGAACCCACTGATACATTCCTTACTGGCATCTTCTCTTATTGTAAAATTGTTTTTTCCTGCAGAATGGCTGTTGTTGTTTTGGACGAGGCACTGCCACCACCTCTGTCCATGTTCTCTCTCTTTGTTTCATGCTGCTGCTGTTGTTGAAACAACTCTAATTGGGCTTCTCCTGCGGCTGAACCAGCAGCTTTATGGTTTGACATTCATACAGACCTTGTGGAAGCTTCTTCTACTGCTCTTTTAACCTCAGCAATCTAAGGGTTGGGAGGAATACCGTTCTAAAAAAATCTGAAGATTGTTGTTTATTAAAGTTTTAAACAATTTTGTTTTTGAGCTATCAATGCCATTTTATTTGATGCTAGAGGAAGGAATGTTGACAATGATTTGTTAGACTGAAAGGAATACAGAAGACAGGTTTAGATGCCTGCAAAACTCTAGGTAATAGGTTTCCTACTGGAAGTCTGAGACTCGATAATGTGTGTCCAAAAATAAAAACAATTAAATGTGATTTAACACAACAAACTGAGAACTTCAAAAATTGCAGTTACATTTAAAGCATGTTTTGCGAAGGGCAAGCTTCTTGCATCCCTAGTAGGGGCTGTACCCCACATCTCCATTACTTACATATAGTTAGGCAGATTTTTATAACACACAGAGGATCAAACAGTATGAAATACAATTTCAGAGTTAGTGTATATTTTCCTATATTTGTACTTAAATAGTCATAGTCCTAAGAATTGTAGTTATGGTCCTGAAGCAATCCCAGGGTCAAGGGGAGCCTTCAGTGCAGAGAAGTCTATTGCTGGCCAGTCATCTTGTTTTCTGGAGTTGCCACCTAACCTTTTTGGTATTTTTCATAGTTTTGTACAGAAAGCTAAAAACAAAAGTCTTCTGTAGCTGATGATGGTTTTAGTGACTTTGAACCAGATATGACTACATAAAAGAGCCTGCAGGGATTCACTTCATAATATCAAAATACTGAATTATTAAAATTCAGTATCACAAAACTATAAAGTCAAATCCTTTAAATACCGAACATACATAAACGCAAAACACAAAACCGCAAATCTACAAATTCCCATCAAACACACATCACACACTACAAAACACATACATACACCAGTGTACATTTCTCCCACCACTTCCCTACAATAAACATAACACACAACCAAACACATACACATACCTACCCTTAGTATATGCAGGGGGGCAAGCCCCCCTGCACCCCCACACACCCACTACTTTTATATACTAACTCCAAGGTCGCACAACACTCCAAAATACACATAACCCAGCATTGCACATTCCACATCCCCCCCGCAGAAATACACATCACATACACAGAAACACCAGCACTCCCAACACTAACACATTCACACTGCACAACACCTACCCTAACCCACACCTCAAACATCCCAACACACTCAAACACACACAAACCCTCCCTAAAACCCCAAAAACAGTACACTTACCTAATGCGCTATCCGTACCGCGGGTTCGACATAATCCATTCCACAGTTCTGGGTTTGCGGTTTCTGTCCATTCGATTTTACAGGCTTGAAATTCTAAAATTCGATATTTTAGCATTTCGAGCATGTAAAGTGAACCCACCTGCAGTGTGCACTATCCTTTTTTCTCAAAGCTTAATAGCAGACAGAATGCTGTGAGTCTTAAGGTTTCTCAAATTAACATTGGGAAACTATTTCAATAAAGACTTCCTTGATGACAGGAGATGTTTTAATCACAAATATGGATTGGCATATTTAAATGCGTTCATTGATTTTAATTATAATGAAATGGGAAGACAGCATGAGAAATCAATGGGAACTTTTGTTCACTCAGAGGAATTGATAGCACTGCCTTAACGTATTTAAATCTGCTTTATGGTTTCATAATAATGAAATGGAAAGAGGATATCAAGGGGAACTTTCTTTCTCTGAAAAAAATTTACTTCAGAAATTAACTTTGAAGTGAACATACATTTAATTAAAGAACATTTCAGTAAGGAAAATGATATTTTACAAAAGAACAAAATGAAAAAGTTTGAGACTGACTATAACAATTACACCTTAGGAAACATTTGTTTTAATGTTTCCAAAGCAGATAAACAGAATGCATCTTCTTCATCTAGCCAATGAGAATGATTTGGACTTATTTTTAGAAGAGTGAGTTCCTACCCCTCTCAGACATCACAGAAGTTGAGCAAAACAGAAGAAGGCTCCACAAGCTTTTATGTCAGCAGCGAACCACGATTCAGACAGTTAAGCCTTAGAGGAAGCCACATCAGAGAGTACAGATGTTTTAATGTCAACAGCATGAAAATGGAGAGAGAGAATATGGGCAGATGTGGTGGTGTTGCCTCATCTAAAACACAAATGCCAGTAATACAGTAAAAACTATTTTTACAGCAAGAAGAAGCACCAGTAAGGAACATACCAATAATCCCAACACCTTACTTGTGTATGTTAATGTCAATCATTATCTTAAGGCCAACCCTAACTATAACATTAATCCTATCCCCGACCTCTTGTGTGGTCAAGCAAGGAGTAATGCTGGCTTTGCCGAGCTTGTTCTCCTTCCCGTTACTCCAAGCTGTAGCTGCTGAATTGACTTGGTAGTGTAGCTTATAAAGACGTCTCTGAAGTGTGGTGTTCTTTGAAGCATTAAAATGTATTATTTTGGAAGTTATCGCATGTTGAGTAAAATTAAAAAGAAACAGGAGATTGTGAAGCAGCTTGGAAGTGATCAACCACATGGTAACTGGGTGATTGTCAAAGTGATGGCAGCCAAACTGACAACTGTTCAGCTGGAGATCATAGCTGAATCTATGGACACTGGCATGGAAGCAAGCTTTGATAAAGTTATGGTGAAATTAATTAAGATTAATTCAATCTCAGCTGCATACATGGGGAAAATGGAAGCCAGGTTGAAGAAAATGGAGAACTCCCTCACCTTGCACTCTGACAGACTTCTCACACATGGATAATGAACTAAGGCTACATAAATAAGACTCGACTTGCTGGGAAACTGATTCATTGATATGGAAGACATGGGGCTGGTGTTAAAATATTTGACTTATGGGGATCCCAATATCAGGTTCGCAGGAAAACCAAATAAGGGCGCCAAGACAGTGTAGTACACGTAGTTTAATATAAAAACACACAATTCCAAAATTTTCAGTGTAGTACACATAGTTTGATGTAAAAACACAAAACTCCAAATCACAATTGGAGTTGTGTGCTTTTACATCAAACTATTTGTACTACACTGAAAAATTTGGACTTGTGTGTTTTTATATTAAACTATGTGTACTACACTGTCTTGGCGCCCTTATTTGGTTCTCCTGCGAACCTTTTATTTGGTTCCAGTTTTCATTTGGTTCGTTTTCATCTCTTGGATTGCTTGATCCCAATATCAGCCAACAATAAAGAGTCTAAGACCATTAACCAAGTAAAGCTGTCATATTGAACTGGCATTCCACTTGAGGAACTTAAATCAAAAGGTCATATACAGTGTTTCTTCCTCAGAAGCTGCAGCAGAATAGCTTTATCCAGTTTAAGTACAGATGGAGTAATTTGATCTTAAGTAAAGGATTTTATCTGCCGTCTGAGTTCACAACAAGATTATCATGCTTGGAGGAAATCACATACTCTGTGATTAGGACTACTCAGCAGAGATGCATTAAAGGACAGTAACATTTACTGTTGCAGTAAATCAGTGTAAGCAGGAGAAACTAAGGTATACGTTGCTTTACCCTGCCAAACTGTGAGTCTTCTTTCCTAGTGCAGTGAAGTCTTTTATATCTCCAGAGGAGGCAATACAAGGATTAAAAATATGGTCTCAGTAATCCACTGCAGGAGGAGGCAGGGTGGAATAAGCATGTGGAATCTGGAGCAGTGGGATGCAAATTCAGACTGGGATTCCACAATTTTTACTGTGTTTACAGTGAGATAGAGAAAGATTCCATGACAGCAAATTGGCTTGATTGGAACTTAAGGAATCAATGCACTGTTGGTTAGAGAAGGTTGTTGCATTTTGATTGTAAGTGTTTTGTAGTGATATATGAATGGGTTGAACTATTTTAAGGGTTTGAGGAGCTGTGGGTTGTAAAGGCTGTAGATGACTCTTTTTATAACTGCGTTATTTTTATTTTTTCTGTGCTGGCTGTTTTAAGATCATCCAAGTTTATCATAGCGTATGCTAGTCTGAATCTTAACTAATTACAATCATATCCTGAGAGTAATCACTGGTGCTAGAGGAATCTCCTGCCTTAAATCACCCTTTAGCACCGGTAAACAATGTCATGAACAGGGAGGGGATACTGGTGGAAGTCCCTGGGAGACCTCTGCATATTTGCTGTTTGTTCCTGGGATCCTGAGGCAGAAGATTAGCTAACATCATAATCTAATTAGTAGGTGATTCAATAGAAGTTTTGGCCCATATGAGTTGATTATTTTTATACCAAATAAAGTGGACTTCAGTGTATAATGGATTTTCTTTTTTAGACAATTCTGTTAATTAATAGGTGGGGCCACTGATAAAACAGATAATCAGTGAGCAGATCATTCATTCTATGGAAGTATTACTGTTTTTTTTTATATTTCAACATGGCAGAGTGCTAAGTGGCTGGGGTGGGAAGTGACCTCAAAGTCCTGCTACCATTTTTAATTCTAGTCCTGCTTGTAATGAAAATTGGGACTCTAGTAACTTTATTTTAGGGTGATGTCTAGCTGTTGAGGCAATGGTTCTTGAATTAGAGTTGTTAACTCTCCCTCTTTAGGAACTATAGTTCATGCTAGGATGCTATTTTCTGCAGGAAGCAAGCAAGCAAAATGTTAGCTGATCAGAGGTTTGTGAGAAAGAAATGTCATGGGCTTGCTTCAATGTTTGTAATAGGCAATTATTTCACATTTGTGATAGTTTAACATTATATGAAATTACTGTAATTACTGCAGTTCTTTAGGTGTGAACATTGGTTTGGTGATAAGGTTAACTTTAAGTTACTTCTGCTGGTTACTTTCGGAACATAGGAACATTAGGCAACAGATGACTGGCACAATAAGATGCCTAGTCATATACACCTTTAAGCAGACAAACTTAAAAGTTCTTGCCTCTGTTCTCAAGCACTTAATAGTGCTCACCTCCCAAATCAAACAAGTCTATACATGCTAACCCTGGTGCAAAATTTGTCTACCCACCCAGTTATGAAGACTAATCTTAGAAGTAACCATAGTGGTATTTTATTTTACCGGTAATGGTAAATTATTCCATAGGCTAGGAATACATTGAGTTAGCAACCTATCTCCCCAGCAAGTCTTGTTTATTTGTTGGTGCAGATTTAAGTCCTTAGTGCAGGTGTTTGAACAGCCACTGGTTCTGTGAAGAAATAGGAGGTCAAATAAAACAGGGTCATTCATGGCTCAAAAAGGGATACACAGGTCACATCACAGCAACCTGTAGGCTATAAGGAAGTTTGTACTAATCTATCAGGGTACATGAAGAATTTTAAGACATTTACACTTTTTGGTTAGTTAATCTTTGGGGCCCTTCCAACTGAGCAATATGGTTGGATTTGTACATACCAAAGGGGACACTGTATTCAATGAGGGGTCTGATAAGGGAAGAGTACAGAGGTAGGGTTACTTCTTTGGATCTCGAATATATTTACTTGAAAATTAACTGAACCAGCTAGAAAGTCAGTTGCTTGTCATTTTACTGCTACATAAAAATGTTTTGATTTGAGACTTTTGGAGAGGTGGGCATGTTTAAATGCCTGTATCCCACCAGGAACCTCAAGGAATGAGTTACGAAAAATGTTAAAGGAGTGGCTTACCTACCAGGAAGGCTTACTCACCTGAGCCGGTGACTGGAACTTGTTTTTTGAGGTGGCAGAGGTACAGAGGGGTCCTAGAAGTAAGTAGTGAGTATAAATATGACCATTACGATTCAGTTGCTGGGGTTGGTTGATGTCTAGGGAATGTATGTAAATACACTTGTTACTTATGCAGATATGACAGTTTCTGCTGTATATATAAAATACTTATTTCTATTGAGCCTTTTTATCAGTTGGACAGTTTTGAAATTATCCCTGTAGTTTTATTGGGCCATACTCACCAAAAACTAAATGTGCAGAGGGGGACACATCATGCAATGGAAGCATGATGCAGGGAATTGCTATGAAGCACTGAAGACAGCACAGTGGAGTAATTTAAAGGAGGGGATAGGCTATGCATTTGCATTGCTGACCTTACAATGGGATCAGTTTAAACAGCAGCAGGAACAGGCAGTGCAAACTCTAGTTTGGTAAGCAGAAAGTGTTGCTAGGAGGAGATTATGGCTTTTATAATCATAGCTTCTGATTTTACAAAATAATTGACAAGCTAGGGGATAAGTTGAATGATCCTAAGGGTCAAATATTGTATCAGCTTCATTTTAGAAAGGCAAGAATGCAAACAAGGATCTAACCAAGAGAGCAAGTATTGACAATGATGTTGTAGTGATAGAAGATTGACAGGATGATGACTTTTGGCTTTTCTCAGTCAGGGGTCGCCACAGCGGAACTCCAGTCTGCTCATGATTAGCAGTGGATTTTTACGGTGCCGAGTTGCCAGTCCAAAGCCCAATCTTCAGCGAAGGCACGCCCATTCATGCTCGCACCTACCTGCATGTCTTTAACATCACTCGACTGTGGGAAGGACATGCAGACTCCACATAGAAGGCGCTCCAGCCGAGAATCTAATGGAAGAACCTCTTGCTGTGAGGTGACAATGCTAACCGCTGCACCACTGCGGTTTTATTTATTTATTTATTTATTTGCAGTTGGTTTACCAGGATAGTCCATTGGGCCAATAAGAACCCGTTTTCAATGGAGTCCTGGGGAGAAAAGCTCCAAAACAAAGGTTACAAAAAGATTACAGCAGTTTACAATTTCAATCATTTGTAGGTTAAAGACAAAGCTTCAAAACAGTGGTAACAAAAAGATTACAGCAGTTTACAATTTCAGTCATTTGTAGGTTAAAGACAAAGCTTCAAAACAGTGGTAACAAAAAGATTACAGTAGTTTACAATTTCAGTCATTTGTGGGTTCAAGACAAAACAAAGAGTAAGCATTTACAATGCAATTTTTAGGTTTCATTTTGTAGAAAGCTAAGATTTAAGCAGGTGCAATAAAAATTTTTAGGTTAAAAAGTTATAATTTTGTAGAAAAACAAAGCATTGCTGCAGTAAATATATAGTTTCTTGAGTGGAATAGTGGGATAAGAGAATTATAAGAAGTCATTACAGTTGGCTTTTTATTTGGTGTCTGGTAATACATGATAAAGTAGCCTGTAGGAAGTGGAGAATAGGCTATGAGGAGTGGGAGCAGGAGCATTCCCATGAGGATGTTAGATGTGAGTGCAGTGATTTTTTAAAAGCAGGGAGGTTGGTGGTGATATGGATGGAGGGAGGAAGGGGGTTCCATAGGCGTGCCAGGGCAAAGGACAGGAGGTTTTGTCCTGGAGAGTGAAGGGGTTTGTGCAGTTCTATTAGGTTTTGGTTATTAGATCTTAGGAGTCTTTGTGGCAGGTGCATTTTAAAGGTAGAGCTATGAGAGGGACAGAGGGAGGGATGAAAAATTAGTTTGTGAGCAAAAGTGAGCTGAGTATAGGAGAGATAGCTGGGAAGCTCTAGCCAGTTAAGTTTGTGGAGAGATGCACAGTGATGGGTAGATGATTTGTGGCTAGTGGCAAATTTGGCAATTTTATTATAACAAGAGGACAGTTTTGTCTTGAGAGATGATTGTAGGTTTGTTAGGAGAGGGGCACCATAAAGGAGGGAAGGGATGAGAAATGTAGTAGCGAGAGTGAGCTTAGTAGATGTAGTGAGGAATCGATTGTGTCGGTAGAGCATCCCAAGTTTTTAGTGTTTTTTTCTTATGTTTAGTTGTAGGTGGCTATTGAATTTAAGCTGGTCATCAATCTGGACTCCTAGTAGTTTGGTTTCAGATACCAGTTCAAGAGGTGTGTTATTCTGGCTAGTGATGGAGAATAGTTTTCTATCAACGGTGTTGGTTTTTGAGGGGGTAAATACCATAAGTTTGGTTTTTGATGCATTGAGTGCTAGATGATTGTCCTTCATCCACTGTTCTGTGGTAGAGAAGGCGTCTTGAGTCAGTTTTAAGAGAGCGGGGATGGATGTGCCTGCACAGATAATAGTAGAATCATCTGCATACTGAATATGTTTAGCATGAGGAACTGAGTGGAAGAAATCATTTATGAATATATTGAAGAGGAGAGGACCCAAAATGGAACCTTGGGGGACACCAGTGGGTATGTTAAGGAAAGAGGAGATGGCTTTTTTCCACTTGACAGCTTGTTGCCTGTTGGAGAGATAGCTGGTGAACCAATTGAGAGAGGAAGGGGATAGGTTTAGGTTAGATAGTTTAGTTAGGAGAAGTATGTGAGAGATAGTATCAAAGGCCTTAGAGAGGTCAAGAAAGAGGGTAGATACAGTAGAGCCAGAATCTCTGGCTTTATTTACAGTTTCTAGGAAGGAAAGGAGGGTAGTCATGGTCCTGTGGCTGGGTCTGAATCCGTGTTGTGTGGAAGTTATTAAGTTATTATCTAGGAGATAGGGAAGGAGTTGAAGATGGATACATTTCTCTAGAAGTTTTGATATAGGAGAGAGGATGGCGATGGGACGAAAGTTAGTAATATTGTTATTATTGCCTCCTTTGTGCAAGGGAATGATGAAAGCCCTTTTCCAGAGTTTGGGTACAAGACCTTCTTGGATAGAGTGATTGATTAGGATGCTGATGGGGAAGGCAATGGCTTCAGCAGCTATGCTGAGGAAGGATGAGGGAATGTTATCGGGGGCATTGGTGCATGGTTTCAGCTTTTGCAGGAGTTTTCTTATGGTAGAAGTAGGAATGGGTTTTAGGGAGAATGGTAGGAGTTGTGAGACTGGAGATGAAGGAGGTGACAAGAGGGGGAATGCAGAGGTGTTATTAGAGAAGGATGAGGTTAGTTTGGAAATAGAGTCTATGAAAAAAGAGGGTAGCCAGGTCTATATCTAGTGCATTTGGGTCTGGGCTTGTGTTTTCTGCTGAGCCAGGTTTTAGGAGGGTAGTGATGCCTTTCCAGAATTTTTGAGGATTGGTTTTGTGGTTGTTTTGGAGTAGGGAGAAGTAATTCTGTCGTTCTGCTTTGATAAGCTTTTTAACTGTATTGCGATGTGTTTTGAATTCATTAAAGGTGGTGGGAGTTTTGTTTCTTTGGTAATGTGCCCAGGTTTTGTCTCTAAGTCGCATGGCAGTTAGTGTGTTTTTTGTTAGCCAGGGGGCAGTGTTGTTTCTTATTTTTTTGTTTTTTATCGGGGCAAAACTATCCAGCAGTTTTAGGAAAGATGTATTGAAGTGTGCAACAGCATTATCCAGAGGTAGGGTTTTTAGGGGGTTCCAATTTATTGATTTTAGGGAGTCTGAGAAGGTTATTGGGTTGAAGTTTTTTAGGTAGCGAGTGCTGATGTAATTATGAGTTACTTGTAATGGAGATGGAAGACGTCTGGTGAAAATGGGAAGGTGGTCACTGAGGGAATCAGGAAGAGTTCCACTATCAGTGTAGTAGTGGGGGTGAGAGACTAAGATCCAGTCTACGGTACTGCCACTGGAGAAGTCTTTAGATGGCCTAGTAGTGAGGTTGATGAGCTGAGAGTACTTATATAGGTTGAGGGGTTGGGAGGGTGGCCTAATGGTTAAGGTGTTTGACTTAGAAACACAAGGTGCAGGGTTTGAGTCTCACAAGGGATAATTGGCTAGGCTTAAAATGGCTCACAAGGGCAGTTAGCTTAGTACTAATCTATGAACCTATGAACCTATGTTTAGGGAGTGTGTAGGGGAATGAATGGAATGCCAATTAATATTTGTGTCTCCCATGATAATAGTTTCATTACTGATATTGGTAGAAAGCTAGCATAGGATATCCTCAAGTACTGAGGAATTGTCTCCAGGGGGGATGTAAAGTGAGGCTATGCAAATGTGTTTGTGTTTATTTAATTGAAATAGAGCTAGCACTAATTCTGCATTGGAGAAGTGAGGAATGGGTTTGTTATAGGGAGTAATGGATAGGGTGGATGAGTAGAGTAGAGCTATCCCACCACCCTTTTTGTGGGCTCTGTCTTTTCTGATGATAGAGTAGTTTGGTGGTACTATTTCAGTATCTTTTATATGAGGTTTTAAGCCAGGCATGGAGATTGGGGATTTTGTTAGCTATGTTTTGGGCATTTAGAGAAGCTAATAGGATGGATTTAGATGTAGGGGAAGTGGTGTTTGGGCCTGGGTTAGGGTGTATATCTCCAGATAGAAGTATGGTTGTTAGGTGTTGGATTATGCTGATGAAGTGTTTGGATTGCCTTGTTTGTATGTTGTATATTGTCAGGTTTGTGTGGATATTGGAGGTTAGAGAGGGGTTAGAGAGTTTATAAGTAGAGCTGTATCTACAGCCGATAGCTACAAACAACAAAACTGATTCTAGCATTTAAAAATGGATTCCCGACCAGAAAACTAGGTAATCACGGAAAAATACCTACAAACAAGTTCAGTTGCTGAAAGCGAGTTAACGTTGATATTTGTAGGCGGTCGCTGCAGACAACAGACTGTTCTAGCCTTTGGACATGGTATACTGACCAGAAAAATTGGGGAATCACTGTAAAGTGCTTACAAAGTAGTTCCGTTGCTGAAAGAGAGTCGTCGGTCAATGGCTACACAATGCTATCACTCTAAAGTATAAAACACAACTACAAGGGATCAGGAGTTAAGACCTTATGAAATACATCTGGGCTCAATAAATAGATGTAATTCAACCAGGTTTAATGCCACAAAATAATTAGCAGGTCCTACAAATAAGTAATACAGAAGAATCTTAATTTTATAGACACTAAGGGAAATGCGTCGTTCTCACAACAAACAGAGTGGCATGTTAAACATCCACGTGGTAGGCACTTAAACCTAGATAGCTGTTTCGTATGCACGTAACCATAAACAGTTGTTGCAAATACGCTTCATATAATTCCTTTAACACAATATTACAGACATAGGATAGTACAGTTCAACAAATATCAGCTTGGACAACCATTAACATCCTCATTGTTAATTAAAACATTAATGTAACTTACAATATAAGAGTTCCTCTGGGGCCAGGGACTAGCAGCAGCCAGGGCAAAAGCAGGAAATAATAAAGATGGTGCCACGTAGGGCTTCCTAACTATATGCTCTTTGGGGAGGATATGAGTTGGGAGGAGGAGGAGACAGGAAAAAGGGCGGACAGGTAGATCAGGGAGGGACATAGACTCTAGGTATGAGAGTAAGCAATGTGGAGTACCCAATGGTAAACCATTAGTGTTAATACTTACATCTATTTTATTTATTGTGCCAGATGAGTGAGAGAAAGGAAAGACCAGAAGATTGACAGGATGATACCAAAGATAAATGTGGTTAATAGAAGTCTGGAAGTGGTGGACCCACCTTCCATTCTTAGGAAGATTAAGGGTTATTACACCCACATTTACTCACTGAGAGGGAACTCAGGGTTGCTAAATCAGCACATAGATTTGTAGGTTCATAGGTTCATAGGTTGGTACTAGGCTATCGGCCCTAGGGCCTATACAAGCCTAGCCATAATAATTCCCTGGATATTTCTTCCCACAATATTTACTTCCCTGGACCCCTGTCTAGCAGTGCGACTGACGTGATCCCTGGGGTGAATTTCCTATCTTCCATCCAATCTTCAAGGTTCCTTTTGAAGAGGGCCAAAGAGGAGTTCTGCTTGACATGTATGGGCAGCCTATTCTGGAGTCTGGGGAGTCTCTGGGTCAGGAACCTATCCCTCCAGCATGTTTTGTTCATTGTGATGACAAGGATTAGATCCCTGGAGTGTGTAGCTCTGAGAGATTGAGATTTCTTTAAGTGTAGCATGTTCAACAGCTCAGGATTTGACATGGCCTTGTATGTTAGCAGAGATCGCCTCTGAGTAGACGATATGCGACAGAGTACAGCTGGAGTTTTTTCAGATGGTCAGCATAGGGCATCTGCTTTAGGCCTGTGATTCTTTTAGTGAGGTATTTCTGCAGCCTTTCCAGTTGTTGCAGATATCTTGAGAGGTACATGCCAAATGGGGCATTGTATTCCATAATGGGTTTAATGAGGGATGAGTACAGTGGGACAATGACCTTCTTTTTTCTGGATGAAAAGCCCTTAGTGATGAGGTGTGCCACATAGAAGGATTTCCTGACTGTTGTGGCGATGTGGTTATCGAAGGTGAGACCATTGTCCACCTGTGTCCCTAAGTCTCTTATCACACTTTCAGTGTTTAGTGTACTGTTACCTATGTGGTAATTCACGGGTACATATTTTGTCCCAAAGGGGATAACTATACATTTCTTGGCATTGAACTTGAGCCCATGGCTCTGGCACCAAGCATCTGTTTCTGTAAGGCCCTTTTGTAGAATATCCACATCATTTGGGGATTCAATAATGGCTTCCAGCTTGCAGTCATCTGCGAACTTTGTTAGCCAGAGTCCCTTAGTGTTGGTCTGTACTTCAGAGAAGTAGATGCCAAACAAAAGCAGTCCCAGGACTGAACCCTGAGGTACTTGGGTTGGGAGGGTGGTGTAATGGCTAAGGTATTTGCCTTACAAACACAAGGTGCAGGATTTGAATCTCACAAGGGATAATTGGCTAGGCTTAACATGGCTTGCAAGGGCAGTTGGCTTAGTACTAAGCTATGAACCTATGAACCTATGAACCTATTCCACTTGTCACTTGTCTGGAGCTGGATTTGGAGTTGGCTACTTTTACAGTGTGGTTTCTGTCAGTAAGACAGTTGGCAACCCATCAAGTGAAGTAGGGATTAATTCCCAGCTTAGAAAGTTTATCTATTATTCCAGAGTGGGGGATGGTGTCAAAGACCATGGGGAGATCCAGATAGGCTGTGTGGACCGCCTTACCCTCGTCCACAGCTCTGTAGACTGATTTGAAGAAGTTAATCAGGTTTAGGAGACAAGATTGGCCCTTCATGAACCCAAACTGGGTGGGGTCCAGTGTTTGAAGGTTGCTAATGTCTTTGTTTATAAGTTCAGTGATAATACGTTCCACGGCCTTGCAGATCAGGCTTGTCAGACTGATGGGATAGTAGTTCCCAGGGTCCAAGGTGGATCCCCGCTTGTGGAGTGGGATAACTATAGCTGTGCGCCACTCAGTGGGCAAGAAGCTTGAGGTGAGGCTATGATTAAACATGACACTTAGGTGAGGTGCTAGTTCATTTTGTAGTTCATGTAGTGCACAGCCCGGGATGTCATCTGGTCCCATGGATGCTATAATCTTAGCTTTGGAGAGTGCAGTTTTTACCTGTGTGGCCGTTATTACCGGAATTCGGCAATCTTTCAGTACTGAGATGGGCCCTTTAGTGGGTGAGAGGGGGGTGAAGTTGACACTGAATCGATCTGCCAGGATATTGGCAATATCCTTGGGATCAGTATATTTAATGCCATTCTGTTTTAGCTCAGAGCAGATCTGAGCATTGCCATTTAGATTCTTGACATAGTTATACAATGCCTTGTGGTTGTCTTTGGAATCTTTAGCAATTTTATTTTCGTAACTAGCTTTGGAGGATTTTATGAGGGATCTCAGCTTCTTACTGAGGCTGGTAAGGGAGTTTTTTGCATCCTGCGATTTTCCTCTTTACTGCAACAGTTTCTTCCTTCTGTTGTAAAGTTTGTTTATGGCAGGGGACCACCAGATTGGCTTCATTTTTTTTGGAGGAGAGCATCTTGGTCTTATTTGGGATGGCATGATTCATGCACAAGTGGATGTGCTCATATAGTGCCTTAGTGTAGGATTCAGCAGTCATACTTTCAGTTCCCGTCTGCATGGGTGTCATGAAGTTTGTCACTTCTGACTTGAGTAGCATGAAGTTGGCTTTGGAGAAGTTTTTTACAGAGGTTTCCTTACTGGGGGGTGGGGGAGGGATGTGGATGTCAAGGGTGATTAGCTTATGGTCAGACCTGACCAATGAGGGGTGACCATAGGTGTGGAACATCGATTTCCTATGTTGGTAATGACCAGGTCTAGGATATTGGAGAACCTGGTGGGACTATGGATTAGATGAATTTGTAACAAGATTCTCTTTGAGGAAATTATCTCTGGAACAGGATAGGAAATAATAAAAAATATACAGCTGAGAACTTATTCAGCTCTTGAAAGATTGTAAAAAGGGCAAAGCGCCAAGTGTGCATGACATTCTCTGGAAATATATGCAGATTCTAAGGATGTGCTAAATACACCTTTTGTTTAAGTGGTTATCATGCCATAAAATATGTAGTCTTTCCACAGAGTTTGAAAAAGGTGGTTACTGCAGTTATTCCAAAAAAGGGTAAAGATGCTCCTCTATCTGACTCTTGCCACCCAGTCTCTATATTGAACCATGACTACAGGGTCTTTATGTCAGTGAGGCAGCTGTTAAAGTGTATTCCACAGTTGGTATAGTTAGATCAAACAGGATTTGTTCTGAGAAGGTCTAAATTTGATAATATTGCTATGATGGTGGCAATAATACATGAAGCCACACAAGATAAAGAGTCAGCTCCTAGTATTAAATTCTGATGCAGAAAAGGCTTTTGACTGGGTTAGTTGGACATATTTGTTTCTGGGTTCCCACAGATGTTTGTGGATTTGCTGACTGTGATTTAGGATGGGTTGAGTACCTGAGCAAATGTGGGGTACTCCTTCTTGTATAAATATTGGTTCCAGGGGGGGTATGAGGCAAGGCCATCCCCTGCCCCATTTGGTTTTTGCACTTTATCTAATCCCTTGGCTGCAAAGTCGACAATGACAAGATATCAGGAAATTTGCTAGGGAATGAGGAGCATAAACTGACTGTATATGCCAAGGAATTGCCTTATCTCTTCTGAGAGTGACTTGGTTACTCTCTTTGAAGTGTTAAATGGATTCTCAAAGCTTTTGGGCTACAAGATTAATGAGAGGAAGCTGATGCCCTTAGAATAAATTATGATCCCTCCCCTCTCTTGCAGAATAGTTTCCCTTTTCTTGGAGAAGATAATTAAAATGTATGAGAGTATGCTTGGGCCCTTCTCTGCAGGCCTCTATAGAGATCATCTAGACTTCCATAATTTTGAGGCTTTCACAAGTGGCACAGTGGAGGATGTTACATAATGACTTCACAGAACCTTTGTATGCATTCAGATGCTTGTTTTACCTTAATGGTTGTCTATGTACAGCAGGCATTGCCAATTTTGGATCTTGGGTTTTATATTAAAAATATTCTCCACCTTGCAGAGACATTTTTGGGCAAAATGCAATGCCATGGTTAAGTTGGAAAGTTCTTGTCCTTCCTGCAGCAATGCAAGGGTGAGGGGTGCCAAACTTCAGGAAATATGCAAGATTGACTCAATTGGAAATTAACGGTCCCTGTTTTCTCAGATATGTAGTGCTAAGTGGATATGGGTTATATTCAGTTATCTTGAAGGGTGATTATTTTTACAAGTTCCTTAAAAGTGGAAGGAAACTGCCGACTGTTAGATTGGAGACTATGCCTAAGGAATTGTTGAACATTTTAATGTGGCCATTTACAGTCACAAAAATGGAATTTTTGATTCCAGAATTGATGTTCTTGCAGTTATATGATAAATGGGGACAGTTTGGGAAGTGGACTATGAAGTATACACTTACTGGACTCAGACTATTAATGATTTGCAAGTACCTTATCTGCAGAATTTACAGAAAATGTTTAAAATGGTTTAGAGTTGAGAATGAGGATTACTCTCACTGGGTTAAATTGTGTTGGAAGTAACATAGCATGATTATACAGCCCAGATGCTAGTTTACTCTTGAAATAATCTATTACAGAGGGGGTTGAAAGACTTTCCACAAATACTTCAACATCAATGGGAGAGGGAGCTAGGACTTCCTGTAACTGACTCCACATATTGTTAGATTTTATTAATCCATAGGTTTGCTATTAAATCTAAGAGATACAGATTATTTGGTTGACAATGGTGTAACAATAGGAGGTGCTGCCAGCACAGCTAGTGAGAATTTTGTAAATAATTATATGTCATTTGTGAATATCAAACTGATTTATTCAACAATCTTATGTTACAAATGTATTAGAACTGTATGTCGTGTATATCCAACTGTATGTATCTGTAAAGTGCTTGTGTTTGAAATGTATCCACAGTGTGCCCTACTGGAGAGAACAGAAATGTACATGCACTGTTGTAACTGTTTAAATGTGTATGTTTTAACAGAGGAAACTGAAAGGTTAACCTCAGTCCAGCAAACTGTCAAATATATTTGAAATTAAATCACTTTATGGGCTAGGCCACAAAGATGCTATCTCACATGTTTCAATGCAGCCAGAGGCACAACGTCTGTAACAGGAAGCTTTCTGTGTTGTCTTTGGGGTGAACTAATTACTTCTCTGGAAGCATGCAGGTATGAAATTGTTCTATGATTCCCAGCACCTGCCACAGATCTGAGCAAAAGCCCTTGTGTATGTATTTTTACAGGTAGGTACTAAATCCTGACAGCTTCTCAGCAGTGGAGGTTTGCATGGGAAGTAGAAGTCAGATGACCAGAAGTGATGTTATTCCGCAAGTTATCCCAGAAGTAATATTTTAGATATTATTTTGAGAAGTCTCTTAGTGAGACAAAGCATTCTGTATTCTGTCTTGGGTCTGACAACAAGAAGGATCATTCGCCACATCATCCGCCTTTCTCTATTAAGTAAGTAGGGAATAGCAATGCTCTTAGATTCAGTCAGGAGTATAGTGATGCTTATTTTAGATATTGTTTTTCTTTATTTGTCTGAGTCTGTCCTTCAATGTTATTTTAAAGTGACAGTGCAGTCATATACTCATTTATATGTCAAAATATATATTCAAATTATTATAATATAAGGCAGAAAATATATCAAATAAATATGTGTCACTTTAAAATGTTGACCTATGTTAGACTAGGGTTTGTAAGTTTATATTTTTTGGTAATGATGTGAAGCAATTTGTTAATTTTATTTATTGATTCATAGAAAACATCCCGTGAAGGTGAAAAGCAGAGGTACCAGGATTAAATATTACCTGGTGTGCATCTACTTCTGTGTGGTGTGTTTCATTTATATTTATTACCTTATCATTTGTTTCTTGGTGGCATTTTTGGGAAGTTGGTGTTTTCACCATGGAAGTTAATGGTTCTGGCAGCAATAGTAATTATGGCAGTGATACCTTCTCCTTTTCCAATCTTGTTAAGGAAAGGGAAAAGAAATTTTCACAGACAAGTCCATGGGGCTCTCCAGAGAAGTCAGACAATTATGGCCAATTTGAACAACTGAAAAGACTTTTGCTCAATGAAGTAAGTTTGTTTTATGATACAAAGTTACTAGAAAAATATCTGAGCCTAAGAATTACTCCTTGTGGCCTACGGGTGGACCAGCTACCAGCAGGAGAATTTGGTGAGGATGAACATGATCTGCTTGATGAATGGAGACAGGTGTCTCTTGAATGCACCCTTGGTTGGCTCAGAATTTTGATAAAACATAATCTCAGAAATAGTGAGAAATTGCATAATGACATTTTCACTTTGGTTCATAGGTTCATAGGTTCATAGGTTGGTACTAGGCTATCAGCCCTAGGGCCTATACAAGCCTAGCCATAACAATTCCCTGGCTATTTCTTCCCACATTATTTACTTTCCTGGACCCCTGTCTAGCAGGGTGACTGACGTGGAAGAACTGATTAAAAAGATATTCCAGTGTCAGTGCAGAATACAAAAATGAATGATATTTCATCTAAAGTTAATTACCTTATTGTTTGTTTCTTGGTGGCATAGTTAGTAAACCTGTGCCAGCCTTTCCCAGGGTTGTGTGTGTGTGTGTGTGTGTGTGTGTGTGTGTGTGTGTGTGTGTGTGTGTGTGTGTGTGTGTGTGTGTGTGTGTGTGTGTAAATCAAATCTCCAAAAGTGTGTGTGTGTCAGCTACTTGGGCAGGTACATAAAGCGCTGATTGGACAGAGAGGGTTCGGGAGGTCTTGGCTTGGACACTCAGCTGAGATCTCAACTCTATAGTTGTACCAGTGGGATGTTTTACTGGGGATCTGGATAAAGAGGGAGAAGCCAGCCCCAGACTGATTGTGTTCCCCATGTGCTCTTAAGTGAAATTGTGCTTGATTGAACTTAATTCAGACAGCTGCATCTGGAGATACTGTGTGTGTACCTGTTATCCTCCCAGTGAAGGACCTCCACTGGTGCAAGTGGTGAGGATTGATGCTACTTGTTTACTTCCCCAGAGGTGGGGCATCACAAATGTCTTATCAAATTCTTTTACATTCTGGAAAGGTTGTTAGAATGTATCCAGGGGCCACCTCAGGCTGTTGTGATAAATGGTTTCCTGATGACTTAGTGTTTATTACTTGGTCATGCCTTCATGGGAACAGTTTAAGGAGGCACTGGTATTAATACAGAGGATCTGGAGTAGAGATATTGCCCTTACCCAGGCCTTATTTTTATTCCCTTTTTCAGTTGAGGGGGTGATGATATAGAGCATCTAAATTTGCTACGTTTACTTCTTCTGGTCTGTAAAAAGATAATTACTAAGAAATGGAAACTTACGACAGTTCTACCAATAAATGAGCTGAGAAAGTTGATGTATGAAATTTCCTATTTAGAACTTGCTCAAGGGAGGTAGAGGAGGATGTTCTTATTTTGCATTAGGTGGGCACTGTGAATAGCTGCTGTAGAGGGGTGACTTGGGATCTGTCCCATGATGTAGAATCATTTTGTTGGGAAACTGTCTTGGGTTACTTATTCTGTCCTATTGATATACAGGGGTTATAGTCAGGTGTATCATAGGATATCCCTTCCTTCTAGTCCATATTATTTAGAAATGTTATTGAGGGCTTGCAGTTTACAATATACTGCTCATGCTTTATCAAGGGCATATGAACCACTGTAATTAAATTGGATGTTATTAGTGCATATCTGAAAAAAACATAGAACTGTGCACTGTGTTGGCTTGCTTTTTTTTTTTAGTTGGATGTACTTTATTTCTTCAAGCTCTTTCTTAATGTTGATTTGTTGTTTGTTTATACTAACAATGGGAATGGAATTATTTTCAATAATTGATAGTGTATTATTCAATAATCTGTTGAAAAAGAAACCTCTAATCATAACCATATCCCTAACTTTAATACCACAAAGACAGCTTATTTTCAGTTTATTTTAGCTCTGGAATTTTTGAATTTGGTACGTGTATAATTAATTTTTCCCTAATATGACTTAGGTTCATAGGGGTTTACTTGGCTAACAACCACAAGGACTTTATTAAGCCTAGCCATGCAAACCAAATATCTGACAAGTTCTGGTACCTTGATAAGTGTAAGCAGGGTCTTGGGAGATGAAACATTTACAAGCAGGGGCCTGGGAGATGAACCATTTACAGGCTGCCTGTGTCCATTAGACAAATAGATGCCAAACCAGGGCTGAATTTTCTGTTCCACAACCAATTTTTCAAGTCACATTTGAAATGGGTTGGAGGGAACTCTGCTTCACGTGTATGGGAAGCCTTTTCTAGAGAAGAGGTAGTCTCTGGGATACATACCTATCTCTCCAACATGTTCTATTTATATCACAGGCAAGGTTTAAGTCTTTAGAATAGGTAATTCTGGTCTTGTTTGTTTTGCAGATATGCAGGAAATCCATCAGAGTGGGGTCTGACAATGCCTCCATGCCAGGCATTGATCTCCCATCAACAGCTTGTAGGAGACAGGTCGAAAACCACAACACCGACAACCACATCATCACACGACACCATATATCAGTCCATAAACACGAAACCACACACACCGACAAACCAGAAAACCCGGGTTACAAAACCACGAAATACACTGCACACACCACAATAAAAATTAAAACAAAAACACATCCCCATTCCACACACACACACACAACAACCCAACCAAAATCCTTACAAGCCCAACACCAGCTAACCCTAACCCTAGTCACTGCACACTTGCCACCCCTGGCCTAACCCTAGCCTAACTCACTTATTGCGCCCTGTAACTAAAGCCTCTCAACCTAACCCCCCCCCCCCGCCCCTACTCTAACTTAACTCCCCTAACCCCACCCTATACCCCTAACCCACCCTATGTAACCTCCCTAACCCACTTAACCTAACCCTCACCCAATCTCCACCTACCGTCTCTCGCACACCTAAATCCGTGCGCTTACTCCCAGCCACCCACTCACACTCGGCCTCCCGTGGCGTTGGTGTCTACATCCGTCGTGTCGGTCCGCTACATTAATAGGTCTTCACTTTCGATGCGGTCGGTCTCTTCTTCAGGCTCGGTCTTCTTCGGCTCGAATTCTGCTGTCGGTCTTCTCTCTGCTGCAGGTCTCTTCTGCCCGGGAGACAGAATACTGTGATAAGCCCTTGAGGTGATCTGCATGGGATATGCTACTTATGCCCTGTATTCTTTTAGTGAGGAACTTCTCTGGATATTCCAGTTGTTGGATGTGCCTTTTTAGGTACATACCAAAGGGGCCATTGTACTTAATGATAGGTCTGATGAAAGCTGAATACAGTGGAACAATGACTTAATTGGGCCTAGATACCATACCTTTGTTTATAAGTTGCACAATATAGAATGATTTCCTCACTACTGTAGACCTGTAATGGTCAAAGGCTAGCTTACTGTCTATGTGTGTCCTCCTAAATTCCTGACTATCCAGTCAAATCTTCGGGGTGTGTTGTCAGTATGATAGTACTAGGGGTGGATGACTTTCCAAAGGATACTATTATGCATTTCTTGGCATTTAAGTTGATGGCTCTGACACCATTTATTTGTCTGTGTCAGTCCTTCCTGGAGAACATTTGTGTCAGTGGAGGATTCAATCACAGCTCTTAATTTGCAATCATCTGCAAATTTATTAAGCCAGAGGCCACTGATGTTGGCCTTCACTTCAAAGAAGTAAATGACAAAAAGGAGTGATTCCAGTACCAATCCCTGAGGGACTCCACTTGTGACTGGCCTCTTTGTAGAAGTGGGCTCCCCAAATCTAACTTCCAGGGTCCTGTCTGTAGGTCAGCCGTCTATCCACCAGGTAACATAAGGGTTTGTACCTAACTTATTGAGTTTGTCAACAATGCCCAAATGGGGTATTGTGTCAAACACCTTGGCCAGGTAAGGTAGGCAGTATGAACCATTTTGCCCTAATCCATTACTTTGGTGGCTTTCTCAAAGAAGCCCACCAGGTTGAGTAGGCATGACCTGTCCTTGATGAATCCAAATTGGGTTGGGTCCAGTGTCCAGAGGTTTCCTATGACATTATTGATCATTTCCATGATAAATTCTTTCCATACCTTTGCACGAGACTAGTGAGACTTATGTGTCTGTAGTTTTTAGGGTCTGTAGATGGGCCATCTTTGTACAGAGAGATGACTGTTGCACATTCTTCAGTATGAGGCATGAAACCTGTTTGGAGGCCACAGTTAAACAGGAATTCCATAGGTCCTGATAGGTCATATTTCATGCTATTAATAAGGCATCCTGGGATATAGTCTGGACCCATTGATGCAGTGTTCTTGGCCTGAGAGAGACCATTAAAGACCTGTCCCCTAGTGATAGCAGGGGAGTTACATTTAATGGCATTTCCTAAGGGAATGTTGAGGGGGAGAGACAAGTAAAGTTGGAGCTGAATTTGTTAGCCAGTAGGGTTTCTATATCTTCTGGCTCAGTATAGGTAGCTCCATTAGCAATGAGCTCTGCACACAACTATGTATAACCTTCAATGTTGCAGACATAGCTAAAGAACGTCTTGTGTTTTGTCTTGCCCTGGGAAACCAAATTTACCTCAGATTTGGCTTTGGTAGACTTTATTTGTCCTCTGAGTTGTTTATTTAGTTTGATGAGAGTATTTTTATCCTGCTGGGTTCTGTACTTCCTAATTTTTGCCATGATTTTCTTCCTTCTGTTATACCGCTTATTGATGTTGTGATTCCACCAGGGTGGCTCATTTTTTTGAGTTAGTTCTGTACTTCTTCCTGGTGAGTACAGCTGCCTCTATGCAGTTATTAACATGCTTGTATAGAGTTTCTGTGAACAGTTCTACATAGGCAGCCATGTTCTCAGATTATCACTTAATAATAGAAAGGTAGACTTAGAGTAGTTCCTGAATATTCCATGAATAGTTGATGTTCCAGGTTTTATTTTTACTTCAAAGGAGACAGTTTTGTGGTCTGATCTTATCAGAGAAGACAATACACTATAGGGAGTGCGTCACTCTCCCATATTAGTGAGGACCAGATTCAGTATGGTTGGACCCCTTTTTGGTGTACAGACAATCTGGCCCAGGGAGTTTGTGTTTACAAAGTCCAGAAATCTCTGTGCCTATAAGTTTGGTGTCATATATGATTTCCAGTTAATAGTGGGATAATTAAAGTTGCCCATGAATATGGTATTGGGTTGGGTTGGATGATGAGTGTTTACAATAAGTTTAAATAAATGTTTTGGGTTTCCTTGGTCATAGGGTGAGAACTATAGCTTGCAAGGAAGTGGAATGGGATTTCACCTATGGTGATTTGAACATGCATCAAGTGCTTTGTCCTGTTTGACCAGCCTTGAGGTATATGTATTTTTGATGTGAAATGAGACACCTCCAACTTTAGTCCTTGTCTGTGCAGTAGCTGGTCTAAATGTGTGGAAGGCATTATAATTTTGCACTGTCAGTGTGCTCTCCATAGATTTAACCATGTATCAGTGACAGAACAGACATCAGCATTCTCCAGGGTATGGAGAGCTTTTAGGGAGTGGAATTTTTTGTTTAGTCTCCTAGCACTGAGGAGTAACACCTGTAGATTTTCTTGGTTTTGATTTACTATATTGGAAGTACTTTCAGTTTGGCATTGCCTAAAAAGTGCTATGGTGTATGACAATGTTTTAGCTAATATTTGAAAGTCTGGAGGGCAGAAGTGCAGACTATCCCTGACAAAGCAGTGTGTGGTCTGTTGACCATCTCCTTTTATGCTGACAAAATTGCACCCCCTTAGGATGACACCAGAATCTAAGCCAATTATTAAAGTCAGTCATATTTTGTTCGTAATGTGGCATCAACCTTGGAGATGGTAAAATGCTGCTCACTGCTAGGCTGGTACCAGCCTGGGACACATACTCTGAGAGCTCCTTGATGTCTCTCTTCATATAGACTTGGGAGGTAAGTCTCATATTATTTACACCTGCATTGACTATGACTGAGTCATACTAATACTAATGGTCTAATGACCTGAGTGCTTGCATAATGTAGTGGATCCTGGCCCCCTGATAAGCAACTAACTGTGACTTTCGCCTTACTCTGCCTAATCAGAGGGATATCACTGTGTCCCACAGTGGATTCTACAATGACCAGAATGTTGGATTGTGTGGTGGCTTGCCTTATGGGCTTAGAAGTAGAGGCTCCATAAGTTTGTGGCTATATATGTTGATGTTGGTGTTGATTTGAAAGAGTGCATTTGGGACTGCTGACAGTGTTTGTTATGTGTACTTCATCTAGGATGTCTTTGGGGTTTAGGAAGGTGACATTTAAGTGTCTCAGCATATGTGGGTCTACGTCTCTGCTTTGAACTGTGTGTGATGGGTGCATGCTACTGACAACCTGATTGATATTAAGAGTGCTTTTATGTGATAGCTTTGCCTCCAGTCTCATTGTGTAAATACACCTCTCACATACCATATCCATTTTTTTTAACTTTTGAAGTCACCATCTCCCTGACCCACCTTTAGCTAGGGTCTAGCAAAAACATTTCTCCCCCTCTGTCCCTCCCATCAGTAAATCAGGACAGCCCCAGTACCTGCCCCCTTCCCCTTATATCTAGGGAACAGGTCATCACTGCTCTCTCAAAGGCAAAAAAATACAGCCTACATGGGACCCAATAACATCCCAGGCTGCATCTTACATGAACTTAGGCAGGGACTTTCAACATCATTTGGTATCTTATTCAACCAATGGCTGAGTACCGGCTTTTTCAAAGCTGAGTGGAGGACAACCACTGTGATCCCTTTGTAAAAAGTTGGAACATCCACCGATCTGCGAAATTATAGACCCATCAGCCTAACTAGCCTGATCAGCAAGGCCATGGAATGAATTATCATATACCTCATTAACAAGGATACTGGCAACCTCCAAACACTTGGATCCCACACAGTTTGGCTTCATCAGTGGGAGGTCATGTCTGTTAAATTTGGTTGACTTCTTTGAGACAGTCACAAAAGCCAAGGACGAGGGGAAGATGGTGCATACCACCTACCTTGACCTGGCCAAAGCCTTAGACAATATTCCCCACTCGGGCATAATAAATAAACTCTCTCAACTAGGCACCAATCCATAAGATACCAGATGGATAGCTAACTGGCCCACCAAAAGAACCCACCTAGTCAAGGGAAGCCACCTCAAGCAGTAGACAAGTAACGAGCGACGTACACCAGTGTTTGGTCTTGGTGCCTCTATTATTTGGGATATACTTTTCTGAGGTGTAGGCCAAACCAGTGGGCTATGGCTGACTAAGTTTGCAGATGACTGCAAGTTGGGCATTGCCATCAATTCCCCTAGTGATGTGGACATCCTCCAAGAGGGTCCAACCCAAATGGCTGGTGCCAGAAACATGGCCTCAAGCTGAATACCAAAAATGCATCATCATCCCATTTGGGGAGAGTGACGTCCCCACAAATTATCACATTAATAATAATGTCCTACACAGGCAATCAGTTGTGAGGGATTTGGGCAGCCAGGTTGATAGCAACCTGACTTTTGTCCACCATGTTGCTTCCAGTGTAAGGAAAGCTTTCTACATGGCCCACCTCATAAGTAAGGGTATCTCATTCAGGGACAAAGTGGTCATAACATCCCTGTATTCTTTATAAGGCCCATTATTGAGTACAATGCCCCATTCATCTTGTACTTCACAAAGCACATGCAGCAGCTGGAGACACCACAGAGGTTCCTCACCAGGATAGTCTAGAGCCTTAAAAATCTACCATACAGAGATAGGTTAAAAGCCCTAGACCTTTACTCAGTTTCATACAGACTCCTCAGAGGTGATCTCTGTCTGGCATACAAGGTGATCTCAGACCCCGCCTTGATGGGACTGCTGCATATCCGCAGGTCACGCTCCACTTGAGTAACTTGGACACGTGGCCTCAACCTGGTCTGTGACATCAACAGGACTTGTTGGTGGGACAGCTTTGTGTCCCAGATACTCCCCATCTGTGGAATAGAATCCCTCTCCATGTCAAGCAGAGTACCTCTTTACCCCTTTTTAAATGCAACCTAGACAACTGGATGGGAAAAAAAAATACATCCCAGGGAGTCCATCCGTGTCCCTGCTGGACAGTGGTACTGGGTGCTGACTTGTCTAAACATGGGCTAAACTCTTGGCTAGGCTTATAAGGTCCTCAAGGCCAATAGCCTAGTAACTTCCTATGATCCTATGAGAATTAACTAGTTGCCAGTAAACAAGAGGCAGTTTCTGCATTGCCTTAGGATGCCCATATCCACCAAGTTGGTAATGGAGATAATGGTAAAATTCATATCAAGGGCAACGGAACCTTTTTTATTGATTAGAGAGTTGGAGTGAGAATATGAAATAATGTCAGGAGTATCCAGTATGCAACTCTGAGGGCAGTGCTTGTCACTGCAAACTAGTTGTCTTGTGTACAACTAGGTAGTGGTGAAATGTCAATGGTGCTTTTACAGGTAAAACATTAACTCAAGGTGTCTGAGTCTATACAAGGCACTGCCAAACACTTGATGATTTATGGATGAAGTACTTAGATATTTTGAAGTTGGGTTAGACAGCAGCAAATCAAGCAGTACTTTCTGAAAAGAAATAGTTAGCTTGTCAAGTATGATGAAAAGATCTATTTGGTTTATAATATTTCTATTATCATATATTAATGTTTTGCTGTTAAAATTTTCAATAAAAACAACTAAAAAATAGTGATGAAAAGAGGGGAGTTGCCTGAATGGCTACTGCCAAACTACTACTAGTGCTAGTGCTAGTCTCACCACAGCTTCTTTCTGCTGGGATACAATGCTCCTTTGCTTCTTCTCTCACCAGAAGCAAAGCAGTAGCACCAATCCTAATATGAGAAGCAGGCTACAGGCTCTTTGGTGATAAACAGTGGTGCAGTGGTGCAGTGGATAGAGTTGTTGCCTCACAGTAAAAGGTTCTCCAGTTTGATTCTCAGCTGGGATCCTTCTGTGCAGAGTCTACATGACTTCTCTGTGTTCATGTGAGTTTCTTCCAGGTGCTCTGGTTTCCCCCTATATTCCAAAGACATGCACTTGGAGTATTTCTCCCCAGGACTCTGCTGAAAATGGACTCTGGACTTTCATGGTAAAACAATGTTAAATAAAATAAAAAATAAACAGTTTTGTCCCACATAATGCAAGGGTCTGGAGGCTTATTGGAGCCTTTTCCTGGAACATGCCATGAATAGCAAGTAGACCAATCAGGAAGGGCAAACAGAGACATTCACTGACCAATCAGAAACAGTCAGGAATCAATGCACTTTGCTCCTTCTCACACCAGGAGCAAAATATAAAACCTAATTCTAAGCTGGCATCCATGAAGCAGTTATTGGACTTTTCAGTGATCAACAGTCTCCAGGAAATAATGTCCCTATGCTCCTTCTCTCACCAGTAGCAAAACAGAAGCACTACTCCCAAGATGACTACTGACAGGCAGAATATGGGCATTCCAATAATTGGTGATCTTGGTGTAGATGCAGATTTTAAAGGTAATATGGAAAAATGGGTCACTATACTAACAGCTGTAGTGTGCATTAAGCAGTTAGATATGAAAGAGGGGATAATATAAGATGTAGCTATCTAACTGGAGAGCCACTAATTTTAAAAGAGCAAGATAGATTGGAAGAAGATGGACACTTTGTATTATGTTTCTATGGAATACAGTGGAATGGCCAATCAATTTAAATAGTTGAAGGGAGTGATTTCACAAACTGATAATTTTGTGCTTACTCACAATAGCCAATGAATGAGGAGAGGGAAGGAGATATGTGGTCAAATTTACATAAGGGGCAAGCAAATAGAAAGACAGTTGAGGTTAAAAGCACAACAGCATCAGGGAGGGAGACTGGGGAAAAACATAATTTCTGTGTGACTCAGAAGAGACATAGCTGTGGTCTCTTTCCTAGTTTAAATATACAATTAAAAGCAGAATACAAATAAAACAGTACAAAGAAAATAGATCACAATTGTCAAAGGAAAAATAAACTTTAAAAATGATCAATACACGGTAGGTTCAGGTTAAGGGACTTTAATCTTGCAGCAAGGAGACAAAAACGTGCTAATACAGAGTTTGTCTAACTAAAATCAGGAAGTAACTTCATCTTTATACAATTTCTAACAAGACATTGCCTACCAAGCTGACGTAACAGATCACAAGTTTTAACATCATCATTACATAGCAGTTGTTTATCCGTAATTTTCTGCTTGCACTATCAATTTTATGACAAACTTTCTAAGTAAAACAACGTGGCCTTGGTGACCACCGGTTAGATACAGTTTCCCACCATGTTATGTTTCTATTCAAGGTACTACAGCTAATTCGAGCACAAAGCAAGTACAGATTCTTCAAGCAGTCCTTTGTCTTATGTATCTCTTCTTTTCTGCAGCTGTGCATGTTCTCATTACATGAACAGAGCTGATTGTTCAAAATCATAACATTATAGAATATAGTATTGTTTCATTTATTACTTCCTGACCTAGCAGATAATCACCTGCTTCTCAGTACATTTCCAAAAGGCATAAACATGAATTTTGCTGTGCTAGCAATTACTAGGTCAGGGGGCATCTTGCAAGTTTTCAGAAAGCATACTGCAGTTTCAAAAAGCATCTCATAATTTCACACAGAATTAAGCTGTATATAAAATAGAATGAAAACGTGTTAATTCTTTTAGCTTCTAATAAGCATTAGACATATACATAAATGCATATTTCTCTGACATTTCCCCCCTGTTAATACTTTTTATTCTATTTTCAAAAGCATAAACAGTTTACTTCTTCTCCTAACCTCTTCCATTCCGGATTTGCAGTTAAGAGAGTCATGTAGTTTAGACTTATGAAAGCATTTCAGTTTTCAACAACTCTTCAATTTCAGTACTTTGATACAAAGTCTCAGAAACTGACATATCTATAAAATCTTTGATTAACTTTTTCATGCAGGGAATACCACAACAAATACATGCTCCTAATAGGAGTAATCCCACACAAATGGCAATCAGGATGTTCATTAGGATGGAACCCCACCCCCCAAACAAATTATGGAAAAAGTCTGTCAGAGGGTTTGGGCCTGGTTTGGTCATAGTCGACACTTGCTGGATCACTTGTAGATGGTCGTTTATCTTGTGCTAGTTGTCAGGAATATACGAACAGCATTCTTCTTTGATTAAAGTGCATGCACCACCTCTCGCCGCTAGGGTGAAGTCAAGAGCCATGCGGTTTTGAAGTACCACAGTTCTCATAGCATTTAGTTCATCAGTCACTAATTCGAGAGCAGAAAAAGTTGCATTACTCATAACTTCGAGAAATTTGGACAGTTTTCTCAGCTCCCAAATCGATTTCACTGCGCCATATGCAGGGGCTATGCCTGCCCATGATATAATAGTGTCACTCAAGTCCATATGTGTCAGTTTATCTTTGTTTTTCACAGAGTTATGGTTTCTCCACCCTGCTTTGATTCATCCCACTGGATTCTCGGGTCTCTTGATTGGACTTCTAGGTTTACTGCTAACCTCTCTGACATTTTGAATTTCCCCTGAGGCAAAGCTGCAGTGTGTCATATGGCCGGAACCAGGTAACCCAAAAAACAACTGCCAGACCAATTCTCAGGTAGCCATTTATATGCTTTTTCCCACAAACAAAATAACAATTGTCTACTTTAGTATTGATATATGCTTGCCCTGCATGAAACATTTTTTTGTCAATAATAGAAAGTTGCTTCAAAAGAACAGGATTATGCTGTATTTCACTAACAGTTCTTTTCATTTTTTTCAAAATATGAGTCATAATTCGTATCACAGATAGTTTCTGCCTTATTAGCCTTAATATAACATTTATAAGAAACAGTCACATTGCAATTGCTCCAACCCACCTGAATAGTGTCATTTTTATTAAAACATACAATCTCTTTTTGTGTAACAGGTAGGTACAATGCTATTTTGTGTTGTGATTTCATGGGTGTAGTATCAAAAATCAAGTTTTCCCAGGTCTCATTGACCCCTAGGGGGACAGCAGTCATTAATAATCCCCCGTATGCTGTTGGTATAGCTGTGCAAATCCAGCAGTTCGAAACATTAAAAGTCTCAGCATACACATATTTAATTGCTTGGTAAGTGATAAAGTTTGGATAGCAGTCTATGAGTAATGCATCACGTTTGTTCAGTTCAACTCATGTGGCTAGAAAAAGGAAAGGCCACAGCAAAAAGATCATTGTTATCAGTATAGCTATCAGGATAATCATGCAATTTTTGTGAGGTTGTTCTGCATCCCTGTTTACTCTATACCTGGTCATTTTGTTCTCATTGTACAACAGTAACAAGGTTTTTGTCCAGTTCAAAGTTCTTAACCAATTTACAGTGTGTCAGATGAATCCAGGACGCTCGCTCTGCGATCTTGACTGCAGTGGGTGTTGACAGTAGCACTTATTATGGTCCTTCCCACTTCGGAGAACTCCAATTCTTTTTCTTCACGACTTTCACCCAGACCCACGTGCCTGGGACTATTGCTGCTTCCGATGGTCTGGCTTGTTCTTTATCTGAAACAGAGTTTAACTGCAAAAGTTTGTTATTCAAAAATCGCCTCATATACTCTGCAAGTGAACTGTCAGCCTCCTGGTCTGCAGGCATGAGAGGTTTCCACTGAGGTGCATAATATTCCCTCCCAAACAAAATTTCAAAAGGAGTTAACCCTTTTACATTTGGAACAGTTCTCATACTCAACAGTGCCAGAGGCAGACAATGCACCCAGTTCTTTTGTGTCTCACTAATCAATTTCCTAAGCTTATTTTTCAAAACTCCATTATGCCTCTCTACTAATCCTGCAGATTGGGGGTGGTATGCACAATGTTTTTTCAGAGAAATCCTGAAATAACGGCTCAATTGTTGTATACTTTGATTTACAAAGTGTGTGCCATTGTCACTATAAATCTTTGCCGGTATGCCAAATCTAGGAATAATTTCTTTAACGAGGACTTTTGCAACAGTAGTTGCATCTGGATTTTTAGTTGGAAAAGCTTCCACCCATTTGGAAAACATATCTATAATGACAAGGCAGTACTTTTTATTTTCACATTTGTTCAGCTCTATAAAATCCATACAGATAGTATGGAATGGATACGGTGGTGTAGGGAAACTCCCTTGCTTAGGCTTCAGTGCCCCCTGTGCATAATGCTTGTTACAAACATGGCATGCTGCACAAACATTTTTTGTGTAGTTTGTAAATCCATACGTTGTAAACACTCGATTCGCTAACTGTATCATCCCCCCTGTTGAGACATGGCACTGCCCATGGCTCAACAAAGCTGCATATCTAAACAACTTAGATGGTAAAATTGGTTTTCTTTCTTGGAGATGTACAGCCCTTTCTCAAGTATTGCTCCTCGTTTTATCCATTTTTGCTTTTCTACATTTGTAGTAAGTGCTTGCATTGTTTTTAACATTTCTTTTTTTTCCATAATAAATTTTTATTGAAATATATTTTCCAAAAACATTACAAAAATACAATAAACATCACACACATAATACACTATAACTACTACAAACCATTTATACAATATAGGTTCATAGGTTCATAGGTTTATACTAGGCTATCTGCCCTAAGGCATTTATAAGCCTAGCCCAAATTTTTGTGGCTTACGCCACCCCTTATATGAAAAAATACTGTGCCCATTAGTTTGTTGTGCCTCTGTCCAGCAGTGACACAGAGATGATTCCCGGGGTAAACCTATGATCTCCCATCCACAGGTCAAGATTTCTCTTGAACAGAGCCAGCGAGGTGCTCTGCCTCACATGGACCGGGATTTTATTCCACAGCATAGGGAGTCTTTGAGTGATAAATCTATCCCTCCAGCACGTCCTATTTATATCCGTGCTAAGGTTTAAGTCGCTTGTTCTAGTGGTTTTGGTGGATTTGGATTTTTTGAGGTGGAGCATGTCCATTAATCCCGGGTTGGACATGGCCTTGTATGTCAGGCACATGTCACCTCTGAGCAGACGGTATGCGACTGAATAGAGCTGGAGTTTCTTCAATCTGGCAGCATATGACAGATTTTGGAGTCCCTTTATCCTTTTGGTGAGGAACTTTTGGGGTCTCTCCAATTGCTGCAGATGTCAGGTGAGATACATCCTGAATGGGGCATTGTACTCGATCATTGGTCTGATAAGTGAAGAGTACAGGGGAACAATGACCTCACTAGATCTGGATGTGAATCCCTTCATGATCAGGTGGGCAATGTAGAAGGTCTTTCTAACCACTTTAGCAACGTGAGTGTCAAAAGAAAGGCCACTGTCAACCTGGGTCCCCAGGTCCCTGATAACCTCTTCTGTGCTTAGTGGATTGCCACCTATATGGTAGCTTGGGGTTACCTTGTTTTTCCCGAAGGGTACGACTATACATTTTTTGGCGTTTAACTTCAGGCCATGGCTCTGGCACCAGCTATCTGTTTCCATGAGTCCCTTCTGAAGGATATCCATGTCCGATGCGCTTTCCACTATGGCGCCCAGTTTGCAGTCGTCTGCAAACTTTGTCAGCCAAAGTCCTCCCATGTTGGCCTGTACTTCTGAGAAGTAGATGCCGAACAATAGGGGGCCAAGGACCGAGCCCTGTGGGACACCACTTGTGACCGGCTTGGAGTCTGACATAGCGCCAGCAACTCTAACCCTGTGGGTTCTGTCCTTAAGCCAGTTTGCAACCCATTCTGTGACATATGGGTTTACATTTAAGCTGGTAAGTTTTTCTACAATACCCGAGTGGGGTATTGTGTCGAAAGCCTTTGCAAGGTCAAGGTAGGCTGTATGGACTGCCTTTCCCTCATCAATGGCCTTGGTGACTGTTTCGAAGAAGTCGACCAAGTTCAAAAGGCATGATCTTCCCTTGACGAAGCCAAACTGGGTCGGGTCCAATGTCTGCAAGTCCCCTATATCTTTGTTTATGAGCTCCATTATGATCCTCTCCATAGCTTTGCAGACTATCTACATGAAATGCTTCCTATATTTAATATATTCCTAAAATCAGTATCATGCTAATATAATATTGAAGACCTTTTCCCATATTTTCGGGTTATTAATATTTTTGTTAGTTTGTTTCAGAAGTAATTTATGTGCTAGTATATGTTTTATAGCCACACGCTTAAAATTATTCCATGATGTCTTATGTGGTTCTAGCCAATTTGTGGCTATATAGAGTTTCATCAGCAAAAAAATATTCATACAAATAACAGTTTGCGATCTGGAAAGCTCTCTTGGAGGAATGTGTAGAATCATAAATTCCCATGACAGTGTAGAACTTTGATAACCCATCTTTTGCAGTTGTACTTTAAGAGAGTTCCAAAGTTTATATACGCATTTACAACTCCAGAACATATGAAGAAGATCCGCTGTTTGATCTGCACAGTATGGACAAATTGGAGAATTCCTAGGGTTAAATTTATGTAATCTAAGATGTGTGTAATATGCATTGTTCCAAATCATCAATTGCGTGTACATCAGTTTTTGAAAATAAACTGATTTCCTAGTTATATCAATTGCTTTTAATATCTGATTGTCTGTTACTGTTACTTTGTTTACCCAATACTCTGAAAGCAAAATTTTGTTGTTTTTAACATTTCTAAGTCTAAAATCTCAGATGGTTGTAATTCCTCACTCAAAAGAAATACTTCTGAAGCTGTAGCTGCTTGCTTTGCAGCTGTATCAGCTCTCGCATTACCTTTTGAAATACTATCCTGTTGTTTAGTATGAGCTACGCATTTACAAGTAGCTATTTTCTGAGGTAACTGAATAGAGTCTAACAAGTTAAAATAAATTGCGCATGATTAATTGGTTTACCAGTAGATGTTATCATTCCTCTATTTTTCCACTGCTGCGCAAAAACATGTACAGTAGAAAAAGCGTACTGGCTGTCAGTAAAAATGTTCACTCGTTTATCCTTTGCCAAGGTACATGCCCTTGTTAAAGCAATCAATTCTGCTGCTTGTGCAGATAAGTTGTGTGGTAAAGACTTTGCTTCTAAAATCTCAGTATCAGAAACTACTGCATACCCCACTAGATTCTGTCCTGTAGGACCCCTCCTACACGAGCCGTCCACATAGTATGTCACCTTGGCATCATCCAAGGGAACATCCGTGAGATCTTTTCTAGGTAGTGTCTTTTGCTCAATCTCCTGCAGGCAGCAGTGTGGTTTGCCATCTGCAGGGGTTGGGAGCAAGGTTGACAGATTCAAAGTTGTGCATCGTTCAATTGTCATATGAGGTTGGCTCAACAGTATAGTCATACAGGAAAGATGTCTAGCAGGAGAAAGATATGCTACTTTTTCTTGCAGTAAAATAATTGCGACTGCATGAGGCACTCTCAACGTGAGAGGGTGGAATAACACTACTGAGGCTGAAGCCTGCACTGCCATTGCAGCTGCGACTACTGCTTGTACACAGTGGGGCAGGAATCGCGCCACTGGGTCTAGCTGTGATGCATAGTAAGCTATGGGGCGCTGTTTGTCCCCATGCTGCTGTTTTAACACTGATGTCATATAACCCTGCTTACAATCTACAATTTGGAAAAATCATTTATGATAGTTCGGTAATCCTAAAACTAATGAGGATGCTATCAGTTGTTTCAATTTGCAGAAAGCTGATTCTGCCTCTGGTGTCCACTGTAATAAATCTTGTGCTGCCATAGGCTTCTTGAATATCAAGTTGGTCAGTGGAGCAGATTCCAAGGCATAGTTTGGAATCCAGCTCCGACAAAAATTAGTAGTACCTAGGAAGGACATAATTTCCTTCTTGGTAGTTGGTTTGGGTGCTTGTAATATTGCTGTTTTTCTGTCTTCATCTAATATTCTGCCCTTTTTGGATATTACATATCCCAGGTATTTGACCTGTTTTTTCCAAAGTTGCAGTTTGTTTCTGTTTACCTTGTGTCCTTGAGTAGCTAAAAAGTTTAATAATGCTATGGTATCTTCTCTGCATTCTTGCTGGGTGGGGGCTGCCAGCAGAATGTCGTCTACATAAAGAAAAATCTGGCTGCCTTTCGGTGGGATAAATCTCGCCAGGTTACTTGCCATTTTCTGTGCAAATATTGTTGGACTCTCACAATATCCCTGTGGTAGTCGCGTATATGTATACCTTTTCCCCTGAAATGTAAATGCAAACCAATGTTGGCTGTCAGGGTGTATCGGTATTGAGAAAAACGCATTGCTAATATCTACCACAGAAAAATACTTTTGCTGAGGTTTCAAATCATTTAATAAGGTGTGTGGATCTGGCACCATAGGTGCCCTAGGTATAACTGCATCATTTACAGCTTGTAAATCTTGGACCATACGCCATTCTCCATTTGCTTTCCTAACAGGAAATAAGGGTGTATTACATGGGGAATCGGGAGATTCTATCAATACTCCCTCCTTAAGTAAGTCTGCTATTATAGGTTTGATTCCTACTTCTGCATCCTTTCTCAAGGGATACTGTCTCTTTTGAGGTCTAAATGCTGACTTTGGCATGATAGTGACTGGTCCTGCTGTACGAATAAGTCCTACATCTGATTTTCCTGTTGACCAGAGAGTCTCTGGTATGTCTCATAAGGCTTTTTCTTCTTCTTCTAGTAAGAGTGCTACTAAGCTGTCCTCACTTGCCTGCAAGTGCACAGCTGGGTGTGTCTGTGTTATCCAATTCAACTTCCGCTTTTGTACTCCCTGTTCTGAAAGTTCTAATTCTGTCTGTTTTTCCCACCTTGTGACTTTTTCTCCTAGGTTTGCCCACTTCACATTTTTATCTTTAGTCAAACTCACATGTGGTAATCGATTAGATTTGTAAAGTGCTAGGAATTCCTGGGGCAATGAACAGCTTACTACACTGTTTCCTTCTGTGTCCCAGTACAGATTTTGTAATACTAATCTGTTAGCATGGCTTCTAAACTGTTCTTGCTCATATTCTTTATTAGGTCCTGGTTTGCTACAGTAATATAGAGTGCAATGCAACAAATGCTGTTTATCAGTGTCAAGGGATTTACTGATGGCTACATTCATCAGTTCTTCGGTTACTGCCCCTGGACCAGTTGTAACCAAGTCCTGGCTGTACCAATAAAATGTTTTACCCTCCAGTCGCACTACAAAAGTATCCATTTGTCGCTGTGCTTCCATACCCTGCATAGTTGCAACTACTGCTATGCCAAATATCTGCATTAGATCTCTACCCAAAAGATTTACTGGGCATTTTGCAGAAACAACAATTTTGCTTTTCTGGGTCATCCCTGAAACAGGGTCAGTTATTGCTATGTTGTGGGAGAGTGGTTCCCGATACAGCTGTCCATTAGCTGCTTTCACCAATATGTAATCAAGTGATTCTGAATTTTCTGGTAGTTTGGAAGGATGTATCTGGGTTCGTGAAGCCTCTGAGTCACACAGGAATTTAACTTCCCTCCCCTCTACCAGAAGTGTAACTTCCGGTTTTGTGTCTGCTAAGTAGAGCTCTAGGCTCAATAATGCTAAGTCTAAAATTTCATTTTCTTCATTATCTGTGATTTCATGCACATCCTCTATTTCTTCTATCACATTTACACTTTTTTTCCTTGATTATTCCTTTCTAGTGATTCTTGACTATCATATAGTCAGTCCTCACCCTCCTTGTCTTCTGTGGTTACCTTTTTATTTTGCCTGCAATCCCTTGCTAAATGTCCCTTTTTCCTGCATTTAAAACATTCACCCCTTTTCTTTCTCTCTTCAAACTCCTCTGATCGTTTATCAGATTGTTTGTTTCCCTGGGCATTTTTCTTACCCTTCTTCCCGGTCTGTACTACAAAGACCTCTGATCCGTCCTCTACTGCAAATACTTGAGTTTTCTTTTTCTTTTTGCTATTAAAATGCCTTTTGGCATGTCTTGCATATTCAAGTAATGACTGTAATCAACTTGTACAATGATCTACCATGTGCTTTGTAATAAAGCTGCTAATGGGTGCAATACTGCCTTTCAAAAATGCATTCTTTAGCTGCTGCTCATATGGGGAATCATGTGTTTGGTCTTCAGGTACCTGCATTCCACAATGGTTATTAAAACACTCTAATAATCTGGCATAATATCTATCAACAGTTTCACCTTCCTGTTGTACGCATTGATTAATGCAAGTCCAGTCAGCCCTAGGCTTCCATTTCCTCAGAGATTCCGTCTGTCATACCTTTCACTCTGTTATCCAGTTCTGCGTTACTATGTGGGAGTGGCCTATGTTCTGCGTCACGGGGATTCCAGTTGCCACTAATCATGTGCCAATCTGGACCTACAATTTGTCTGACTACTTTTTCTACTTCCTCTCCATTTAAATGGTAACTTAACCTCATGCCCTGTAAGTCTTCTAAGAATTTTCTAAAATTAACTTTCGGATGGGGAATTCCCTCTGTGGCTTTCCGGATGTCTTCCGGTGTCCACTGTCTGTATACTAGAAGAGTTGGGTCCTGTCCTGCCTGTCCTGCCTGTGGATTTGGTACTTCTATGAGTGGACATATCTCTTCTTCACTCATAGCTTGTGAATTTTTATTTATTTCATACAATTCAATATTCCCTCTTAAATTGTGAGTTCGAGACCTAGTCTCGATAGGATCTCTGACAAATGGTTTTGGTTTTGCAGGGACAGCCGGATATAGCGGAGGTGGATCAGCTTGTCCACTCGCTTCATATTCTGGTAAGGGAAGTGGAGGGGGTGGAGGGGTTGTTGCTATTACCAAGTTATTGTCTTCTTTATCTAAAAACATTGCTTTTGAATTTTTATTCTTTTGTTCCCTGCGGTTTGCTTCCTCAAGCCACCTGTGTGCCTGAGGAACTCCTAATTGACGTTGCTTTTTTATCTGACCTTTTGCGTCTGTTTTAAGTTGTTTGACAAGTTTGATAAGTGAAGGCTTATCTAAATTACCATCAAATTTGTATTTATTAACCCATTTTGTATAGGACCTAACATTGTCGGCACGTTGTAATTGCATATATTTCGCGTCTTCGGTTAAAGACGGATCTCGGGAACTTTTTGTGCACTTCTTTCCCATGCTGTCTTAACTTAGTTAGAAATTGTTACGTAACCCTTTTTATCACGTGGTACCACGATTCACAGTTTATCTAGAATAACTGCCTACCTATCCTGTTTCCCTGATCTATGACAAGACAGCAATCTTTTTTGTCTCTGATTTACAAGAAAATCCCCTGACAAAAACCAATACTGTAATAAGTCCCTGATCTGAAACAAAGAAAAGGTAAAATCCTCCTTACCTGAGCCTCCGTGATTGATCTCTTCACCGGAACTGTTGACTCGTCCGCCAATCACAGATCAGAAACAGTGGCTGGCCTCTTTTGAACGACAATTCAGTCGGAGGTCTTTTCAAAGCAGAAGAACCGATATGGCTTCTTCCCCGTATGGTTTCATGCCACTGGGCCCATCTGACCTGAGCTAGAGCGAGAGATTTCCGGCTCGAAGGACCAATCTGTCAAAGGAAAAATAAACTTTAAAATGATCAATACACGGTAGGTTCAGGTTAAGGCACTTTAATCTTGCAGGAAGGAGACAAAAACGAGTTAATACAGAGTTTGTCTAACTAAAATCAGGATGTAACTTCATCTTTATATACTTTCTAACAAGACATTGCCTACCAAGCTGACAAAACAGAACACAAGTTTTAACATCATCATTACATAGCAGTTGTTTATCCATAATTTTCTGCTTGCACTATCAATTTTATGAAAAACTTCCTAAGAAAAACAATGTGGCCATGGTGACCACCAGTTAGATACAGTTTCCCACCATGTGATGTTTCTATTCAAGGTACTACAACTAATTCGAGCACAAAGCAAGTACAGATTCTTCAAGCAGTCCTTTGTCTTATGTATCTCTTCTTTTCCGCAGCTGTGCATGTTCTCATTACACGAACAGAGCTGATTGTTCAAAATCATAACATTATAGAATATAGTATTGTTTCATTTATTACTTCCTGACCTAGCAGATAATCACCTGCTTCTCAGTACATTTCCAAAAGGCATAAACATGAATTTTGCTGTGCTAGCAATTACTAGGTCAGGGGCATCTTGCAAGTTTTCAGAAAGCATACTGCAGTTTCAAAAAGCATCTCATAATTTCACACAGAATTAAGCTGTATATAAAATAGAATGAAAACGTGTTAATTCTTTTAGCTTCTAATAAGCATTAGACATATATATAAATGCATATTTCTCTGACAACAATACACAAAATAGAAGAAGACAGTGAAGCAATACAAAATATAAGAAAGCAAAAACAAACTAGCCCTTCCCTCACAGCAAGTTGTGGCAGAGTCTGTGTAAACATTTCCAGTAAAACCTTGAAATGTTTTATTTTACCCCTTAAATAGAAGGTTTAATTTCTAGCTCCACCCTCAGTTCACAGGTTATTAACTTTACTTGACCTGATCTAATTTCTGTGTGACTCAGAGGAGATACAGCTGTGATCTCTTTCCTAGTTTAAATATGCAATTAAAAGCAGAATGCAAGTAAAACACAGTGTAAAGAAAATATACCGTAATATGCAAAACATAAAAAGGCAATGAAGCAGCACAAAATACAAGAAAGCAAAAACAAACAACCTTTCACTGACAGCAAGAAGTGGCAGAGTCTGGGTGAGCTTTTCCAGTAACTTTAATGTAAGTGCATTCCCTCAGTGGGTAGACACTCATTTTTAACATACTTGGGTCTCCAGTTCTTCCCAAGACTTACACTGGAGGCCAAGGAACTATCAAATATGCTGTTCCTTGCCATGCTTCTGCTGCCAAGTGCATGACCTGTTTGAGTTGCATTTCTTTGGGATATTTGTAACTAGAGATGTTTTACTGCTGGATGTTCTTACTGGCAACACTTTTTTTCTGTGCTATTTCGTGTTGTGCTACTCTAGTATAACAAAACTTACTAGGATTGATAAAGATGAGATCTACACCCAGAACTGTTTCTGCCATGAAGATAAGCAAGAAAAACAGCATAAGATTCATATTTGGTGACATTTTAATGATATGCTACCCATAACAATTGGGGCAAATTGAAATGAGCTAGATGATTTCCTCAGTGTTCACAGGGAAGCATTAAAATCTATGTGGACATGGAAGGGACTGATTACACTCACTACAAAAACTTAAAGAAAGCAATTGCTATCTAGAACTAGGATAACTTCTGAACTGCAAGCCATAACATTTTGCAACTGAACTTTTAATGGTGGAAAACTGGTATGAGCAAGGCCTGTTTGTCAGACCTGAACTCCCCTTGGCAAAACATATTTTAGAACTCTGATTAGAACCTGACATTAACAGTAAAATGAACATGTTATAAATTCAAGCAGTAAACAGATTTAGAAGACCATTACCTAGGACTAAGAGAAAGTGGGCATTGTATAGTGATTCCAAGAATTCTGACAAGTTAATAACTTTATATTATCTGCTTCCAAGTCTAAAGTTGCAATAACAGATAAGCAATCTTCTGTAAAACAAAAATAAGCAAGTAATAAGGGAACTTGTTTTAAATGTGAATGAAGGGGTCACATAGCTAGATTATGTACCCTAACACCAAAGACAATGCTTATAGTAGAAATGTGAAAACAAATATATATTCTACGGATATGCAATCTTTTGTAAAACAAAAAAGAGCAAGTAATAAGGTAACTTGTTTCAAATGTGAAGGAATGGGCCACATAGCCAGATTCTGTTCACTAATACCAAAGACAATGCCTATAGTAGAAATGCGAACCTTCTTTCAAATGTGAAGGAAGTGGAAACATTGCCAGATTCTGTTCACTAATACCAAAGACAATACTTATAGTAGAAATGGGAAAACACAGATGTTTAATCCCTGATAGACTCTTGAAGCATGATTACCCTCATCAAAGGTCCACTGGTATGTAAGCATATGATTAATAACAGCCAAAAGGTGGCAGTAATATGCATTCATTGTGACATAAAGAGATATCCTCTCACACTTATAGAGATTTAAACAGTTCCATGAAGAATTTAACAAACTGAAGCTTTAATCCTGACCGACATCATATTCATGAAAATGTTCATAATTTGTATGTATTGTGGGAAATATGGGAAAAGGGATAAAATATATATACATGATGTGGTATGCTGCAGACTACCTCTTTCTTATTGACTGTATCAAAGTACAGGTTGGTATTCAGAATAAAAACTGGTGGTGGGGGGCAAGAAAGTGACACTCATGTAGAGGTTCAGTACCAAAGCCAGGAAAAGGAAGTTAGCATCGAAACTACAAAAGAGGCTAGAATCTGATTAAGGTTAGGGTGGCACAGTGGTGCAGCAGTTAGTATTGTTGCCTCACAGCAAGAGGTTCTCTGGTTTATCTTCTCACCTGGGATGCCTTCTGTGTGAAGTCTGCATGTCCTCCCTGTGTTCACGTGGGTTTCCTCTGAGTGCTCTGGTTTCCTCCCACATTCAAAAGAGATGCATCTGGAGTGTTTCTCCCCAGGCCTCCAATGAAAATGGGCTCTGTCCCAGTCAGACTTTCTCAGTAAATAAAGGTTAAATAAATAAAACAAATCAAAAATAGTAAACGGGATCCTATGTGTTAAGAGAAGCATGACTCAAAGATGGAACAACAGATACCCAATACTGCAAAAAATGTCAGTATAAGGGCTAAAAATCAGTTGATAGAATATTCCAATGTAAAAATCAGTAGAAGGCAAATTACTACACAAGACTTACAAGAAATGCAAGCATGTAGGCAGAGAAGACAAAAATAAAAGGGCATTTAAGTGTGGACCCTCAGAGCAAAGAAATAGCAAGTGAGAAAGGTTCAGACAATGCAGAGTTTTAAACCCACTTGTGTCCAAGGGGATCAGAAAGCAAATAAAAAGGGAACGCTGAAGGAGCTTGTTTAGAGAGTGATAAAGTTAAAGCAAAGGTTGTCTTCTGTCTCTAAACCTAACTATGACACTAACTGTAACCTTATCCCTAACTCCAGTACTGCAGACAGCTTGGAAAGACATAGAAGAAGCTGCAGTGTCAGTAATTTTGGGAGCTAAAGTTATACCTTCCATCTGAAGACGACCTGGCAAAGGCAATATCCATGACTTAGTAGACTTACAGGTAAACCATATAAACATAAAAAGAAAACATAAAAAGGAATATGACACCTTAAGCAGAGCAAGAGAATATATAATCATGGTTGTAAGGAATATAGTTAACACAATGCTCCCATTACTTCTTACACATTTTTTCAGTAAGTAAAGACAGACAGGAAATTCCACATCAGTTGCTAGTGCCAACACCTTACAGAACGCTTGTTATGAAGTAAGCCCATAATCATACATTATTAGGTCAGATGGGGTTGGATAAAACTAAGGCAAAAGTACTAGACAGATTTTTATTGGTTAGACATAATAAAAGAGATAAGAAAATGTCAGTGCTTCCTCTCCAGAATGTCAGAAAACTGTACCCAGTCCTGTAGTTAGCAGCTCATTTGATTACAATACATAATATAGGAGTGCCATTTGAATGTATTGTTATGGATATTGTGGGACGACTAGTAAAATCTAGTAATAAGTATCAGTATACACCAGTAAAAATCAACTACGCTACAATATTTCAGAAGTTGCACAATTATGCAAGTCTAATGCTAGGGCTTTTTGCCAGAGAACTGGTATCCTTAAAGAAATACCTTCTGACCAAGGCACTCCCTTTATGTCAAGTTTAAAAGATTTCGAGCTTAACAGTTGGAGATACCAGTCTACCATCCAGAGACTGATGGACTAGTAGAGAGGTTCAATGAAACACCAACATTCATGCTAAGGTAAGTTAGTGATGCAGGACAAAAAAAACTGGATCCATTTGTTACCCGACATACTCTTTGTGATAAGTAATGTGCCGCAAGCTTCAACAGGGTTTGCCTCATATGAATTCTTGGCACAGACTCATACCTCTCAACTGTCCCTGATTTTTAGGGACATCCCTGATTCTGACTCAAATTTTAGCTCTGCCCTTCTTAATCCCCCCTAAAACTGGTGACTTTGGGAGAAAAGGTAGCGTATAACACTTAATAAATATTAAAAATAAAACTTCTTCAGTTTTTGTTGTACTTAATAAATATTGACAATAATTAAGAGTCATAGACTACTTTTACTTCAGAACATGTATATTAATTCACATTCTCTTATTCTGTCAAGGTCTCAAGTTAATAGTAGTAATATTTTAAGTGTCCCTGATTGTCCCTGATTATTTTTGGATTTGTCCCTGATTCTGTTGAGAATTGTCCCTGACTGGTTGAAAGTTATAACTGATATTGCTAGAGTGTCTTGGGAAGAAGGTAAGAGACCAATTAAAAATGTACTAGAAAACCGTTACTGCACAGGATCAGCTAAAGCTAGTTCTATCCATAGTAGTGGAGCACATGCAGAAAGTCAGCAGATGCAACAATGACTGCATAATCAGAATGTCTGACTTAGAAAATTTAACCAGGTGATCAGATATTAGTACCCCCACAAAGAACAAATTTCTTGCTAAGTGGCAAGGGCAAATTGAAGTGACAGAATAAATGCAGTGAACTACAATGTTAGCAGATAGGACTAAAGCTTTGAACTGTTAAGGAGCTCCTTCCTGCAGTCATAGGTACAGGGTTGATTCTTTGTACCTCCATTTGCCTATTGTGTGTCTCTGAAGATGCTTGACCAGACAGTACACCTGCATTACCCTGAAAAGGGGCAACTGTGTCCATTGGGTTTGCATGCTTAACAAATGTGTTAATGGGGAAAAATAGCAAGGAAAGAAAACAAAATAAAATTTATCAATCACATTAATGTACAGAAATCATGGAAAGAAGCAAAAGTTATGTGGTTAACTTGCAAGCTGAAGTTCATACAGAAGAGGTTATAGAATCTTCAAGTGGACTAAAGCTAGAAGAACTGCTGTAAAAGCAAACAGGAAATAAAGTATTTTTGTAAGAAACAAAGGAGTGTCCTCAAACAATCCTGAGAGAACTAAACTCATGCAAAATAACACAGCAAGAATAGCTGGAGTGAAGCTTTGACTGAGACATTACAGAGTACCAGAGTCACAAAAATAATTAGTAAGAGAAGAACTTCAAAATATGCTAAAATTAGGAGTTATAAAAGAATCATTGATGTGAATAGAGCAGCCCAATAGTGCTAGTTTCTTAACCTGATGGAAGTTTCAGATTCATTGACTAAAAAAAAAAAAAACTGAACAGCCTTTCAAAGTTTGGTATCCCATGTCCAGAACTGATGAATTAACAGATAATCCAGGAATGGTCAGATACCACATTCTCCCTCAGCTAAAGCAAATTTAAAAAAAAAAACAGAAAGCCTTTGCAAATCTCTGAAATACTATCAGGTAGACACTTCAACCTAGTAACTGATATGCCCTATTACAAAGGCTGAGTAAACAGACAAATAACATATAAAGTTGTGCTAATGGACATTATCCCTCTAACTTTTTTAGTACACAGTGACCCTCAGGTTTGGACTAACTAATAGGAATGCTGTTGGGTTGTTAATTCCTACAATCCATCATTGTGAGTCAAAAATGTATACGTATATATTTTTTTGTGCCATGAGAGATGTAAACATCTCATATATGGAACAGGTGGAACATGTCTTTAAAAGTGTGTTCTGTGTGGGGATAATTTGGAATGTGCCTTTTAAAGTGTGTAAAGGAGTTTGAGCTTTTAAAATTCTCTCAGCAATTTAGTCAAGCAACTGTAATGATCAGTTAATGAGAATTTAATTGCCTGTCTAATGCTATATAAAAGGAGGTTGCCCATTTATGATAGATCAGGAAGTCTGTTCTTGATCTGGATAGGCATCATGTGTCAGAGCTGTGGTTTTGACCCAATAAATTATGGAGCTTGATGTTCTGTTTGGGTCCATTGTAGATGTGGTCTGAGGCACAGTCTCTGCTTGTTGAAGTTGAGGGGAAGGCTTTGCAAGGCCTGAAGCTGAGATTTATCATTTTTCATCCTGAAGAAGGAAAGACTGTGGACTGGTTGCATGGACTACAAAGCTTTTTATGAAGGCACAGTTCAGACTATATAAATACTATACTAAGTCAAGTGGGCTAATTCTGTTAATTTTCTCCTGATTTAGTATAATAAGTCTGCTTCTTTACAAAACCTGGTTTCCAATGTCCAGTGCTTTTCCTAAGACTTTCTTTCTCTATGTATATGTGTGTGTGTGTGTGTGTGTGTGTGTGTGTGTGTGTGTGTGTGTGTGTGTATATATGTATATATGTATATATATATATATATATATATATATATATATATATATATATATATATATATACTGTTTTCCCTCAGCTAAAGAAAAAAACAACAACCTTTGTAACTCTCTAAAATACTATTAGGTAGGCACTTCAACCTAGTGACTGATATGCACTATTACAATGGCTAAGTAAACAGACAAACAGCATATAAAGTTGTGCTGATGGGCATTATCCCCCTCTTTTCCAGTACGCAATGACCCTCAGGCTTGGACTAGCTATTAAAAATGTTGATGGGTTGTTAAGTCCTACAATCCATCATTGTGAGTCAAAAATGCATACATATACATATACATATATATATATATATATATATATATATATATATATATATATATATATAAATTTGTGCCTTTAGAGAAGTATTCATAACATATTGTGTAAACGGGTTTGGGCTGGTAAAATTACCTCAGCAATTTAGTCAAACAATCAACTGTAATTGTCAGTTAATGGGAATTTAATTACCTGTTTGATGCTGTATAAAAGGAGGTTGCCCATTCATGACAGATTAGGAAGTTGGTTCTTGATCTGTATAGGCATTGTGTGTCAGAGCTGGGGCTTAAACCCTATAATTTATGAAGTCTGATTGTCCATTTGGGTCCACTGTAGATGTGGTCTAAGATAAACTCTCTGCTTATTGAAGTTGAAGGGAAGACCTTGCAAGGCTTGAAGCTGTGATTTATTATTTTTCATCCTGAAGATAGAAAGACTATGAATGTACTAGTTGCATAGACTACAAAGCATTTTATGAAGTTACAGTTCAGACTACATAAATACTATACTAAGTCACTTGGGCTAATTTTGTTAATTTTTTCCTGATTTAGTATAACTTGCATCTTTACAAAACCTGGCTTCCAATGCCCAGTGCTCTGTCCAAGACTTTCTCTCTGATGTATGTGTATATGTAGCAATATATATATATATATATATATATATATATATATATATATATATACATATATATACACATATATATAAAATAGAACTTCAATGGACTAAAAGAAAGGCACACTGACGATGAACGGACATTAAATATCCATTCAGCGTCAGTGTGCCTTTCTTTTAGTCCATTGAAGTTGTATTTTTTTATAATTCTAAGTCTTCACATTTTGCGGTTTTATGATATGTATATATATATATATATATATATATATATATATATATATATATATATATATATATATATATATATATATATATATATATATCTGTATGTATGTATATATACTGCATTTACCTTGATTCTTGTGGCCTAGGTCATGACAGAAAAGGGTATGTGAATTATTCCATGTAGCAGATTAACAAATGACAAGTGACAAATATAAAAGAAAACATAGTAAAGGTGCAAAAATCAATCAGTTTGGTGGGGAGGTTTGCTTGTTTTTGAAAACACTCTGATCATGTTATTGCCATCTAAGAGTGATGGTAGACCTTGTGTAATGAGGATGTATGAAGGAATGTCAGTTAGCTGCCTGTTAATAGTGGAATAGATAGCTGTGTGATGATATAGGTGTGTAGAAGAATATTTAATTTCCTTGATATTTTAGTTTGTGAAGAAGGGGTAGTTTACATGGCTAGTACTGTCACTTCCATAAAGATCAAGAGGATTAAAAAGTGACAGCTGTTGCTATAAAAGTATAGTGGAAAGAAGTGATTTTCCCTTTTGCAGACAGAACAGGGACTAGGACAGGACAATATTTAGTCTGAGGCATTTGCTTGAAATGCAAAAGTGTACTGCACACAGTCACTTGTAATTATTTATGAGAAATGTCTTACTGTAAGAACAAAAAATAACTAAATATGATTACAGTCCTTAAAAGCACCATGCTGCATCTTTACTCTGCACTAGAGACTGTACAGTTTAGGCACAATTAGAAAACTATTGTTTAATATAACTCAAGTTTCTCTAGTATTACTTTATAATTTAGATGTACATCTGCTTTGGTTGCAATTTAATATCTGTTTTAGAAAAATAGTATATATTCATTTATACTGTACCTTGCAGCTTCATTCAAAAAGGCAGGCTAATATGGGAGCATTTGTGACATGGACCCCTTTTTGCTTCTTCAATGTGTTTGCACCATTCAGAATAATGTTTGCTTAGGTTGGGCATCTTAAGGAGCCAATCACTGTGCCCCAACAGTTGACACATCAGCACTGTGAATATCACGTAGCAATGTTCGGGGTTACATGTCAAAAATGCAAATGTCCTCTCTATCTGTATAAATAAACCAAAGAATTCTGTTTACCATAGCAGGCCTACTGGTGAGACAGGCACTCCAATGGCTCCAAACAACACACTGTAATTGAACATGTGGGTGGGCTCTTCTTCTCAACAGCTCCATATAAGGCAGGTTATACAAACATTAGAGTTATTTGCAACAAGCCAGTTATTGTTTCTGAGCTGCTGCTGCATGAAGCTGACCACTCACCCATAATGGTGATTTTGCTGGGCTCCGACTCTGAACACATATGTTGTTGTTGTTGTGTCTTTTGGCTTTTCCCGGTTAGGGGTCGCCACAGTGGAACTCCGGTCCGCTAATGATTGGTAGTTGATTTTTACGTGCCGAGTTACCAGCCCTGATGCACAACCTTTAACGAAGGCATGCCCATTCACGCATGTCTCCACGCAGAAGACGCTTCAGCTGAGAATCGAACCGGACAGTGTCTTACTGTGAGGCGACAATGCTACCGCAGCACCACCACTGTGGGATCCGACTCTGAACACATATACTACCAGGTTTTTCCATTATTCAATGACTTAGGAAGAGATGGGTAAGCTCTCTGTTTTAGATTCACACTGGATGTGTTTTATGTTCTCAGTAGATCTGCTGACTCATTTTGATGTGTGCTGGGTACAGGAAGAAACTGCAGATTTCTCCTCATATATCACCAATCCACTAATGTAAGAACATTTCTGGAATAGTTCTTGGAATCTCTCATTGAGTCAGTGTTGTTGCACCTTAATTCTTGGTGACTTTTTACTGATTTTATGAACTTTTTTCTATTATGGTGAGTGTATGATTTGTTCTTGTCATTGCCACTATTACCTATAAAAAAGATATTCACTTGATTTAATATTTCATTTTGCTGTGGTCACTTCAAACATGGTGATAAAACATGCCTCCTAGGCAGACCAGTACTTGGTTCATTTTCTACTGGAGAGCACCCTCATTAGATATCCTTTCTAAAAAGACTATCATTTATTTACATCCATCAACAGTATTGTAACAACATACATCTAAATACCAGTCTTACAAAAATGTTGTATTCATGCTTAAATTATTGACTGATACACCACCATTAAATCCATAATGAATAATTTATCTCTAGCAAAATGCAATCCCTATCTGTAAATGCAATTCATCTCGAAAGCCATATTCCCTCAGCACGTTTTTCCCTTTTTAATCAGTTTTATTAAACAAATTAGAGATTCCAAACAATTACAACATCAACATTTAAATTATATACATACCAAAAGAAAAAAAAAACAATGAAAACATCAAAATCCCTTTAAATAACAAAATATATTATAATGAGCAATTCAAACTACTCCTATAAATAAATATTAGAATTTATTAGAACACAAAGCATTACATTTATCTACAGTTAGTAGATCAGGCTGTTTACATCTTGGAAATGATCTTCCAGATGATCTTTGGGACTCCTATGACCTTTCATGGTGTTTTTTTATTTGGAACTAGTGTTGCAATTTCCTGTAGTGAGAAGAGGGGAAGCCACCATTGCTCTGGGCATCTTCTTGGGAGCCACCATTGATCTGTCACTGCTGCTTCTGCTGTTGTGTGACTATTTTGGACTTCTTCATTTAAGATTTGCACACTTGTAACATTTCTATTCTTGTGCTCTTTTTAATGCAGTTTATTTCACTTTACATTTGCTTTACTTTAAAACTCTATTGCTTTAAAGTTTATTTTCTTGGAGTTTTAAAAGTTATTGGTTAAGGGCATTTAGCAAAGATTTGTCTTTCATTTTCTGACTGCAAAAGGATAATTAAGTCTAGATGCTTTGTGGGGGGAGCGGAGGAGTAGCATATATTATATAAGGTATGCAGAACAGGAAAAAGTTTTATGCCAGGATTCAATAAAGTCCATGTAGGCTCTGTGTAGAGCCTACATGGAATGTATCCATGTACACAGCCACAATCTTCCCTCGGCAGCTCAGCATGCATATTAATTGTGGTCCGCACCTAAGGGAGGTCAGAACAACATGGATATTAAATCCATTTAAGACTGACAGCACACTCTCATGTCTTTCAGCCCATTAACCTGACCAAAAGGGGTACATTACAATTTACTTCACTAATTTGGATTTATTCTTTTATTTTTTTTACTTTTACATGCTTGTTTATGCAGTGTGCTGCATTATTTAGCTATGTTTAGCTCTGCGCAGACGTACATCAGACATGCACCAGACAAGTAAAAATAGAAACCAGATGCATTCAATTTCTATTTTCTTTATGTGCTTGTTTGCATGATGCATTGTGCTATTTAGCAATGCTTAGCACTGTGCACTCATGCATTAGACATCCTTTAGACATCTAAAAATAGAAACTGGATGCATTTAATTGTTGTAGTTGTAGTTGTGTGGTGCTTACGCTCACAGTGCCATCTTCACAGTTTATCTGAAGATACATGAGTTCCCTTCACTATTCCAGTGTCTAGATAAGTTGAGCTATGACCTACGGCGCAGTAGGTCCCGGGTTTGCATCCTGGGCAGTAATACTTTTTTACATATACTGCTGTTAAACTGTGTCAGGTCACTGAAACATCGTTTCACTTTATATTCAATTATTGTTAAATTTAGAAAAGTTGCATGATGGTAAACATCTCTTAAACATGGTCAATGGTCTTTTCATGTTTGTGCATTGCTAAGCTTCACTTAAACATGGGTTGTGTGAGTTTGCATTATGCTAAGCAATGTGGCACATCTTTGAAAGTTACAGTATGACGCGCAGTGGTAGGAATCCACCCTATTTAAAGGGCAATAGTCTGAGGCCAGGGATACTTTGGACAGGGACTTGACCAGATACGTAAGCATGTTTTCTATTAATTTGTAAATATACAAGCTGAATCTGTGCAAAACTGGTATGCATAATGGTTTCCCTCTCTTACCACAGCTGCAGAAGACAAGGCTTACAACGAGTGGTCCCATGCAAGGTGCTTGGCCAGGATGAGGCAAGCATGTGGTATGTAAGAAAATCAATAAATTAATAAATGAATGCAGGACTTAAAATAAATACAGATACTGCAGTCTTAACAGTCATGTATAAAACACCTGGGACATCACAGACTTTCATTAATGTGTCAGTGCATATCTGAGCTGGTAAAGCAAGTTAAAGCAAGTAAGCATGCAGTACTGTGTAGCACAGCTTGCAACCATTAGTTAATATTGTGGAATACCCAGATTAAAAGTCAATGTTGTGGTCTGCTCATTGTCTGAAATATGCTGTAGACTGCAGTCAATAACTGAGTAGGGTAAACATATAAGTTAGCAGAAGTCCTAGACAGCTATCCATGTGTGTAAATGCAAGATATGAAACAACATGAATCAATAAATTCATATAAAATGGTCAGTATTACTGTAGTTACTGCTTGTGGGTTCTAATCCCACACCAGCCAACTGAGAAATTGTGCATTTTTTAATACTGTTTTACTATTTCATCAATAAAACATAACCATGCTTGCATGTGCAGTGCACACCCATAAACCTGTGCCATGACTGTCCAGCTGTCAAGTGTAATCAGTGTACAAGGACATGCCTCTCAACTGTCATGATTTTTGCAGACTACTGAATATTGCCCCATATGTCTGGTCTGCTTGGTATATGATCTTGTTTTACTGGCCAGTCTCTGCCACATTGCTGAGGATCGATGTCAGAAAAAAACGTCTTTTGAATTGCAGATATTAGACATCTCTCTAAATGCAATTTAATTGCAAATGTGATCAGCACACCTTGCTACTGTTCTAAGAGCACACTATGTACAAATGTTCCCTGTTGTTATCCCTTTGTACCACCACTATGTATGTCTTGGCCCATAATGTCCCTGTGCTAAGAGGTTGAGAAGTACATACATAGAACATCATATATACAATATAAGCAACAATGGATGATTGCTGAATGCAATATGATCTGAACTATACTGTGTGTAAGGAACAGGGTAGTATTTCAAATAAAAGTCATAACAGTCAGTAGTCTCACAAGTAAAATCTAACATATCTAAACATGTAGTTGTAGTATGTTTAGTTATATTATCTGTGAAGTTACTAATGTTCTCCATTCTTCTCTCAGCCCACCCATTCTATTCTTTTATTTAATCAATTATATTTACTTTTATCATTTGCTATTATCATATTATTTGTTATTACCTCTTATATTGGCCTTATGTATAATTTAACATTGCTTTGCTGTTTAATAAATGTTCATTTATATTATGTATTGTTGTGTTCCTCATTATATTATTTTCAATTTGTTTCCATTAATTTTATTGTTTTCTATTATGTTATTAACTACATTTGTTTGGGTTACATTAAATTTTCCTTTATGCTTCTATTTTATTTACCACAGCGCAAAAAGGTAGGCCAGTTCCTGTTGACCCACCTACCTTGGCTCCCCTGGACAAGGCACCGGGGCTCAGAATGTTTGGGCCGCAGCCTGATGGCATTCCCTCTGCTGCCCCTGCACTATCTGCTCCATCAGGTAGTTCCACCCCACAAGCCAGGATTGTGCCCCCCTCTGAGAGTGGAGGAAGAGGGGATGCTTTTTTCACCCATGATCAAATGTCAGGCATGGTGTGTAGGCTTGTGCATTAAACTGTTGGTGCACACCTATGCTGGATGGAGAGCATGTTGTCCATCCTGGTGTGGCAGTCACTCCTCATGTGCCAGCATTGGCCACTGCCTTCACAGGAGTAGTGAAGGTGCAGTGCTGACAGTCCCATGGGTGAGGACTTGAGTCATACTGCTACCGTGTCTGAAATCCATGGGACCTGGGTCCCCCAACCCCCTCCCTATCCAAGGTGTTAACCCCCCTTTTGTGTCCCTCACCAACCCTGCCTGCTGTCTTGTATGCCTTGTCTGTCTGCAAATGCTTCCTCACCTTCCCAACTTACCTTCCTCACTAATATCTATGTCCCTTCCACAACATTCCACTCTCTACTTAAAAAAAAAAAGCGCGCCTGTCCCCTCAAAAAATGTCATCCCATACATAGCTCTCTGTTTCACACAAGTGTCCACTGGACACAATTTGGTGCAACTGGCTTGACAACACATTTATGTTGTCGTTAACCCTCTCTTGGGGTGACAATCCAAATTCAGCTAAAAAGCTTTTCAAGTGTACGGTTGCTGCTGTTGAAGAAATGGATAGCTATGGTTCTTTCCTACACCCTTCCTGCACATTCCTACCTGCCTTTCACTATGTTTTTCCCCCTGCTTGCATCCCATTTTACCACTGTCCTATATCCCCAATTTTCTTTTCTTTAAAGAATAATTGTGAGACGCTGATGGCAGTGTATTACTATATTTGAAAGCATAATAATAATGTTCAGAATGTACACCTACATCCTATTTTGAACCCAGTACCATCTCACTTGAACAACAGTGCATCAACCGACCAAGCCACAAAGCCAGTTAATTAGCCAGGTGTTTTAAGCAAAACATCACAATTGTTAATTTCTCTTCATTAATCGTGTTTACATGATGCTGAGCATCGCACCACAAATCTGCTAAAAGATTAATGGAAAAATAGGAATGTAAGTGGGAATCTGTTAGAGAAATAAATCAGTATAAAGCCATACACATAGTAATATGTGTAAGTGAAGTATGTAACAGCAGTTCAGTGTGCAATGATCTGTACAACATGTAGAAACACAGCTGCTCTAAAACTGACTCTGTAGCTAAATCTATTAAATGTTTGGAGAACATATATTTTTGGTTCACATCGTTCTTGGTTCAAATCCAGCTGTGTCTAGCATTTAAAATACATTATGTGTACACCAAAATAATAAATTGTGATATGTATGACTGTCTCATCACCCATTTATCCACTTAAAGCAGTACAGTTGGAATGTCTGCTTCTAAACAATGGAAGTGAAAGGCCTACAGATAGGAACACATTTAACTATTGCTATTACAACCCTAGAAAGTGCCTAGAATGTCAGGTTATGTATTAGCATCAATTCCCAGAGGAATTTGACATATGCAATTCAAATGTGGCCCAGTAATATCAGACTGCAGTCCACAATGATTTACTAGTGATATTACAGACAACCACAGCTGTACAAGTAACATACATATATGGAGGTCGTGCTAGAAGCAAGGGCTGCCAGCACACACATTCCAGATGACTACCATGGCATAACACGACTTAGTAGTTGTTCAAGTGGTTGACATAATGGCTACCTTGTTCTAGGATACACCAAGCATGTTGCCTTTTACTCTGTTAATGATACAGTTGGCAAACATACTTAACTTGAACACATAACATACTTCCAGTGGCATGAGTGTCCTCAATCTGGCTGCAGCTGTTCATCAAACCTGCCACAGGTCCCACAGTTACTCTACTGTGTTGTCATCCTGCAAAGTTGCGCAAGATAGAATGATTTCCCCAATACTGTAAACATGTGACAGTCAAAGGCTAGATTACTATGTGTGTTTCTAAGTCCCTGACTATTGGGTTAACTGTTAGACATGTGCTGTAAATATGATAGCTATCAGGGGTGGATGATTTCCCAAAGGATAGTATTGTGCATTTCTTGGCATTTAGTGTTAGTCCATAGCTCTGACACCAGTTATATGTCTGTGTCAGCCCCTCCTGGAGAACATTTGTGTCAGTGTGGGATTGAATGTCAGCTCCTAATTTATAATCATCTGCAAATTTAGTCAGCCAAAGACCACTGACAATGGCCTTGACTTCAGAGAAGTAAATGCCTTAAAGGAGCGGTCTGAGGAATGATTTGTGAAGGAGTCCACTTGTGACTGGCCTCTTTGTAGAGGTGGATTCCCCAATGCGAACTTCCTGGTTTCAGTCTGTGAGCCACTTTGCTATCTACTGGCTGACATACTAGTTTGTACCTAACCTCCTGAGTTTGTCAACAATGCTTGATTGGGGTGTAGTGTCAAGGGTTACCTATTACAACCGCGAAACCACAATTGTGCGAATACAGAAACGTTGACACATATTGAGCGAACCGCAAAAACACCGAATATCCTGAAGCGTGAAATTCGAAATGTCGAATCATCATAGTTGGCCCTTCTTCGGTATAGCTTCTAAGTGTGCAATAGTTACAGACCTTAGGGTTAGGGTGCGGGTTAAGATAAGTGCATACATAGTAATATATGTAAACTTTAATTTTAGGTATAGGGTTTAGTTTTTAAAGTGTATGTATGTGGATTATTTATTTTGTTTGGGTATAGCTCCTTAACGTAGTTGTGCAACAGTTACGGACCTTAGGGTTAGGGTGCGGGTTAAGGTAAGTGCATACATAGTACTATATGTGAGCTTTAGTTTAGGGTTAGAAGTAGGGTTTTGTTAAGTGCATGTATGTGGATTATTTATTTTGTTTGGGTAGGTAGTACAAAGCGGGTGGTGGGGTTGGCCAACTATGCCGATTCGACATTTTGAATTTTGCGTTTCAGGACGTTCAGTGTTTTCACAGTTCACTTAATATGTGTCGACATTTCCATATTCGCATATGTGAGGTTTCGCGGTTTTGATATAGACCCAGTGTCAAGTGCCTTGTCAGGCCATGGTAGGCAGTGTGAAGCATTTTTCCCTCATCCATTGCTTTGGTCACCTTCTCAAAAAGGTCCATCACATTTGATAGGCATGATCTGCCCCTGACAAAACCAAACTGGATTTCGGCCACTGTCTGGAGGTGTACTACATCTCTATTGATCATTTCCATGAGAATTCCTTTCATGGATTTACATATCAGACTAGTGAGACATCTGGGTCTGTAGTCTCCAGGGTCTGTAGATGGCCCACCTTTGTGGAGCAGGATGACTGTTGCTGTTCTCCATTCATGAGGCACAAAGCCTGTTTGGTGGCTACAGTGAAATAGTAATTCCAGAGGCCCTGAAAGGTCATGTTTCATGCTAATTAGAAGGCATGCAAGGATATTGTCTGAGCCCATTGATGCAGTGTACTTGGTCTTAGAGAGAGCATTCAGGACCTGTTCCCTAGTGATAGTAGGGGTACTTATATTTGATGGTATTTCCTGAGGGAAAGTTGAGGAGGAGAGAGGGGTAAAGTTGGGGTTCAATTTATCAGCCAGGAGGTTTGCTATATATTCTCCCTCATTATAGGTGGTTCCATTTACAATGAGATATGCACACAATTGTGTCTTGCCTTTGAGGTTGCAGACATAGCTAAAGTATGTTTTGTGGTTGTCCTTGGCCTGGGATCCCAAACTTACCTCAAATCTGGCTTTGGTAGACTTCATTTGTCCTCTGATTTTTTTTACTTTGATGAGAGTGTTTTTATCCTGCTGTGTGTCATGAGTTTCTTCCTTCTGTTATACAGCCTACTGCTTCTGTGATTCCATCAGGGTGGCTTGATTTTGAGTTAGTTCTGTACTTCTCCTTAGTGGGTATGGCTGCCTCTATAAAGGTATTAACATGCCTGTACAGGGTTTCTATGAACACTTCTCCATAGGCTGCAATGTTCTCAGTGTTTATGAGGCTTAAGATTTGGCCAGTTTATCACTTAATAGCTGGAGGTTAGCCTTAGAGTAGTTCCTGAATATTCCATGTTTAACTGGGGGTCCATGTTTTATTTTTACTTCAAAGGAGACCAATTTGTGTTCGGACTTTACCAGGGAAGACATTACAGTAGGGGGTGTGCATGACTCTCCCATATTGGTGAGGTCTAGATCCAGTATTTTTGCACCCCTGGTTGGTGTATTGGTTATCTGGTCCAGGGAGTTTGTGTTTTCAAAATCCAGGAATCTCTGTGCCTGTATGTTTGCTGCCATGTAGGATTACCAGTTAATAGTGGGATAATGAAAGTCACTCATGAATATGGTATTGGGTTGGATGGTTAGTGTTTCTAACAAGTTTAAATACCTGGTATGGGATTTCTTGGTCATAGAGGGGGCTTATAGCTTGCAGGAAATAGTACTGGATTTTGCCTATTGTGATTTGAACCTGGGGCAGCTCAAGTGGATTGTCCTGTTTGACCAACCTTGAAGTATCTTTATTTTTGATGCACATGCACATAGAGACACCTCCACCTTTAGTCCCTGCCTGTGAAGTAGCTGGTCTAAATGTATGGAAGGCATAACCTTGCACTACTGGTGTACTCTCCCTGGCTTTAAGTCATGTGTCAGTGACCACACAGACATCTTCCGAGAGCTCAAATAAGTATCTCTAAGCATAGTCTAGGGAGATATGTCACTGGGCATGTACTCCCACATGGACAATGACTGAGTCATATCATAGAATCGTATGAAGTTACTAGGCTAATGGTCCTAGGGCCCTTACAAGCCTAGCCAAGTCCTACCCTTATTTCCACAATCAGCACCAATTGCCCCTGTCCAAGAGGGACACAGGTGGAAACCCAGGGGTGAATTTACGGTTACACATCCAATTGTCCACACTGCATTCAAACAGGGCCAGTGAGGTGCTCTGTTGACATGAAGTGGGAGTCCATTCCAAAGGTGTGGTAACCTCTGAGAGGCAAATCTGACCATCCAGCATGTTCTATTGCTGTCGCATACCAGGTTAAGTTCTTTCGAGTGAGTAACCCGTGTACCATTTGATGTGTGGATATGCAGCATTTCCAATAAAGCCTGATCAAAGATTGCCTTATATGCAAGACATAGATCACATCTGAGTAGTCTGTATTAAACAGAATAAAATGACAGTGATTTCAGATGATCCACATAGGACAGATGCTGAAGACCTTGAATTATCCTTATGAGGAACCTTTGTGATCTCTCCAATTGCTGCAGGTGCTTGGAAATGTGCATATCAAAAGGGGCGTTGTATTCCATTATTGGTCTGACGAGGGGAGAGTACAGAGAAGATATAACTTCATTTATTTTCTAGATGCAATAGCCTTACTTATGAGATGAGCAATATGTAATGCCTTTCTTACCACTGTGAAGACATGGTGATCAAAGGTAAGGTTACTATCAACCTATGTGGGCAGGTCTCTCACCAGTGAGTGCATACTTAGGGTTTTGTTACTGATGTGGTAGTTAGCAGGATTATCGCACTTACTGAGAGGGATGATAATACATTTTTTTTGCATTGAGGTTAAGGCCATGACTTTGCCATCAATCATTTGTGTTTGTAAGATCCTCTTGTAGGAAGTTGACATTGTTTGGAGATTCTATGACTGCTCCTATTTTGCAGTCATCAGCAAACTTTGTCACCCATAGACCTTTAGTTTTACTTTGTAAAACCTTAAACAATAGAGGTGCCAGGACAGATCCCAGTGGAACTAATTACACGTCTGCTGTTGGAGGTGGATTCCCTTATTTTGACTATATGGGTTCTATCAGTGAGCCCGTTAGCGACCCATCCAATAATATAAGGGTTGAAACCTATCAGGGTGAGTTTGTCAATGATGCTTGAGTAGGGATAGTGCTAAATGCCTTGGCTAAGTCTAGGTAGGCTGTATGCACAGATTTCCCCTCATCCAGGGCCTTGGTGACTGTCTCGAAGAAGTCCACAATGTTTCACAGGCATTCTCTCCCTTTGACAAATCAAAACTGAGTAGGGGCAAGTGTTTGGAGCTTACCTATATCTTTGCTGATGAGGTCCATGACAATTCACTCCATGGCCTTGCAGATAAGGCTAGTTAGGCTAATAGGGCTATAGTTCCCGGGTCAGTGGAAGCACCACCTTTGTGCAAGGGAATAATGGTGGCCATTTTTCATTCATCTGTGATGAAGCCAGTGCTTAGACTATGATTGAAAAGACTACTCAGTGGTGTTGCTAATTCTTGTTGGAGCCCATGTAGGACACAACCTGGGATGTTATCAGGTCCCACAGATGCTGTATTTTTGGCCTTAGAGAGGGCATTTATGACTTGCTCTGTAGAGATACAAGGTAGGGGACAGCTGGTAGGGACGTCATGCGGTACGTGTGACAGAGACACAAGGTAGGGGACAGCTGGTAGGGACGTCATGCGGTACGTGAGACAGGGAGTGAAGTTTTCACAAAACCTGTCAGGTAATAGGTTAGCTATCTCCACAGGCTCAGTATATGTGGTATCATTAACTACCAGTTCGACACAAATCTGGCTCTGTCCTTTTGGGTAACAGATGTAACTAAAGAATGCCTTATGGTTGTCCTTAGTTGAGAAATCTAATTTGGATTCATAGTTTGCTTTTGAGGACTTCACAAGAAGTCTTATTGGCTTGTTTAACCTGAGTTGGGAGTGTTTCCAGTTTAGGCCTCACTCCCTCTTACTCTTAGACAGCAATTTCTTCTTCTTATGTTAAAGTCTGTTAATGGCAGTTGTCTACCAGGCAGGTTTGCTTTCCTTGTGGAGCTTGTTTTCACCCTATTAGGTACAGGCAAGTCAATACAGTTAAACAGGTGTTTGTATAAAGCACTGGTGTAGAACTCCGCATAGTTGTCAGTTCCATCTGACAGGAGAGGTGCAGTACAGCTACTTATTCCATCCCGTAAGAGGTAATGATGTGCTTTCGAGAAGTGTTTTAGTTTCATTGCTGCTGGGAGGGGGATGGTGGTGGTGTAATAGTTACTCCAAATTGAGACTGATTTGTGGTCAGATCTCACTAGGGAAGACCTCACAGTGAGGGTGCTTGAGTGCCCCCCCCATATTGGTATGCACCAGATCCAGGATGTTGGCACCCTTTGTGGGGGTGTCAACCAGCAGGTCCAGTGCATTGGAATTAATGAAGTCAAGGAACCTTTTGGCAAGTGAGTTACAGCACGAGTAATTTACTCGGTCAATAGGTGGGTAGCCAAAGTTACCCAAAGCCAGGGTATTCGGATGTATCTTGATAGACTCAAGTAGATCCAAATCGGCAGAGTGGTTGTTCTTATTCACAGAGGGGGGTCCTATAGCTGGCCATGACATGAATAGGTGTCCTACAAACAGTTAATTGCACCTGAAGTATCTCCATGGAATCCTACTGTTTAATCTTCATGCGTTTGGTTTGTGGTCTGAACGTGTGGAAGGAGGTGTAGCCCGATATGGTTGGGGTTCTCTCCACAGCTGTAAACCAGGGTTCTGTGACTGTACAAATGTGTAGGTCTTCCAAGATGAGCACTGCTTCCAGTGAGTGCAGGTTCATGTTAAGACACCTAGTATTTAGCAACATAACCTTGAGGTTGCTTTTATATGGAGTTTTCATGTCTGGAATTTTGTCCTTGTGAGACACTGCTTAGAAAGGGCACTATGGGGGTGGCTTGAGCCTTGGCCAGTAGCTGAAATCTCAGGGGTGACAGATGAAGACCATCTCTGGCAAAGCATCAAGGTCTGTCGATCATGTCATCCCAGGCTGACAGATACTGTATCCCTTTAGAATGACACCAGAAATTAAGGTAATTATTGAGGTCAGTCATTTTCTGTTTGTATAGAGGCATCATCCTAGGCGAAGGTAAAATGCTGCTTGAGACACACAGTCCAAGAGTTCAGTCATGTCTCTCTCCATATAGTCCAGAGAGGTATGTCTCAAGTCATTCACACTAATATGGACTATTACAGAGTCACAACAGTACCTGTTTTTGGTATACGTGGGTGCATGTGTGATATGGAGGATACTGGCACCTGAAACACAGCTGGCTATGACCTTCTTCTTATCCAGCCTGGTGAGAGGGACATCTGTGTTTCTGACAATGGAATCACCTATGACTAATATGTTTCTTTTAATGTTTTGCCTTAAGGGCTTGACAGGTGGGACACTGGTGCAAGAACTATTATGTGTGTTGTATTCTGCAGTGGATGTATTATGAGTAGCATGCTTATGTTTGTGTTTGGGAGATCTCTGGTCTTTATGTATGTTTCTGATGAGGACCTCTGCATATGTAGGTATATGTGATGTGGGTTTGGGTGAAGTCGTAGGTGAGGTGTGCATATCAACAACCTGCTCAATGTCATATGTTCTGACTGGTGTGTGAGAGAGCATGTATTCTAGGCTATTAATATATTTGCATCTCTGACATGCTGAGTTTGTGTTACTTGTGGTCTAATGACAAGTGCATGCACAATGTAGTGGATCCTAGCTCCTGATAGGCAACTGACCATGCCTTTCTCCTTACCCAGCTTGGTGAGAAGGACATCAGTGTGTCTCACAATGGAGTCTACAATGACTAGCATGTTGGATTGTTTGCTGTCTTGCCTTATGGACTTATAGGTTGAGCCTCCATGAGATGTAGCTCTATGTATTGATATGTGTGTTGTTTTTACAGAGTGCATTTGGGGCTACTGAGGGTATATTTTAACTGTACTTTGTCTATGAGGTCTTTGTGATTTATGAAGGTTACATTTCAGTGCTTCAGCATATGTCTGCTTTGAATTGTCTGTGATGGGTGCGGCATGTGTACTAATGACTACCTTATTGACATTAGGAGTACTGTCATGTGAGAGCTTTGCTTACAGTGACATTGTGTAATTACATCTCTCACATACAGTATAATTTTGTTTGAGAATGAACTGGTTGTCGGTAAACATGAGGTGATTTCCACCAAGGTGGTAACAGTCACAGTGGAAAAGTTCATATCCATGACAACAGACCCTTTTTTAATGATTAAACAGTTGTATTGAGAATATCAATCAATGTCACAAGTATCTGTTTTGGAACTATGGGGACAGAGCTTGTCACTGCAGGCTAGCTGTCCTGTGTGCAACTCAGTACTGGAGTAAATTCCATCATGCTTTCACAGGAAAAATGTCACTCAAGGTGTCTCAGTCTGTACAGAGCACTGCCAAACACTCGAGGGGAAAACTAATCTGTACACCCTGAAAAGATAAGGATGCTGTATTTAGGCACTTATCCTGAAGTTAGAAACAAATCAAGCAGTGCTTACTGAAAACAAAGACTTACCTACAGAAGAATGCTGAAAGTGGGGAGTCGCATGAATGGCTACTGCCTGTCTACTACTACTGCTTGTGTTACCATGGCCTCACTCTGCTGGGATACAATGCTCCTTTTCTTTTTCTCTCACCAGAAGAAAAAAGTGAGCACCAATCCCAAGATAAGAAGCAGGCCACAGCCTGTTTGTTGATCTACACACTTGTCCTAGATGATGCAAGGGTCTGTAGTCTTGTTGTAGCCTTTTCCAGGTAGGTACCTTGAATAGCAACCAGACCAATCGGTTCAGTTTTGCATGTATTATGCTTTGGGTTCCATGGTTCATACGATTTGACTAGGGTACTGACTTGATGGTGATTAGGAACATAGCTGCTGCATCACAATATAATGTTCAGTGTCAGGTGACATAGATGTCCAAGGTTGATCTAGCAAGGTCGACAGCAGCAGTGATCCATGTTAGGTAACAGTTTCACAGAAATTCATGCAGCCTGTCCTTCATTATCATAATGCATGTGATCTGCATGACATGGATGTCAGACCTACTGCAGAGAAGTAGCCACCTTTGGGAGATGTTCCTGTCCCTCCAGCATGTCCTATGTATGTCATACTGTACATTTAGGCTCCTGGAATGCAAAACTGTAGTCCCACATTATTTTGCACAACATCCATTTGCTGAATGGCTGTTTGACAGGCATTGTAGCCTTGCAAGGCCAAAGTATTTACTGCAAAGTTGAACAAGTTTACTGTGCCTGCGCAGACATCCACATCTTCACTGTAAAGAGTGCCTACAGTGAGTGTGTTTGAGGCTGTGAACTCCAAGGGTGTAGCAGCATGATCCTTACTTTGCTGGAGATATACACTGTCACATTTGTAAGCATGCTATTGCAACTCTGGCTAATAACAGGATTATGGTCCAGGCAAGTGCCATATATGCCTGGCAAAGCAGTGCACTCAATCCCCCATTTTATCCCACACTGTCACATACTGTTTTACCTTAGAATGACATGATAAAGGTAGTAACATCTTACATTTAAACATCTGTCAGGCCACTGCCTACCCATGGTTTGTTGTGACATATACACAAGCAATAGTCTATTGTTACTGGCATTAGCAGTGTCTGCTGAAGAGAAGTGGACAGCGTCCCCAACCCTCTACTCCTAGTCCACACAAACACAATGTGTGAGAGATGCAACTATATTAAGAACCTTGACACCATGCTCTGTCACACACCAGTTAGTAATTATGACAATGAGTGGGTGGCCAGCATGCACACCTCACCTCCTACTCCACCAAAACACACATCACACATACCAACATATGTGGAACATAACTAAACAACAGAGACCTCCCAAACACAAACACAAGCACATTACACATAATACTTCCTCTGCAGAACACATTACACATAATGGGTCACACACCAGTGTCTCACTGGTCAAACCCTTCAGGTAAAACACAAAAATCAAAACAAACAAACAAACAAAATCAAACACATTAGTCATGGGTGATTCCATCGTGAGATACAGTAATCTCCTTCTCACCAGGCTGGATAAGGAAAAGGTCATGGTCAGCTATCTGTCAGGTGCCAGGATACACCATATCACACATGCACTCAAGTTTCTAAACAACAGGTACTGTACATGTTAGTGTGAATGACTTGAGACATACCTCTCTGAACTGTATGAAGAGAGACATGACTGAGCTCTTGGACTATGTGTCTCAGGAAGGTATGTCCCTAGTCTTAAGCAGCATTTTACCTTTACCTAGGATGATGCCTCAATACAAACAGAAAATGATTGACTTCATTAATTGGCTTAGTTTCTGGTGTCATTCTAAGGGGATCCACTATTTGTCAGCCTGGGATCACATGATCGACAGACCTTGGTGCTTTGCCAGAGATGGTCATCATCATCTGTCACCCCTGGGATTTTCTGCTACTTGCTAAGGCTCTTGCCACCCACATAGTGCCTTTTTAGGCAGTGTCTCAAGGACAAAATTCCCAACATAAAAACCCCATCTAAAAACAACCTCAAGGTTATGCTGCTAAATGCTAGGAATCTCAACACGAAACTGCACTCACTGGAAGCTGTCCTCATCTTGGAAAACATAGACATTTGAGCAGTCACGGAGATCTGGTCAAGGCTGTGTAGAGAACCCCAGCCATACCAGGTTACACCTTCTTCCACACGTTCAGACCTCAAACTGAAGGAGTGAAAACTAAAGGAGGTGGTGTATCAACAGTCATTAAAGATAAATACACATCCAGATTGGGTAAACAATATGATTCCCTGGAGAAATTTCAAGTGCAATTAACTGTTGGTAGGGCACATATTCAAGTCATTGCCAGATGTAGGACTCCCTCCATGAATCAGACACCCACACTGTTTATTGGATCTACTTGAGTCTAGCAAGATACTTCTGAGCACCATGGATTTGGGAGACTTTAACTACCCATCCATTGACTGGGTAATTACTCATGCTCAAACTCACTTGCTCAAAGGTTCCTCAACTTCATTAACTCCAATGCCCTAGACCAGCTATTTGACATCCCCACAAGGAGAGCCAACATCCTGGATTTGGTGCTTACCAATATGGGGGACCACTGCAGCACCCCCACTGTAAGGTCCTCCCTGGTGAGATCTAACCATAAATCGGTCTCATTCAAAGTAACTATCACACCTGACCTCCCCCTTAGCAGAAACTAAACTAAAAAACTTCTGTAAAGCAGATTATAATCTCTTACGGGATTATATAAATAGCTTCACTGCACCTCCTCCCTCAGATGGAACTGGCAACTATGTTGAGCTCTACACCAGTGCTTAATACAAACACCTGTATAACTGCACTGACTCAGCCATCCCTGATAGGACAAAAACAAGCTCCTCAAGGAACAGCAAACCTGCCTGGTGGACAACTGCCATTAACAGGTCTTACAATAAGAGGAAGAAATTTGATGTCTAAGATTAGAGGGAGGTAGCACTCCTTAACTGGAAACACTCCCTCCTCAGTTTTAACAAGCAAGTAAGACTTCTTATGAAGTCCTCCAAAGCAAACTATGAGTCCAAGTTAGCTTCCTCAACAAAGGACAACCACAAGACAATCTATAGTTTCATCCATAATCTAAAAGGAAAGACTCAGATTTGTGCTGAACTGGTAGTTAATGATACCACATATACTGAGCCTGTGGACATAGCTAAGCTGTTGACCAACAGGTTCTGGGAAAACTTCACTCCCTTGTCCTTGCCACATGTACCCCATGACATCCTTACCACCTGCCCCCTATCTTTTATCGCTAGTGAAAAGGTCATAAATGCCCCCTCAAAGATCAAAAACACAGCATCTATGGGATCTAATAACATCTAAGGCTGCATCCTATATGGGCTCCATCATGAATTAGCAACACCATTGGGTACTCTTTTCCATCATAGTCTAAGCACGGGCTAGGTACCTGCTGAATGGAAAACAGCCACCATTATTCCATTGCACAAAAGTGGTGCACCCACTGACCCCAGGAACTATATACCTATTAGCCTGACTAGCCTTATTTGCAAGGCCATGGAATGAATCATTTTGGACATTATCAACAAATATATAGGTAATCTCCAAACACTTGACACTACTCAGTTTGGATTTGTCAGAGGGAGATCATGCCTGTTAAACCTGGTAGACTTCTTTGAGACAGTCACCAAGGCCCTGGATGAAAGGAAATCTGAGCATACAGCCTACCTGGACTTAGCCAAGGTTTTTGACACTATCCCCCACTCAGACATCCTTGACAAACTCACCCAACTAGGCATCAACCTTTATTTCATTGGATGGGTCACTAACTGGCTCATTGATAGAAGTCATATAGTCAAAACAGGGGAATCCACCTTAAACAGCAAACCTGTAACCAGTGGTGTTCCACAAGTTTCAGTCCTGAGACCTCTACTGCTTGGGATCTATTTCTCCAAAGTATAAGCAAAAACTAAAGGCCTGTGGCTGCCAGAGTTTGCTGATGACTGCAAACTGGGAGCAGTTACAGAATCTCCAAAGATGTCATCATCCTACAAGAGGATGTTACACAAATAAATGATTGGTGCCAAAATCATGGCCTTAAATTCAATGCAAAAAATGTATTATCATTCCTTTCAGTAAAAGTGATGTTCCTGCCAACTACCACATCAATAACAAAATCCTAAGTACGCACTCAGTGGTTAGAGACCTGGGCACACAGGTTGACAGCTACCTTACCTTTGACCACCATGTCTCCACAGTAGTAAGAAAGACATCTATTTTGCTCATCTCATAAGTAAGGGCATTGTCTCAAGAAAAAAAGAAGTTATAACCTCTCTGTACTCTTCCCTCATCATGCCAATAATTGACTACAATGCTCCTTTAGGTATGTACCTTTCCAAGCACCTGTAGCAATTGGAGAGACCACATATGTTCCTCACAAGGAAAATTCAAGGTCTTTAGCATCTGTCATGTAGGGGTCATATGAAATCACTTTCATTTTATTCTGTTTCATATAGACTATTCAGAGGTGATCTCTGCCTTGCATACAAGGCAATCTCTGACCCTACTATATTGGAAATGCTGCATATCCATAAGTCATATGATACAAGGGTTACTCACTCTAAAGACCTTAACCTGGCATGTGACATTATTAAAACCTATTGGAGGGACAGATTTTTCTCCCAGAGGTTTGCACATCTTTGGAACAGACTCCTATTTCATGTCAAACAGATACCTCATTGGTTCTTGTCAAAAGCAATCTGGATGACTGGATGGATGACCATAAATTCACCATAGGGGTTCTACCTATATCCCTGTTGGACAGGGGCAATAGATGCTGATCATGGAAATAAAGGTAAACACTTGGCTAGGCTTGTAAGAGCCCTTGGGCCATTGGCCTAGTAACATCCTATGATCCCATAGGTGGATGTAAAATGTTCAGACTAACATCCACACACACCAGGTTGACTACAGTGGAATAGTAACACTGCCTATCACACACACACACACACACACACACACACACACACACACACACACACACACACACACACACACACACACACACATACACACACGCACACCAAGATGGCTGCAGTGAGAATAGACCCCTGCCTATTTAAGTTAGCAGACCACAGAACGCATAATATATTGCACGCGTCACTGCTCAAGTCTATTACCTAACTTGGCTTAAAGTAATCTTATGGTAGATGACATCAGCAGGCCTTGCAGAGGACAAGAGTTTATAGGCCTGCATCACCTGCACAGCTAAGGCAGTGCAAAACCATGCCAGTTTGAGAAGTCAGTGTGGGTTTCACACTTGTTCCACAGGGAGATACAAACACACACACACACACACACACAAAGATATGTACATACAAAGTCAGCTGGAGTGAGATTAGAACACCTACTTATCTTGTTTTACTGCCTATATAGCACAGTACTTAATGCACGCACCATGGCTCAAGTCTAAAATTAAAAAGGTTTTACGTAATCTTATGGTAGACAACATAAGCAGACCTTGTAGAGGACAAGAATTTGGAGGCAAGTGTCAAAAAGTGCAAACCCATACCAGTTTGGAAGTCTGTGCAGGATTCACACTTGCTCTATGGAGAGATATGCACACTAAGTGGGATGGAGTGAGAATAGAACCCCTACCTGTTTAGTCTTATACACTAGAGATCACAGTACTTAACACACACAACAGTGCTGAAGTCTGATAACAACATGGCTTTAGTTAATCTTATGGTAGATGACGTCAGCAAGTATTGTGGAGGACAACTGTTTGGAGGCCTGCATCAACTGCAAAGGCCAAAAAGTACAAAATCATGCCACTTTGGAAAACAAGTGTAAGATTCATATTTGCTCTTTTGGGAGATGCACACACGCCAAGTGGGATAAAGTAAGATTAAAACCCTTAACAGTCTAATCATACACACTACAGATCAGAGCACTTAACACAAGCACCACAGCTCAAATCTGATATTAACATTGCTTTAGGTAATCTTATGGTAGATGACATCAGCAGGCTGTGTGAAGGACAAGAGTTTGGAGGTCTGCAACAACTGCAAGGGCCAAAAAGTGCAATCCCATGCCAGTTTAGAAGTCAGCATGGGATTCACACTTGCTCTTTGGGGAGATGTATATATACACACACACACACACACACACACACACACACACACACATATATATATATATATATATATATATAGAGAGAGAGAGAGAGACACACACACACACACACACACACACACACACACACACACACACACACACACATAGATAGACATATAGACATATACACCAACTGGGCTACAGTGAGATTAGAACCCCTATCAATCTAGTCTTACACACTACAGATAATAGCACTTAATGCATGTATCACAGCTCAAATCTGCTTTATAAATTACTGCAGGTGAACTAATCATAGAGGATATAAACAAGCTCTGTGTTGAACACCTTGGGAATCCTGCAGAGTCACATTGTTTCTTACTGTCATCTGCATCTAGTAGCCTAGTGGTTAGATACTGTTTTGTAGCCTAGCTATGTGACAACAGTACCCATTTTGAGCATATGTTTCTGTTTCCATTTGGATGGACAAGCCTGTGGCCAAAATCAGTTTGCCTGTCAATGAGTAAGCACATATTATACATTACACAGCTTGTTCAGTTGTTGATGTATATATGGTGAAATCCAGCAGACACAGGGGACTGTAATGAATGTGGGTGCTGTTGCTGGCATAGATACAAACAGATGGGTTCACAATATATGTACATATTCATATACTGTGCCATACATTTTCAAGGTTTCCACATGCTGTCTTAGAGAGAAGTGGCATGACTCTTCACTTTCCAGATGCTTGCAGTAAGTACACAGGTTTGACTCATACTTATGTGTGTTTCACACTAAATTGTAATTTGCTGTCAAATGTGGCATTATTTACACATGATGTGAGAGAAGACTGCCAGAAATCTGAACTTAAGATGTCCCAATAGTCCTCCACATGCAACAGACGTTATGCTATGCACTTCCACATTTTGTAATGTGCATTATCTAATGTTGAGCCCTTACTTTTGGCCATTTGTCCAACATTATATGTGTTGCAGTGCAGCTTTACTCTCCATGATTCCATGATCTGGATATACACACACACACACACACACACACACACACACACACACACACACACACACATATATATACAAACATACATATATATATATATATATATATATATATATATATATATATATATATATATATATATATATATATATATATATATATATATATATAGATAGATATATATATATATAGATATATAGATATAGATATATATATATATATATATATATATATATATATATATATATATATACCTTAGAACACTGAAGTTTCAAAACTTTGAATGTTCTAATATCGAACCCTATTCAGCAAAAGCTGAAAATATCGGACATACAGAACAGCAAATTTTTTCCTAGGGAAAAAATTTTCTGTTCCAAAACACATACACACAACACAAACACACCAAACAAACAGCAATCCACACACATACACCTAAAATCTTATACCTAACCCTACACTAAACTATACACAGACCATTAACTATCCACTTATCTTAACCCTAGCCCTAAGGTCTGTCACTATCACACACTCACCTTACCCGCGTCCTGACCCTAACTCACCTACCCTGCTCTAACCCTCATGTCCACACAATCGCAGACTTACCTGACCCACGCCCTAACCCTAACTCACCTAACCTGCCCGTCCACACAATCGCACACATACCTAACCCACTCCCTAACCCTAACTCACCTAACCCACCCTAGCCATCACGTCCACACAATCGCACACATACCTAACATACACCCTAACCCTAACTAATCTAACCCACACTCAATCGCACACTTACCTGAACCCGACCCGTAACTTTCCACCACAGCATTGAAAATACTGAAGCAACAGAAATGGACAACCAAATTCTTTCCTTAGGAAAAAATTCAGTTTTCTGTTGCTTCGATATTTTCAGCTTTTGCTGAATAGGGTTCGATATTAGAACATTCAAAGTTTTGAAACTTTGATGTTCTAATATAAACCCCATATATATATATATATATATATATATATATATATATATATATATGATAGATACATATATATAAAAGTGATATATATATATATATATATATATATATATATATATATATATATATATATATATATATATATATATATATATATATATATATATATATATATATATATATATATATATATATATATATATAGGTCTACTTCCCATAACTGAACATCCAAATGTTCGATTTTCATATAGCCGGGACCATATGATCAAACATTTGAATGTTCGAAAATGTGAATATAAAATAAATAAACAAAAAAAAAACTAAACAGTGCTGGGGGGGCACCCTGCAGCCCCCACACTCCCTGCTATTTAAATATATCAACTCCAAGATTGCACTACATTGCGGTAAAGGGAAATCTTCCCGTTCCTTGCTCTATGGAGCTCCCCATTCAACCCATTCGAACTTTTAAAAGTTCAGTCATACAGTCTCAGCCATATGAAAGTCAAGCTTTTAAATGTTCGACCATCTAAAGGGGATCTCTCTCTCTCTCTCTCTCTCTCTATATATATATATATATATATATATATATATATATATAAGTGTGTGTGTGTGTGTGTGTGTGTTTGTGTGTGTGTGCATGCGTGTATGATATGTATATATGTATCTATATATACAGGGAGTGATAGAAATATATATATGTACATATATAGAGATATATTTATAGATATAGATAGAGACACACACACACACACACACACACACACACACATATATATATATATATATATATATATATATATATATATATATATAAATACATATATAAAATTACTTTAAATAAATTGCACAAGGTGCAATGGATTTGCACTCTGCTTAACTAAGTGTACAGGCATGCGAGGTAGCATTTTTGGATAGTTTGTGTGTTGCTAAGCAGCGTTCAAGTGGGAGGTGCATTGCGTACATCAGAGACTTACTGTTCCATAAACTGACTCCAGCCTACACCAAGCTGTACTCCAGGCTGGGATTATGTCTATTACACTGTGTGACCTCTTAAACTGTTTCTGCACTGCTGCATTTTGTGCTAATTAGCTAAGAGTTTTTAAATAGGTCTTAGATATGAGGTGCAGCGTGCAAATGTTCAATTAATATGTGAAACACGTTAATGATAATAATATAGCACACATAGAGTCACAGTCTGGAAAACACAATTTATTACTACTTCACATCCAAAAATATCTGTATATCTCTGGATTACAGCCTTCAACACCATCAGACAAGCTGACTGCCTTAGTTCTTTGAGCTACAGAAGCTGCTAGACAGAAAGGGGATCATTTATCACACAATCACCTACATAAATATTTACATTGGTATTCCTCAGTTACCTAACACATATAATGTAAGATTAAATTCTGTCTGAGACTGTGTTGCATACTAATTGTGTCAAATGTGCATATAGCATAGATGAGTTACTGTTATGGCAGTTTCAAGGTGACACTGCTGTTTTGAGGGTTGGGGGAACAAAACCCATGTTCTCCTTGGATACACACTAGTCTGACTATCATTTGATCTCACTTTCTAACATCTCCCTTGAATGATGTACCAGTAATCAGTTGCAGTAGGACTGCATGAATATTATATGTATGAGGCCTACTGATTACAAATGGAGACATGATAGTGGAATGGGTGTCTGTAGTCCCATGTGGATGTAATTTCTGTCCAAATAGCCCACTATAGTTACTTGCATAATGTACCAAGTCCATAGCTACAATGACATATCATAATAATCCACTAGAATACTGTGTACGTTACAGAATTACCTTGCAAATGCAGCAGTTGACACAAAGTACAGTTGTGTACACTTACCATAAATGTAGATGTTTGAGTGTATTCACTTTTGCAGTCATCACGCTTGGGTTATCTGCCTGCAGGTAGCCCTCAGTCAGCCTGAATACCAGGGTCTTGGGATTTCTGCTTCGGATGCTGTCGCCTCTTCCATGATGTCAGATCATCAAGGGTATAAAACATGCAGCCGATGCCATTACATCAGCTTTTCTTGCCATGCGGGAGCCCGAAGCAGAAGCAGTTCTCAAGTGCTGGTTGGCCGCTACCTGAGCTACCTGTAGTTCAGGGCTGACTCCACACATTTAGACCAGCTACTTCACAGGCAGGTACTAAATGTGGAGGTGTCTCTATTTACATCAAAAATAAATATAATACAAGGCTGGTCAAGCAGGACAATGTACTTCAGCTGCTCCATGTTCAAATCACCACAGGCAAAATCCAGTACCACTTCCTTGCAAGCTATAGTTCCTGCTCTATGACCCAGGAAATCCATACCATGGATTTAAACTTATTAGAAAGACTAACCATCCAACCCAATACCATATTCATGGGTGACTTTAATTACCCCAATATTAACTTTTAATCCTATACAACACCAAACGTACATCCACAGTGATTCCTGGGATTTGTAAACACAAAGTCTCTGGACCAGATGGTCAATACACCAACCAGAGTTGAAAACATACTGGATCTGATCCTCACTAATATGGGAGAGTGCTGCACACCCCCTACCCTAATGCCTTTCCTGGTAAAGTCAGACCACAAAATTGTCTCCTCAGAAGTAAAAATAAAACCTGGACCCCCAGCTAAACCTGGAATATTCAGGAACTACTCTGTGGCTAACCTCCTACTATTAAGTGATAACCTAACAAAATGTCAAGCTCCCATAGACCTTGAGAATACTGCTGCCTATACAGATTATTCATAGAAATCCTGTACAAGCATGTAAATAGCTGCATAGAGGCAGATGTACCAACCAGGAAGAAGTACAGAACTAACTCAAAAAACAAGCCACCCTGGTGGAATCACCAAATCAGTAGGCTGTATAACAGAAGAAAGAAAATCATGACAATACTAAGGAGATGCAGCACCCAGTAGAATAAAAGCACTTTCCTCAAAATAAACAAATGACTCAGAGGTCAAATAAAGTCTTCCAAAGCCAAATTTGAGGTAAGTTTGGCCTCCAAGGGCAAGGACAACCTCAAAGCATTCTTTAGCAACATCCATAACCTCAAAGGCAATACATACTTGTGTGCAGAGCTCATTGTAAATGGAACCACCTATAGTGAGCCAGAGAATATAGCAAACGTCCTGACTGATAAATTCATCTCCAACTTTACCCCTCTCTCCTCCTCAACCTTCTCTCAGGAAATATCATCAAATATAACTACCCCTACTATCACTAGGGAACAGGTCCTCAATGCTCTCTCTAAGACCAAAAACACTGTATCAATGGGCCCAGACAATATCCCAGGATGTCTTCTAAATACCATGAAACATGACCTATGAGGGCCTCTGGAATTACTATTTAACTGTAACATCCAAACAGGCTTCATGCCTCATGAATGGAGAATGGAAACAGTCATCCCTCTGCACAGAGGTGGGCCATCTACTGACCATGAGAACTACAGACCCATAAGTCTCACTGGTCTTATATGTAAAGCCATGGAAAGAATTATCATGGAGATGACCATTAGAGAGATAGTAAACCTCCAGACACTGGACCCATCACAGTTTGGTTTTGTCAAGGGCAGATCATGCCTACTCAACCTGGTGGACTCCTTTGAGAAGGTAACCAAATCAATGGATGAGGGAAAAGTGGTTCACACTGCCAACCTTGAGATGACCAAGGCATTTGACACAATACCTCACTCAAGCACTGTTGACAAACTCAAGAGGTTAGGTACAAACTCATATATCAACTGGTGGATATCCAACTGGCTCACAGACAAGAACTAGGAAGTTAGAATTGGGGAGTCCACCTCTACAAAGCGACAGTCACGAGTGGAGTTCCTCAGGAATCAGTCCTTGGACCGCTCCTTTTTGGCATTAACTTCTCAGAAGTCAAGGCCAATGTCTGTGGTCTCTGGCTTACTAAATTTGCAGATGATTGCAAATTAGGAGCTGTCATTGAATCCCACACTGACACAATCTCCAGGAGGGGCTGACACAGAGAAGCAAATAGTGTCAGAGCCACAGACTAAAACTAAATGCCAAGAAAGGCATAATAGTATCCTTTGGGAAGTCATCTATTCCTAGTAACTATCATATCAACAACACACCCTTAAGAATTGACCCAGTAGTCAGGGACCTAGGGACATGCATGAATAGTAGTCTAGTCTTTGACCATCATGTGTCTACAGTAGTGAGGAAATTATTCTATGTTGCACAACTTATAAACAAAGGTATGGAATCTAAGCCCAAGGAAGTCATTGGTCTACTTGTATTCGACATTCATCAAACCTATCATTGAATACAAAGCCCCCTTTGGTATGTACCTAAAACAGGCATATTCAACAATTGGAACGTCCACAGAAGTTGTTCACTAAAATAATGCAGGGTGTAAGTAAAATGTCCTATGCAGACTGCCCCAAGGCCCTATCCCTCTATTCTGTCTACTACAGGCTTTTGAGGGGAGATCTATGCCTGGCATACAGGGCATTGTCAGATCCCACTCTGATGGACTTCCTGCATATCCACAAAATAAGCAGTGCCAGAATTACCCATTCTAAAGATTTAAACTTTCCAGTGATATAAACAGGACTTGCTTGAGAGACAGGTATGTATCCCAAAGATTACCCTGTCTCTAGAAGAGGCTCCCCATCCATGTGAAGCAGAGTTCCTCCCTAACCCAATTCAAGTGCAACCTGGAAAATTAGATGGGGAAAAGGAAATTCATCCCTGGTTTGGCACCTATGTCTCTAATGGAAACAGACAACCTGTCAATGTTTAAACTGTCAGGCCCTAGCTTGTAAATGCTTCATCTACCAAAGTCTCTGCTTACATTTATCAAGATTTGAGATGCATTGCTATGCTTAAAAAGGTCCTTATGGTCATTAACCTGGTAAACACCTATGAACCTATGATGTAAGCAGTACACAGCCAATACATGGATAGGTACAGGATGTGTGAGTTGCCTGGCATCAATTTTAATATATGTATGTGAGTTGGAATAAGGTGTTAGTCCCTGGGTCCCTAGGTTGTCAGTAAATGTAGTATGCATTGTCTCTTAGCTAAAGCCAGGGTGTACAGAGCATGCCTAAGTCTGCCTACAGGGACAACAGCAGGGGGTTCCTCCTCCAAGTCCTCCTGTCACTGTGGCTGTGGTGACCTGGGCACTGGTGGGGGGGTTATATCCCTTCCCTTTGCTGATCCTGATGCAGCTGTTTCTGCAGGATCAGATTGGGTAGCATTACACATACTGTGAATATCTGTGCTCATGTGCATGGAATATACTGCAGGTCTCCATCAGATATATCGAGGCATTAAAAATGTGACTTTAGAAGCCCAAACACATGCTCTATGATGTTCCTAGTTTGTGTGTATGCCTCATTATGGCCTTCTTCCATGGTTGTATGTGCATTTCTGATGGGTGTTATCATCCACAGTTCCAGGGCATAGGCAGCATCCCTCAGTAAATGGCGCTGTGGGATGTCCTCCCCAAGCAAACATCTGGTACAGCTGTGATGTTTGCCAGATATGGTAGCTGTGATAACTGACAGGGTTGCCAGCACACACATTCATGATAATCCCCTGGGCATTGCACTTGACTTGGCAGTTGATGGAGTGGTATCCCTTGCAGTTAACATAGATTTTACCCTGCTCACCAGGTGGTTCCTTGATGTGCACAAGAGGGCAAGCTATGGCACCCGGTACTTCAGGGTAGTATGCTACATGGTAATACTGTTTCATATTGTTGGTCATCACCTCAGGGGAAGGGGAAAAGATATGTGCTCACTGGCATGTGGGAGCATAGCATTCAGGAAATGGTGGAATATCCTGGATGCAGATGCCTGTGACAGTCCCTAGTTAGTCTTTGAAAAGTACCTGTAGCTAATATCCTAAGGCCTCACATACTTTGGTTGCCACAGGGATGGGTTCTCCTCTGTTATCTCTGGCTCTGAGTTGAGGGTGGCAGACCTCACTGAGTTCTTGTAATATGTGCCTGTCCACCCTGTAGTGCTCTACAATCTCTAGCTCATGTAGCTGCTGGAAGGTTACTCTGGGCCTGAACACTCTGCTCCTTCTCGGCCTAGGCCTACTGTCAGCAGCACCAGCAGCACTGACTTCAGCATCTAGCACATACAGAAGTAGAATAGCTGCAGCATCCCCTAGCATTATCTCAGTTCAAATTTCCAAGTCTCTACTCCAATGGTCCAGAATACTGAGGGAAAATCATAATGTAGGATGTATGCATACTTTATAAAGTTCTGGTGCAGATCCACCATGTGGGATTAGCTAATTATGATGTAGTTCACCTGCTTAGGATATAATTGTTATGATTTAAAGGCCCTACTTTAGTATATGACATGGCACGTAGCATAGCTTATACAAAGCTATATATTATTAATTGAATATATCTGGTTTCTATTCATAGCTGGCTATGTCATGACTGTGATATGGGCGATCTGGTCACATGAACAGTATTTACCCCTCATTTGCATAATATTCGTGCTGACAGCCTGGAAACTACATAGTTCATAGCAGTGTAAGCTGAGTAACAGCACGAATGCACAATTGTATAGACCTGATGCAAGGTCCTACAGTACATTTGTCTAAAATATATTCTAAGTGTTATGCTACAATTTTTTTTTATTTTTATGTTAAGCATGTTTGTGCAATACAGTGCATAGTGCAAATGTGCGGAAATTAATAAAATAAAATATTAATTTCATGTATCCCTGCCACTTACATCCACAACATATGTTTTACACATTTATGCATGTGATCTTACCTTTTCAGGGGAATTATGTTCATATTTGTGGACTTTACATCACCTTCCTTCAGTGTAAACTCCTGTACGTGGAAAATTTCCCCGTACACTACTAACACAGACACTGTGTCTACACAGATGCATTATGGCTTGCTGGATCAATCCACCTGGTTAATCTGCATAAAATCTAGTTAATTAAGGCAACATTTACACTGCAAGACAGATTCCTCAGTTGTGTGTGCTTGCATGCCACTACACGGAGTTTACTGAATCTAAAACTGTTCACGGCCAATGCATCGTGGAGTGATGTACACATAATAAAAAGTTTCATGTTATGTTTACTGAATTTCCCTGTTTATCTTTTGGGGAAGTCACTGATTTGTCAATGCTGATGTTGTGTATCTATTTCGGAATTCTTCATTTAAGGTCTGTACACCTGCATTGTTTCTATTCTTTTGCTGTTTTTATTGCAATTTATTTTACTTTAAATTTATTTCATTTTTAATTTATTTTATTTTTTCTTGGAGTTGCTGGAGTTTTAAAATTTATTAGTTATGGTCATTTGGCTAAGATTTGTTTTCCATTCTCTGACTGCACACGGATTAAGGCTATATAACTTGTAAGAGAAGCTGAAAAGTACCATGTTATATTTTTAACTGAAAATGACTGAATTTATAGTTGAAAAAACAAGTACAACAAAGCATTAACTAAATGATGTTGAAACAGCAGTTCAGAATAATAACCATAGCTATGTATACTATATACAAACTCAGAATGCGTTATCTTAACGTCTTCTTTCAGCTTTTCCCGGTTAGGGGTTGCCACAGCAGATCACCTGTCCGCTCATGATTGGCAGTGGAGTTTTACAGTGTTGAGTTGCCAGCAGGGCAACCACCGTTTCACAGAAGGCACTCACATACACACAATTTAGAGTGCCCAATTCACCTACAGCATGTCTTTGGGATGTGGGAGGAAACCGGAGCACCTGCAGGAAACCCACGCAACCATAGGGAGGACATGCAGACTCCGCACAGAAGGTACCCCAGCCAAGGATCGAACCGGAGAACCTCTTGCTGTGAGGTGGCAATGCTAACTGCTGCACCACCATGTCCACCCTAGAATACGTTATCTTAACAACTCAACAAAATTGATTTTCTATCTTTGCTGAGATACTGGTCCATAACAGTCCATATATTTTTGCCATGGTTCTGGAATATTTGCCAATAAACTAACATCTTTGAAGGAGTATATTAAGCTACTGAGATGTAGATGGAAAATTCTCAAATACCACACAGTCATCAGGAAAGAGCTGAAAGATGATCATAGTCCCTGTTCTTCCTCCACCAATTTCTGGAAGCTTCATACTTTGAATGCCAGCTCCTCCATATTTAGAATAAATGGTCCAAGTGATAGTGGGACCCCATTTCTCATCACATTGAATTCAGGGTTTGAGTGTAAATCCCTTACTCACTTTATAAATCTATCCCCACAGTTCCAAAACGCCAGGTTTTGAATAGAAAGTCCCAATATACTGAATCAAATATTTTCACTACATCAAAAAGTACTAACCTGGCTTAAAGTGATGACCCTTCAATCCTATGTAGAATATTTACCATGTCCTACCTTTTATCTGGTATGTCCCTTTCTTGGCACAAACCCATTCTGCCCTTCTTGTACTATTTTACAGAGAATTTAGTTTACTCTTCCACAAAATTAAAGACAAACAAGCTAAAGGAGGTACACAGAAGTGTAGAGAGGGTAATGACTGTCCCATGAAGGATTTAATGTCTTAACCTTGGCTGATACCTTGATTTAGACATCAATCAATGATATCATCTGAAACCTCCTAGATTCAGGGTTATGGCCCCATTGAGCATCTCACTGACTGATAAACTAGTCATTTTGAAGTGTCATGCCATAATGTTAATGGAAATGACTGGCTTGTATATAGCAGCATAATAACAAGCAGATGTCTGGAATGACTTCATCATAAACAGCAGTGTTCCCAGGCTAAGCCATAATTTGCAAGGTATGAGATTTAGCAAGCTATACATTTACAATCTCACTCACATTGTAGACACCAGAATTGTCTCCTTCTCCTTAACTCTGCTTCTGCTTTAGAACTTTCCAACATCTCTAACTGTATTCACAGTTTCATCTCTAAATCCTTCATGTAACAGTCATTATCCTCTTTGATTAAACTTCTCTGTACGTCCTTTAGCTTGCTTACCTTTAATGCTGCAACCAAGTTATTTTCCTTTTTCATGTACTCCCTCTCTCCATCAAATTTCCACTTATGGTCACCTTACATCCTTTTTACAATAACCTGGAGGAGTACAGGTCCTACCTAGGATTCCATCTAAAGATCTCTTGTATTATTTTTTCAACTCTCTCATCTTTCACGTTATTCCAGTGAAAATTAGCCCATCTGCAGGTCCTGAAGTAGTGGTCTTTCTCTTCCATATTAATTATTAGGGTGACTGGAGCATGATCAGATAACAGGATCTTGTGGATAGCTGGACTCTGCATTCTGTGAGAGTAGTGCTTCAAGATTATTATCATGTCTATCCTGCCACCCTGTTTCATTACGTTCATAGAAAATGGGGGGGGGGGGCTTCCAATGACTAGCCCTCCAAACATCTACCTAGTCCTGAGATGTGATTTTTAATGACTGCCTGCTTCTTTTTATGATAGTCTGCTTTCCCATATAATGCGTATTTCTAATCATCCAGTACTAGATTCAAGTTACCCATGAGTTTACCCACTTTATTGACACTGGTAGAATCCTGCCAAATTCTCCTTTAAAAAATGGGTGTCATCTTCATTTGGGGCATAGATATGCCTTCACTCTTCCCTGTTTACTCTACCTTCCCAAATTATCCATCTATCTGTGCCATTTATCTTAGTATGATGACACTGAATCAGCACAGATTTGGGGAACATAAGTATCGCTCTCTTCTTACTTCCTCTTGGTTTGTGATCCACATATATGAACTGATAATCCATTCTCCTAAGCCTACATGACTCCTTAGCTTTACATTCTTCTTCTTCTGTCGGCTGCTCCCATTAGGGGTCGCCACAGCAGATCAACTGTTTCCATTTCTTCCTGTCCTCTGCATCTTGCTCTGTCACACCAACCACCTGCATATCCTCTCTCACCACATCCATAAACCTTATCTTAGGCCTTCCTCTTTTCCTGTTACCTGGCAGCTTCATCCTTAGCATCTTTTTCCCAATATACTCTGCATCCCTCCTCAGCACATGTCCAGACCAATGTAATCTTGCCTCTCTTTCTTTGTCTCCAAACCTTCCAACCTGGGCTGACCCTCTAATATACTTATTCCTAATCCTGTCCATCCTTGTCACACCCAGTGCAAATCTTAACATCTTTAACTCTGCTACGTCAAGCTCTGACTCCTGCCTTTTTGTCAATGCCACTGTCTCCAACCCGTATAACATAGCTGGTCTCACTACCCTCTTGTAGACCTTCCCTTTCACTCTTACTGGTACTCGTCTGTCACAAATCACTCCTGACACACTTTTCCACCCACTCCATCCTGCCTGTACTCTCTTCTTCACCTCTCTTCCACACTCACCATTACTCTGAACTGTTGATCCCAAGTACTTAAACTCATTCACCTCCGCCACCTCTACTCCCTGCATCCTCACCAGTCCTCTATCCTCCCTCTCATTCACACAGATATATTCTGTCTTAGTCCTGCTGACCTCCATTCCTCTTCTCTATAGAGCATATCTCCACCTCTCCAGGGTCTCCTCCACCTGTTCCCTACTCTCACTACAGATCACAATGTCATCTGCAAACATCATAGTCCATGTTGACTCCTGTCTGATCTCAGCTGTCAACCTGTCCATCACCATTGCAAATAAAAAAGGGCTCAGAGCTGATCCTTGATGTAATCCCACCTCCACCTTAAACGCATCTGTCACTCCCACCGCAGACCTCACCACTGTCACACTCCTCTCGTACATATCCTGTACCACTCTTACATACTTCTCTGACACTCCAGACTTCCTCATACAATACCACAACTCCTCTCTAGGTACCCTGTCATATGCTTTCTCTAAATCCACAAAGACACAATGCAACTCCTTCTGACCTTCTCTGTACTTCTCCATCAACACTCTCAGAGCAAACATCGCATCTGTAGTGCTCTTTCTTGGCATGAAACCATACTGCTGATCACTAATCATCACCTCCCTTCTTAACCTAGCTTCCACTACTCTCTCCCTTAACTTCATGCTGTGACTGATCAATTTTATTCCTCTGCAGTTACTACAGCTCTGCACATCACCCTTATTCTTAAAAATTGGTACCAAAACACTTTTTCTCCATTCCTCAGGCATCCTCTGACTTTCCAAGATTTCATTAAACAATCTAGTTAAAAACTCCACTGCCATTTCACCTAAAAACCTCCATGCTTCCACAGGTATGTCATCGGGACCAACAGCCTTTTCATTCTTCATCCTCTTCATAGCTATCCTTACTTCCTCCTTGCTAATCCACTGCACTTCATGATTCACCATCTGCACATCATCCAACCTTCTCTTCCTCTCATTCTCTTCATTCATCAACCCCTCAAAGTACTTTTTCCATCTGCTCAACACACTCTCCTTGCTTGTGAGTACGTTTCCCTCATTATCCTTTATCACCCTTACCTGCTGCACATCTTTACTAGCTCGGTCCCTCTGTCTAGCCAATCGGTACAGGTCCTTTTCTCCCTCCTTGGTGTCCAACCTTTTATACAACTCGTCATACGCCTTATGCTTAGCCTTCGCCACCTCTCTCTTTGCCATGCACCTCATCTCCTTATACTCTTGTCTACTTTCTTCATCTCTTTGACAATCCCACTTCTTCTTCGCCAACCTCTTTCATTCCACCACCAGATCTCCTTGTCCTCCTTCCTCTTTCCAGATGTCACACTAAGCACCTTTCTAGCCATTTCTCTTACTAGGTCTGCTGTAGTTACCCAGCTATTCGGTAACTCTTCACTGCCACCCAGTGCCTGTCTTAACTCTTCCCTGAACATCACCTCACAATTACCCTTTTTCAATTTCCACCATTTGATCCTTGGTGCTGCCCTCACACTCATCCTCCCCTTCTTGATCACCAATGTCATCCTACAAACCACCATCCTATGGTGCCTAACTATACCTTCCCCTGTCACCACTTTACAGTCTCCAATCTCCTTCAGACTGGCCCTTCTACATAAGATATAATCCACCTGTGTGCATCTTCCTACACTCTTGTATGTCACCCTATGCTCCTCCCTCTTGTTAAAATACATATTCATCACAGCCATGTCCATCCTTTTCACAAAATCCACTACCATCTGACCTTCTGCATTCCTTTGCTTAACACCAAATCTACCCATCACTTCCTCATCCCCTCTGTTCCCTTCACCAACATGCCCATTGAAATCTTCACCAGTCACCAGTCTCTCACCCTTGGGAACAGACATCACCACTTCATCTAACTCACTCCTAAAATTTTCTTTCTCATCCATTGCACACCAAACTTGTGGAGCATATGCACTAACAACATTCATCACATTACATTTCCTATAAACAGACTACCTATGCTCCTTCTCTTTTAATTCTCTTCTGGATCTTGGTCTGTGGATAGGATGCATACTCTGCTATATTCCAAGAGAAATCTTTAATGCTCTCTCTAATTGCTTTTCTTAATGCCCCTTCAATACCTGCAATTTTTAGTTTAATTATACCTAGCTGAGTGCCCCCTGGCACTGTTACCAAAGACATCCCCTGGGCTAGGAGTAAGGCTTTAAATATTAATAAATTTTGAAACCCAGCTAGGAACCCCTATAGGCTATTAGGGCTTATATAGGCCTCTAATGATGTTCACTTATCCCCTATCCCTTGGGTAAATGCTAACCCTCAAACCTACCTCAATTCCCTAACTGTCCCATAGTCATTCTACATGTTTGCAAATTGTAGTCACAACACTGTTAGAGATTACAATGAAAAAGAAAAATGAATAATCCTGAATCTATAAACTGTCTCTTATGACCTAGAGAGCCTGTAAAAAGAATAATTGATGCTGTGAATGTGCTCTAGCACAGTCTATTTCCTTCCTTTCCTTCTCTTAGTAGTTGTTTACCATAAGAACAGGACTTACCTTCCCTCTCCATCTGCATCTCAAATGATCCATTTATGGAATCAGACATGGGATATAAAATGAGAGAGGGACAAGTTAACCACTCATTAGTGTCTACATAAATGTTGAAGGGATAAACCCACCACCAACACCTTTATCCATACATTCAAATACACAGGTGTAGTGAAGACTTGTATGCTCAGTAAATTCTAAGTAAATGTCATGTGTAAAAAAAAAAATATCAGCAAAATGCTTCTAATGTACTGAACTAGCATAAGCTGTAGTGACAAACTTGCTTGCAGCAAATAATAGTCCACTCATTACAATTATAATCCACTTCCTGATCAATCCTGAGTGCTTGCCTTTGTACCTATTATCCAAATTATGCACTAGTTCACCCTCCTAGAAACAGTTAAAAATTATTAAAATTAGCCCATTTTCATCCATCCTTTGTGCATTTCAAGCCTCGAGAGACCATTAGCTGACCAGCAATGTTCATCAGTTCAGTCTGATGACCCAGAAAATATTTTAGACCATGCTTTCCCACTAGTTAAACTGTTTCTTTCCTGGCAGAAGCTCCATTTTCCAAGGCCTTCCACTGAGTGTATGCTCCTTGCTTAGACCACTTGTGATAGTCTTGTATGTCTGAGTTACTTGAGTTAGTCTGTCTCACCCATTTGAGGCTGGATCATTATTGCCCTTATTCCTAGGAGGCCTACTCCTTCTGTTTCCATATTTCTTCTGGTCTTCTAATAGTTGATTAGTCTGCCTTTCCCTTTCCTTTGTAGGGAAGTAGGAGCTGAAATTGTCATTGACCTTTTCCTCTGTGGACTTGGAGTTGCTTGAAGTGATGTGGGACAATGGGGATTGCCTTCACCATATTCCGCTCCATTTCCCTATTTGCCTTTTTCTGAGGCTAAAGGTAGTGTCTTTTAAGATCATCACTTCTTTTTTAATGTTTTTATCTCCATTTCCAGCTGTACCATTTAGTTTGCTGAAGCACTGCTTGGGAGTAAGATTCCTCCACCTACAAAGCCAAAAGCTGATCAAACAGCAGCAGTCTCTCATCCATCAAGGCTTTTTAAAATTGTTACATTATCTCCTTGTGATTTATCAAAGTATCACCAGGCTCATTTATAACATATCAGCTGGGTTATGGGGTTTGGAGATCCTCTTTATTTATTTTCAGACCCAAGGTAGTGTAGAAAGGTAAGTATGTATCTATTTTGCCTGCTTAATTATGTCTTCTCTTGCCCAGGCTATCCACCTCATCTACTCACTCCCCTCCCTGGAGCAATCTTTAATTAAGGTAAGCAGACCAGGTTAAGGTTTTAATATTTGGGAGGTGCAACTCACCTGTGACTGCTGCTTTAATGTAATTATTTTGGAAGTCTTAATTTAAAGTTTGTATACTTAAACGTTTTTCTGTTGCTTTGCTCTTTTCATAGGTTCATAGGTAAGTACTTAGCTAGCTGTTCCTGCATGCCACTTCAAGCCTAGCAAATTTCTCTTTAAAGGTGGGAATCAAACCCTGTACCTTGTGTCTGTGAGATAAACACTTTAACCATTATGCCAACCCTTTCTACCTGTTGCTTTAAATTTGTTTTATTTTTTATTTGTTTCACTTTGAACATTTTTTCTTAGAGTTTTAAAAGTTATTGGTTAGGGCTAGTAAGCAACGGTTTGTTTTTCATTCTTTGACTGCAAAATGTTTAACTCTAAGTGATATGCAGAAGTAGTTAGAAAATACCATTTATTATTTAAAGTAAGTTGACCAGGAAAAGTCACTTTTAAAGTATTTGGGAAGGTAGGCTTTGGAAATCAAACATTGCACCACTGGACCACAGGAAATAGCTCGTTAACAGCTCCTTAATCCTCTAAGCTAAACATCAAACCATCAACCCACTATGAGTAAGTATCCTACTTGTACAACAGCACATCAATCACAATATACTACAAAACCCATAACGTTAAGTCTGAAAAGAAAAATTTATGAAAGCCTACTAGAACATAACTTAAAAGATCCCAGTCTTCAACTCACACAAGGCACCAACTATACCTCCACTCACACATTCTGCAAATCCACACAGTTTACCCAAGAATCAGCAGGAAAGCAGACCTAAGCCCAAGTCTGGTACCACACAGTGAAATATTTTAGCCATACATGACTCTGTTGTTATCCATACAGACACCACACTTACCAGACTGAACAAGAACAGGGTAACTAGACGCTGCTTGTCCTGCGTCAGGATCCATGATGTTGTAAGGGCCTTAAGGTCCCTTAAACCAGACCAATACCATTTAGTGGTAGATAAAGTGGGAGTGAATGACTTGAGGTGTTCCTCCCAGATGGGCTAGCAGAAATACATGATGGACTTTGCAATGCATGGATTAGAGGCAGGAAAGACACTGGTCTTGGGGAGTAGTTGACTTCACCAAGAAAAGTGCATGGATACCAAGAGAAGATAATTGACTTTAACAATTGGTTAAGTACCTGCCATCATGCTATGGGGATCCAGTATGTGTTAGCTTGGGATGAGATGGTAGATAATACTTTACTTCTCATTCTAGGGCTTAAGCACACTGGCTAAAACCTTTGCTGCCCCTCAGTGCTTTACTTACGGAGACTGTCTCACTGGAATTCCTATATAGCAAATCCAAACAGATTCAAACAAAGTTATGATTGCACTACTCAGTGCTAGGAGTTTAAATAAAAAGATATCTATATGTGCGGCCCTCTTACAACTCAACCAGATTCATACATCTGCAGTTATTGATTTGTGGTTTCAGAAGACTGATATTATTTCCTCTATACCAGGCTTTAGTGCCTGGCACTACTTCAGGTCCTTGAGTAACTGTGAGGGAGTATTTGTATTTCTCAGACACACCATCACTTCACAACAAATTACACACAAACCTAATTTGGAGATCCAAAACAACATTAGCAAATCCAATTATTGCTTCATTCCTAATTACAGATCCCTATCAGAAAGTCCGAGAGATCATGGAAATTATCTTAATTTCATTGAGGAGTTAAATATAAAACCAAATGCCTTCTTGCTAGGAGACTAAATTACTCAAGCACTGACCGAGGCACTTAGATCTCCAAAATGGACATACTTAGCATTTCCTGGACTTTGTTAATGCCAATACACTGGGTCAAATTGTAAAATTAACCACTAGTGTGGCTCTAATATACTTGACCTGGTCATTTCCAACTAGCACCTACCTGTGCCTTACCCCACATGTCTTTTTCCTTGGTTGAATTTGACTACAAACAAGTCATCTTCTCTATTAGGTCTAGTGGTACTACCCCACCACCAAATGAGTCTGTCTTTATGGACCTCCCCAGAGCAATTACACTTCAGCTTGTAGAAGACTAACACAGAATTCTTAGAAATCCCCCACAAATAGTGGCACAAAGTTATAAAGCCTGTACTGTACTTCAGATGACATATGTTTGATTAAATACATGGGTGCTGGAAGAGCAGCAGGGGGAGGATGTTGGGTGACCCATCTTGGAGGAAGAACAGCAGTCTAGGATCACTGTAGTAAGCAATACAGAAGCCTGGAAAGTCCCACACTATATAAACTGTGAGACAGTCACTTTGAAGGCTGCATGCATCTCCCAGCAGCAGCAATCACAGAGCTGGCAAGGCTGCTGAGAGAAGGCAGGAGTTAAGACACACCCACTGGCAGCAGTATGACACTGAAACACTGCCCTTAATATCCTCACCAGCCACAAATATGGGTTGGGTTGAGTCTGCGGAAGGCTAGGGTGGGTTCAGTCTATGAATGAGGAATGGAGCTGACAATCAGCTACAGGGAGAGAAGAAAACCTGCAAATTGACTCGATTGAAAGGACTGCCACATTTACTGCCAGTTTTTAACAGCACCTAAACAGCTGCATGGAAAGGTTCATAGCCTTCCTTCCTAAATATAATGGTAAATTCAGGAATAAACCTCTCTAGTAGAATTCCTGCTTTAATAAATTGTATAACAAATGAAAAATAATGAAACGTTGTAAGAAATCCCCTTCCTCCTATTTCAAGATCACAGCGAAACATGTCAGCAGCAAACTTAAGAGCACTATTAGAAAATGCAAAACAGAATATAAATTTAAGGTTGCTAAAGATACAAAGGGAAACTAAAAATCTTTCCTTAGTTATGTCATGAAATTCAGAAATAATGCCCAACAATGTAATGAGGTCATGCATAATAGCATCACACATTCTGATTCCAATGATAGAGAGAATATATTAGGAGAAAAATGTAGTGCTATCTGTACCCCAACTCCCAAAATTATTGCTCTCACTATTGCTAAAAATTTAGTTTCCTGTGAAAAACCTTTTTTATACAAGTCTTAGAAGTCCTGACAAATGGTAAAAATAAATAGTTGGAGTATACCAGGGACTGTTCATGGTACTGGACTGCTGGGCTGCAGCTCCCAACTTTTAGAGAGTAAAAATGAAAAAGTAAAAAATAAAAAAAAGATTTTACTTTCATAACTAGTACTAGCAGCAGCTTGCTAGTGTGAAGATGTGATTGCCACCATTTGCAGACCTCTGAGTTGTGCACGAGTGCCTGAGTTCCGATTAAAAAACAAAAAGAAGAAAAACTTGTGTCTTGTGGCCGGGCTGCACTGTTTTGAAAACAGTCCACATTAGAAAGTAGGTGTGCATTAAAGAAAATGCCCAGAAGTCACTGTGGTTTTAACCATAGGAATTTTGCTGGGAAATGGACTGTCAGGGTCATCGACCTGTCACATAATCGGCATATGTGACACGGTTACTGACACAAGTATATAAAGAAGGGAAATTGTTGAAGTTTCCCTATCGCACTTCAAGTGCACTATGCAGTTAGTCAAGTCATCGAACTGAGACAGAGATTTATTTTTTGGATAAGGTGAATGACTGAATTTGAGAAGCCAAGGCTACCAGAAAGAAAAAGGAAAAGAAAAACACTTGCACTGAATTGTGAACTGACTGACTTGGTAATAATTATTATCAGACAGTCAGTTGAAACTTATGTACTTTGTTTCTTGTTAGGGTCAACCAGATACTAGTAGGTTGCCAGTGTATTTGGGGGGCTGTTGATGGATACTTTTTTAATATAATATCCTGGCAGGGTTAACCAGATACTAAGGAGGCAGTGTGTTTTGAAGGATGTTTGTGGATATTTTTTTTAAATATAATACTCTGGCAGGCTTAACCAGATACTATGGATTAGGAGGCAATGTGTTTTAAAGGCTGTTGATGACTTCTTTTTAATATAATATCTTGGCAGGGTTAACCAGATACTAAGTAGGCAGTGTGCTTTTGAGGTGCTTGACTGTGGATGTCATTTTTATAATAACATATCCTGGCAAGGGGTCAAAAATATACTAGGTACTCAGTGTGTTTTGGGGGCTGTTTGTGGATGAAATTTTTTTTAACCTAATATCTTTTTGCAGGTTCGATCAAGATAGATTAGGATCGTGTATGGATGTTATTTTTTGTTGAAACTAATTTTGCATGACTAAAGTGTGTATGGGTGAACTGAAGTAAGATCACCTGCAAGCTCTTGACTATGTGATAAAGAAACAGTAATGTAACCATTGTCTTCTCTTTTCAATATTTTAAATCTTGTAGGCTCGAACCAGATACTGTGGATAGGCAATTGGGCTGGGGGCTATGCCTAGTATGTGTGAATGAAATGGCTGGCTTTACTGTTGTAACTCTGACTTGCTTTGCAGGAATAATATGCATTTAAGTGAAGTAAGATCGACCACAAGCTCTGAACTGTGGCTATTGCTTATGTGAAAAAAATACATATATTAATAACAGTGTCATTTATATCCTTTTTTTGTCTGTTAACCTCACAAGATCAAACCAGATACTGTCGGTGGGGTGGGCAATTGGGATTGGGGCTACATGTAAAGGAAACAGCTGGTCCTACTGTTTACTGTTGTTGCAAGTCCGGCCTTGCAAAACTGTAATAGTTGTCTGTGCTTTCAGATGAATGTAAACTATCAAATGCACAAGTCATTCTTAATGTAGGTTATTTCATATCTATTTGTATATATACTGAATGTCTGTTTAAAAATGTTTGTAATGTGTTAGAGCTTTCTCCCCATTCATAAGCCAAACATTTTTTTTTTTGACTAAAACCAGTTGGACAAATCTGGGTAAACAAAAGTAAAATGAAATGTGTATTTGTGTAAGGTGAACTGGTACACATAAGTTGCGACTTACTTTCTGTCAACTAAATGAAATTAATGCAAATATGTAACCCAACCGTTACTATTATTTCTACTTTAGTCCTGGCAGGTTCAAAATGGATACTTTGATTGGTAATGGGGAGGGGGGGTTTCTTTGTGAATGACATTAGTTGAATGGCTCTGCTGTTTACTATTGTAATTCTGGCTTTGCAAGATTAATGTGTATTTTGGTAAAATCAAGTGTTCTACAAGGCTGTGACAGTGTCTCTCAGAACCACTGGCACATTAGACATTGGAGTGACCTTGCATTGTGAATAATAAATTAAGATAGTACAGTGGGATTTTCAAATCTCCTTACTTTTAATTTGTCATTATATACAAAATACAGATTACCTCATACAGTATAATGCATGTTTACTACATCATGTGCACTCATAATAGTTTTATGCAGTCAAGACCAGCCACTTTTTTACTGTTTAGAGATATTTAGGTTTTGTGCTGTTATAGCATAACCTAAACACCTCATTAGCTCTGAAATGCGATTTAATCTAGTATTTGTTAATAGACTATTCATCATGTACAATAGTGACTGAGCACGTATTTTATGTAAATTGGTACGCGTGGTCAGGATTGTTCCCACCGTAACATAGCTCTGACCCCTTGAAGTTAACTCCACCCCATTCAGGTGTTTCTTGCAGCCCCCGTTTGATTTGAAGTCACCAGCCACCACTGGACCACATTATTGGTAGACAGATGTTAAAGTAAAAGAATTAGTATAAGAGAATCTGCCAGTCAATTATGTCATTTGAGTATGATGCTGTTTGCTTTAGTAATGAATGTAGTATCTATGGAAGCTCAACATAGGCTATAAAAGCAAAATATTTCATTAGAAATAAGGTACAGATATCCTTGGTTTTGCTGCTTGCAGATGACACAGCACTGGCTGAGAAAATTGAAGGATATATGTTGGATATAATCAAAGAAGTAAATTGTTAAGTATACGAGTAACTTTAAACAAAGAAAAATAAGCAAAGGTTTAGGGGCATGGCCAGAACTGAAGGCATTTATTTCTATGTGTCAGAAATTACAGTTCTGGATGTAAGGCTCTTGAAAAGAAAAGAAGTAATGGAAAAATGGGACAGAATGATGGAAGAACATAAGGACAGTACATGATTAGGGAAGACTGACAGGTTAACATTTAAGAAGGTTTCTTTATTAAATTCAGTAGTCTTTGGTAAGTTAGGGTATCTAGGTGGGGCATATATGTTTCTAAACAAAAAGGAGAAAGAAGTATTGTGTATGACATTTATTGTTATGTGGAGAGCAAGGCTGAGTCCAGTAAAAACAGTTGTATTGCATGTCAAAACTGAAAAGGGATGTTTATGATTAATGAAGCGGACAGTACATATTGCATCACTGTATTTGTTTTGGTCAATAAAAATATGAAGTATCAAAAATTAGACTTTTGGCACAAGCATTATGGAATAAGTATAAGGAATTTTGGAAGAAAGTAAGGAGTTAAAAGAATAATGAATGTATGCAATGAAGAAATAAAAAAGAAACAAAATAAGGGGTCATATTCCAAAAGAAAGCTTTGCACAAGCATAGTGCTGCAAAAAAGGCAGCGGTGAACTTCTGGTGGATGTGATTCCAAGAAGAAGCAAAAGTAAAGCACAAGCCATTTTTTATTCAGCATTGTGTAATTGTGGATTGTGTGCATGCTTGCCAGATTCCAAAACACAACAGGTGCACCCAATGACAATAAAGTGTGACAGAGTGGTATGCCAACACTTTTATGAAAGCACTCAGTGGAGGCATAAGTGCACTCCATATTTCTATCTGATTTCAGGAAAATTATATTAAATTCCTGTGAATTGCACAGAAAACTTAAAACTGCAGACTGCACTTCAGCAGGTCTAGGTTTTATGGTCTACATTAAAGGTTGATCTGCCAATACATCTTAGGAGACAGACAACTTGGTGCCAAGCTAGGCTCCCAATTAAGTCAGATCTCTGACTAGGAAATAATTGATAAATACAGATTAGATACATAGCAGATGTAGACTGTATGTAGGATGTACATATCACATGTCCTGATGCAGTCTCAAGGTAACCCCTGTTCTATTAGCAATAAAGTGTTTCCAAGTTTGGGTATATTGGCTTTTGGACATTTTGGTGGCATATTCATAATGATGTAAGGGTGTACCAGACAGCTGCAAGTTGCATACTAGGGTATCGCCTGGCAGTTATGAGCTGCAAAGTGGATGAATTTATTCACTTCCTAGCAACATCCATGCAGCGCTGGATTGCTATTGAACAGTTCTGTGCCACTGTCAACTTTCACTGTACCCTCGGTGCAACTGACTGCACCCATATACCAGTATGCAGAATTGTACATCAATAGAAAGGGGTGGATAATTCTCAATTGTCAGGCAGTGTGTTCTGCAGATGGCCTCATTATTAATCTTATGTATGGCAACAAACCATGGAACTGTGCATTAAACAAAATTATGGAGGGGAAAGTGAGCTGAGGCATGCCATCCAACAGGGTGACATCCCTGTGGGGTTCCTACTTGGTAAGTATCTGACCACAGTTATAATGTAAGCTGAACCAAGACTTGTTAATGTTAAGTAGCATGACTAATAGTGTGTATTCATCTTCAAACAGATAACTGCACTTATCCTCTTGAACCCTTGCTCATGACACCACTCAAACCCCCATCTATGCCTGCTAAGGATGCATTCAACAAAGTAAAACCATGACATGTAACATCATTGAGTAAGTGTTTGGTGTAATGAAATCAGAATTCAGATGTCTGGACATATTTATTTATTTTTATTTTACATTTGTTGACTGGGATAATCCAACTGGATACTTGTCCATTTTCAGCAGAGGCCTGGGGAGAAAAGCTCCATACATACATACATATATACAGAAAAATTGTTACATTGAACAAGTTAAAGCACTGTCACAGATACAATACATAGGATAAAAGTAATTCATTCTGTTATATACAAATCTGATTTGTTATAGAGTAACAATTAGGAAGCAATCTAGGGGTGGCCAAAAGCCCTCTTTAGCACATGTTTATATTGCCAGAGTTAGTCAGGATTTGAGCAAGGACATAGCCATTGCCTTTTAAAGTACTGTTTTAGATTTTTTTTTAATTGAGTTAGAATGGGTTCTAAGTAAGCTCAGCAGGAAGTGAGTTCCATATTTTGCCAAAAGAGTTGGCATATGGAGAGTCTCCAGATGAGTTGTTGCTTTTGAGGGTTTGGAATAGTAATTTGTTGGATAAGTGAAGTGTCTTGAGGCTGCTATAAGGGGTGATAATTTCTGTAAGTACGGGTGTGTTTTCAGGTTGGTAGAGAATTTTATGTATTACTATTAGCTGATTGTACTGAAGTTGGATAGGCAATTCTAGCCACCCTAGATTCTTTAGGTTCAGACAGTGGTGTGTTCTATATGCTGCTCCAGTGGCAAATCTGGCAATATAATTAAAGCAGCTAGAGAGCTTATTAAGGTCAGACTTACTCAAGTTTGTGAAGAGAGGGGATGCCTAAAGGAGGGTGGAAAGTAGATGTGTACGGGCATTTACCGTCCTAGCTAGTAGAGTGAGGAAAGGTTTGATCTTGTATAGTGAGCCAAGTTTTTTATTAACTTTTTTAATAGTTTGATTAATATGCATATCAAACTTGAGGTTAATATCAACTGTTACACCTAAGAGTTTGGTACAGGGATCTGGGACAATGACAGTGCCATTGTTAGATTTTATAGTAAAGGTTGGATCGGAGGCTTTAGAGTGGGGGAGAAAAGCAGTAGCTTAGTTTTGTTAGGATTTAATAGGAGATGTCGATTACAGAGCCAGTTTTCAACAATATTAAAAACATTTTTGGACAGAGTCTAATGACTTAAAGGGGAGGTGGCAGAGCAAATCAAAGTGGAGTCATCTGCATACTGAATGCAGGTGGCTGTTGGGATGACTGTGTACACGTCATTAATAAAGATAGAAAATAATAGGGGTCCTAATAGAGAGCACTGAGGGACCCCAAGGTTGAGACGTAGAAGGGAAGAGTTTGTTCTGCCATAGTACAGCCTGTTGTCTACCACTCAGATAAGATTTGAATCATTGGATAGCCTGGACATCTAGGGGAATAGTTTTAAGTGTACGTATGAGTAGTTGGTGGATGACCATGTTGAAGGCTTTGGAGAGATCAAGAAAGAGGGCATAAGAAAGCTTATAGGTTCATAGGTAGGTACTAGGCTATTGGCCCTAGGGCCTACATAAGCCTAGCCAAAAATGTACCCTGGCTTTCGCCACCCAAGAAAATTATTTTCCTGTGCCCCTGTCAAGCAGAGCCACAGAAGTGATCCCTGAGGTGAATTTCCTATTTCCCATCCAATCATCAAGATTTTTCTTGAAGAGTGTTAATGAGGAGCTCTGTCTGACATAGATAGTCTGTTCAAGGGTATGGGAAGTCTCTGGGACAGGAATCTATCCCTCCAGCATGTTCGGTTTATTGTGGTGACAAGGTTTAAGTCCTTAGAGTGTGTAGCTCAGAGGAACTGGGATTTCTTTAAGTGGATCATGTCCAACAGCTCTGGGTTTGATATAGCTTTGTATGTTAGGCAGAGATCGCCTCTGAGTAGGCGATATGCGACAGAATAAAGCTGGAGTTTTTTTGAGACGGTCTGCGTAGGGCATCTGTTTGAGACCAGTAATCCTCTTTGTGAGATATTTCTGTGGCCTTTCCAGTTGTTGTAGATGTCTTGTGAGGTACATACCAAAAGGGACATTGTACTCTATAATGGGTCTAATGAGTGATGAGTAGAGGGGAACAATTACCTCTTTTTTTCTGGAATTGAAACCTTTTGTGATGAGGTGAGCCACACAGAATGATTTCCTGACCACTGTGGCGATGTGATTATCAAAGGAGAGACTACTGTCCACCTGTGTCCCAAGGTCTCATCACATTTTTGGCATTAAGTAGATTACCAGCTATGTGGTAGTTCATGGGTACAGAGTTTATATCAAAGGGGATGACAATACACTTTTTGGCATTGAGCTTCAGGCCATGGCTTTGACACCAGGTATCTGTCTCAGTGAGGCCCTTTTGTAGTATGTCCACATCGTTAGGAGTTTTGATTATGGCTCCTAGTTTGCAGTCATCTGCAAACTGTTTTAGCCAAAGACCTTCTGTGTTAGCCTGCACTTCAGAGAAGTAGACACCAAACAGGAGAGGACCCAGGACTGAACCCTGTGGTACTCCACTTGTCACTGGTCTGAAGTCGGATTTGGAGTCCGCTACTTTCACAGTGTGGGTTCTGTCCATGAGCCAGTTGGCAACCCATGTTGTGACATAGGGATTTATACCTAGTTTAGTGAGCTTATCTATAATTCCAGAGTGGGGGATGGTGTCGAAAGCCTTGGCGAGATCTAGATAAGCTGATTGAACCACGTTACCCTCATCTATGGCTTTGGTGACTGCTTCAAAGAAGTCAGTTAGGTTTAGGAGACATGATCTGCCTTTTACAATTCCAAACTGGGTAGTGTCCAGAGTTTGGTGATTACCAATGTCTTTGTTTATGAGTTCCATGATGATACATTCCATGGCCTTGCAGACCAGGCTCATCAGGCTAATGGGGCGGTAGTTCCCAGGGTCTGTCATGGTTCCCCCTTTGTGGAGTGGGATAACTGTCGCGGTGCACCATTCAGTGGGCACAAAGCCTGAGGTGAGACTATGACTGAACATGGTATTTAGGTAGGGAGCCAGTTCATTCTGTAGTTCATGTAGAATGCAGCCTGGGATATTGTCAGGTCCCATGGATGCTGTGTTCTTGGCTTTGGAGAGTGTGTTTTTTACCTGTGCAGCCGTAATTACAGGAACTTTGCATTCTTCCGGTATAGAGACGGGCTCTCTAGGGAGTGAGAGGGGGGTAAAGTTAGCACTGAACCTATCTGCCAGGATGTTGGCAATATCAGTTGGTTCTGTATATTTAGTGCCATTGTGCTGTTACTGAGAGCAGATCTGAGTGTTGCCATTGAGATTCTTGACATAGCTATAGAATGCTTTGTGGTTGTCTTTAGAGTCATTGGCAATTTTGTTTTCATAACTAGCTTTGGAGGATTTTATGAGGGATCTCAGCTTCTTACGGAGGTTGACCAGGGAGTTCCTCCAGTCATGGTATTTTACTCTTTTTTGCAACAGTTTCTTTCTTCTGTTGTAGAGTTTGTTTATGGCAGAGGACCACCAAATTGGTTTCCTTTTTTTGGAGGATAGCATCTTGGTTCTATTAGGGATAGCATGATTCATGCACTCGTGTAAGTGCTTATAAAGTGCATTTGTGTAGGAGTCAGCAGTTGTACCTCTATTGTCCATCTGCATGGGTGTCATGAAGTTTGCCACTTCTGTCTTAAGAAGTGTGAAGTTAGTTTTGGAGAAGTTTTTTACGGTGGTTTCCCCTAATTGGGGTGGGGGTGGGCTGTGGATGTCTAGGGTGATTAGCTTGTGGTTGGATCTGACCAACGAGGAATTGACCTCTGGTATGGAACACCAGTTGCCCATGTTGGTAATGACCAGGTCTAGGATATTGCTGCCCCTGGTGGGGGTGTGAATAAGTTGATCAAAGGCAATGGAATTTATGAATTCCAGAAAACATTGAGCAAAAGAGTTGGTACATGAGTAGTTTTCACAGTTAATGGTGGGATAGTTGAAATTGCCCATTATTAGGGTGTTGGGCCATACCCTAACACTTTCCAGTGTATCAAGAAATCAGGAGTGGGAATCCTGGGGCATGGTGGGGGGTCTGTAGCAAGCTACAATTTGGACTGCGGTCTTGCCCAGAGTTAGTTGCACTTGGATAATCTCGAATGCATTATGCTGTGCAACTAGCCTGGAGGTGTGGATATCCTTAATAAATATGGACTCGCCTCCACCTTTAGTGCTTCGTTCCGGGTTACGTGGTCGAAAGGTGTGGTATGAATTATAGCCTGGTAATGCAGGGGTGCTCTCTGGAGCTTTGAAGCAGGTCTCTGTCACTGCACAGATGTCGATGTTCTCCATTTTAAGGAGTGGCTCGAGTGAGTGCATTTTAAGGTTTAGACTTCTAGCATCGAGTAGCATTACCCTCAGATTTTGCTTGCTTGTACCTGTTATGGTGGTGAATTTGTCATTTGAACCTTGTCTAAAAAAGGCACTATAGGGGTGGCAAGAGCTGTAACCAGTATCTGGAATTCCAAGGGTGACAGGTGCAGGCCATCTCTGACAAAGTATCTTGGTCTGTCGATCATGTTGTTCCAAGCAGACAAATACTGGATCCCCTTAGAATGACACCAGAAGCTTAGCCAATTGTTGAAGTCAATAATTTTGTCCTTGTACTGTGGTATCATTCTGGGTGATGGCAGGATGCTACTCAAGGCTAGGGTCATACCTGCCTGGGCTACAAGATCAGAGAACTCCTCCATGTCTCTTTTCATGTAGTCCAGGGAGGTACGTCTCAGGTCATTCACACCAACATGGACAATGACAGTGTCATATTTGTATTTGTTGTGGAGTAACCTGAGTGTGTGCATTATGTGGCGGATCCAGGCAGCTGACAGTAACTTTCTCCTTGTTAGCCTGGTGTTTGGAACATCAGTGTGCCTGACTATAGAGTCACCTATGACTAGAGTGTTGGGTACGTTGTTATGCCTTATGGGCTGTGGTTGAGTGGCACACTGAGTTTGTGGGCTATGTGTCATTTGGGTTGTGTTGTGGGGTGGAGTTTGCTTGCGTTTCTCCTTTGGAGGTCCCTGATGCTTGGGCAGGTTTTTATTGAGAGCCTCCACGAATGTAGGTGTGTGTTTTGTGTTTCTATGGTGTAGGTTTTGAGGGACTATGTGATGAGTGCAGTGTGGTGCAAGTGTTTACCTTCTCCTCTTGACTGTCTAATCCAGTCTTGGGTGAAGAGAGCTTTGCTTCCAGTTTGGCTATATAAGTGCATCTCTCACAGGTTATAGTGTTGGGTGGTAGGAGGAGAGGGTTGTCTGTGTACATGAGGCAATTGCTGCATTGCCCCAAGATGCCCAGATTCATCAGGTAGACAGGAGAAATCATTATTGTTGTTTTGGTTTTGATTAATAACATTGAAGAAGGAGAGTAGGGCCATGGTTGTACTGTGGAACAGTCTGAAACCATGCTGTGAGTTAACCAGGAGATTGTGCTGATTAGGATGGCTCAGGAGTTGTTTATGGATGCACTTCTCCATAATTTTAGCCAGGAGTGACAAAATAGCTATAGGTCTGTAATTTGACAGTTCAGTGGAACTGCCCCCTTTGTGGAGTGGAATAACATGGATGTCTTCCAGATGGAGGGGATAGTGACTTCTGATGTAGTTCTACTGATCAGGATAGAGATCGGGTATGCTATGGCATCTGCAGCTTGTTGTAGATACTCAGCTGGGAGGAGATCTGCTGCAGGGGTGGTAGGTTTTAGTTTCTTGATTAGGGCATGGATAAGTGATTTGGAAACTTGTTGAAAGTTAAAGGGGAATTGAGAACTAGGTGTGGTGGCAACTAGGTGTGGTGGCGTTAGGACTTGGGCAACTGGGAGATAGTTGGTTAGCTAGTGACTGGATAGTTTCTGTTAAGAAACTATTAAAGGAATTGGCAACATCTTCCGAAGGTTTTGGATGGTAGCCGAGGGGGTAGGAGTTGTGCATTGCCCTGGATGAATAAGTATATTTATACCTGCCCAAAACGTTTGCGGACTTTTTTTAGTGTTGCTCCTTAGTTGTCTACATCTAAGTTGATGTAAGGGGGATTTTGTGGTACGCCAAGTGGTTTAAGCTTTGTTTCTAAGTAAGATCATTTGTCTGGTTTCTTTTGAAAGCCATGGAGCAACTTTTTTAGTTCTTATAGAACGTGCAGGTGCATGGGTATCAAGGATGGCTACGAATTTGGTGTTGAAATATAATACAGCTACTTTAAGTGGTGGATGTTTTAGGAGTGCCCAATTACATGCTTTGAGTTCATTTTGCAAATTAGCAGGGTTAAAGTTTTTATTGTTTCTAATTGTTTTGTAAGTAGGTTGGTGGAGGATATCAGTCTTATGCCTGATTATATAGGTAAGAAAATAGTCACTTATGTCTTCAGGTTGGGTACCGGCCCTATACATGTGGGGATGGCTATTAATGAGTATCCAATCTAGAATACTATCTTTGTTGTTAGGTTTACTGATCCTAGTAGGGGAGGATATGATCTGAGTAAATCCGTATAGATTTACATGGATGATCGGAGATTCTGAGGAACAAATATTCCAGCTGATGGTTGAAGTCTCCTAAAACAATGGTTTATCGAGGGTAGTTACTAGACAGCCAAGAGAGGATATCTTCTAGGGTGTTTGCTTTATTACCTGGAGGAATGTAGACACAAGCTATGTTAATACTTTTTTATTATTAATTTGAAGCCTGGTAATGAGAATTTCAGCATTATCAACATGAGGTGCACTGCGATGCACACTAGTAAAAGCTTCACAGATGGCCACTGTGTGGCCATCTTAGGCAATATGTTACCAACTAAGCATGGTAATCTGCCAGCCCTAATAGTGGGTGACCTACCTCAAGAACTCAAGATGTCTAGCATGGAGCTATAGACCATTTAGAAGATTATCAGGAAGATGCAAGGGTGAGAACAACCAGGTGAGGGCAACTAAGGCTGTGGCTGTATATGGTAGCTCAAGTGACACGTCAGAATCTGGCTCAATACTTTGAGTCATGACATGCCATATGTACACAAATAGCCAGATAAACCAGTGACATTCACCCAGTAGTGCCCCATTACAGAACCACAGCTAACAACTACAGTGACTTACATGGTAGTTGTCCATAAGAACCATCATACATACCATAGTAACATTTGAAAGGAAACTGACTATACACTTATATGCACAAAACAAATGAATACATGTGGATGAGTGTAGACTAGCAATTTTTACTGCAGTACTGTTGGCAAGGTACACTGCCAATGGTGACCATACCTGTACATGCATGGCATGCATGTCATGCTCCCAACAAAAGAGCTGATGGTCAGGGATGCTGTCAGCATAATTGTAATAAGTATGTGTGTGTAGTAGTGTAATGTGTGTATGACTATGCCTGTTGGAGTACACATCGGGGGGGGGGGGGCAAGTCGTATGTGCCAGAAATGGCCCAGCCTACAACATGTAATGCAACAGTGTAATGCACATGTGGTTGTAGCTGTGACACCCCTACACTGGCCAGTAATCAAGAAGCCTCAATCCTCACCACTGGCAACAGTGAGGGATGTACATAATGGGTGGATGACAAGTACACACACAGTAAAGTGCAATTTCCCTTAAGAGCACACAGAGAACACAGTCATTCTGGAGCTTCCTCTTTCTCCAGATCCCCAATAAGACTCCCCATTGACACAGCTATAGGGTTAAGATCTCAGCTGAAGGGTCAAGTCAAGACCTCCTGCACACTCACTGTCCAACCAGTGCTTTGTATCCCTGCTCAAGTAGCTGACACACACACTTTGAGATTTGATTTATATACAAACACACACACTCCTGGGGAAGGCTGGCACAGGTTTACTAGCTATGCTCCCTTCTGCCCAGACTATAAGGTAGTTATCACTGCCACCAACCTCTCCTTATCAGCTACTTAGGACCCTTACAAAGGGTGACCAATCCTACTGAGTAATGTTACTATTATCCAAATGGTAAGTGTGACCAAGAGCAAGGCTATTTAGGAGGGCCTGTACAGTGTCACCAAATACAAATGTAAGTACCCTAAGAGCTTAAATATGTCTCACAAATATTAGCCACAAAAATATATTTAATAATAAATAATAAAGGAAGATAGTACTAAATCAACAGTACAGAGTTCTGAATCACAGAAAATATTTTATTTTTATTTTATTTTATTTTACATTTGCTTACCGGGAAAGTCCGACTGGACACCGTACCATTTTCAGCGGAGGTCCGGGGAGCTCCAGAAGAAAATACATAGAATACACAAATCAGACAGCAAGAGATCAACGAGGTTTATACAATGAATAGAAGTTGTAACATAATAGAATGCTATAGGATACTACACAGTAAACAAGATGCGAAACAATAGCATTTAGTTCATAGTAAGAATATTGAGCATTACCAACATTCTTGTTGACAATTCTACAATAAAATCACTGAGTGTTTTTCACAGTTACATTCATATATTAAGTACAATATTAAGAGATATACCCATATCTTAAGTTTATGATGTAGGAGGATCTTAGCTTATCTTAGTACTAATGATGTGATTCATGTGTTTTTGAAACTTATTGAGGTGGATAGTACTAATAAATAGATAAAGGTCTGTGGGGCATATCGTTTAGTCTGAAGTGTAGGGTGCAGAGTAAGCATTTGCCCTGTGGAGTCACAGGTGCATAACCAGGTATTCCTTTAGTGTGCTTTTGGGAGTTTTTTAAACTGTGAGTTGGAACTTATGGAGGTCATTTGGCTTGGAATGGTATTCCATGCTTTAGAAATCGAATAACTGAGGAGGGTTTCCCTGTATCATTATTATGCTTGATGACATCTAGGTGGTTTTGGGTACTGGATCTTAAGGTTCTTGTAGAGTATGGGATAATTAGATTTTGGAGAGCTGGAGTTTTAGTTGGGTTGTAATATAGTTTGTGTGCTAAAGATGATTGAGTTTCAAGAGATGTGTTAGCTAGCTCTAACCAGTTTAGTTGTTTGAGAGCTACAAAGTGATGAGTCCTATATGGTGTCTCAGTGGCAAACCTAGCAATCTTGTGGTAGCAAGATTCTAATTTCTGTAGGTCAGACTTACAGAGCTTGATTAGAATTGATATGTAGAGGAGGGTAGATAGCAGGTGTATCCTGGCAATGGTGGTTATGGTGTGTTTGGTGAGGAATTGTTTGTTCCAGTAGAGGAGACCAGTTTTTTGTGCACTTTCTTGATAGTTTGGCCTATATGAATGTTGAAGTTTAGGTTGTTATCTATTTCTACACCTAACAGTTTGATGTGAGATGTAGCAGTGATAATGATTTTGTTGTTTGACATGATGGTAAAGTTGTCACTTGGGAGAGGGTATCTACTGGGACTGAAGAGGAGAAGTATTGTTTTATTTGGATTTAGGATAAGCTGGTCATTATTGAACCAGGTTTCAGTTAATGAGAAGCACTGGTGGGTTATGGAGTGAAGGTCTGCTAGTGTGCAGGCTGAACACAGGAGGGTGATGCCATCAGCGTATTGTATTACTGAGGCATTGGGAATGGAGGATGAGAGCTGATTGGTGAAAAGAGAGAAGAGCAGTGGGTCCAGTATTGAGCCTTGAGGTTCACCCAGTGATACTGGGAGGAGAGGGGATAGTTAGTTCTGCTATTTTAATGCTTGTTGGTGTTCTGACAGGTAGCTTTTAAACTATGTGATAGGGGAGGTGGTGATGTTAGGGAGGATAGTGTTTTAAGGAGTCTATTATGGTTGACCATATCAAAGGCTTTGGACAGATCTAAAAAAGTGGAAAAAACTAGTAGTCCATTGTTTCTGTGGTGGTTGACTGCATTGGAGAAAGACTTTAGAGCCGTGGTGGTGCTGTGGAAAGGTTTGAAGCCATGCTGATGTTTGGTTAGGAGATTGTTTGCAGCAGATAGTGCATTAGTTGGGTATGAATTATTTATTTTAGTATTTTTGATATGGGTGATAGAATAGCAATCAGTCAGTAGTTGTTGAGCTCTAGGGAGCTGCCACCTTTATGCAGTGGTATTATATGGGAGATCTTCCATATAGTAGGTACCTTACACTCTGATATTGATCTATTAATTAGAATAGTAACAGGATAGGCTATAACCTCTGCTGCTAGCTGTAGGAATTCTACTGGTAAGTTATCTGCAGCCAGGCTGGGAGGTTTGAGCTTGTGGAGGAGTTTTAAAATGGATTTGGTTGCTACTGGGTGTAACGTAAAGTGGGATGTATTGTCTAGTGTGTCTGTGCAAATTTGTGAGGTTGGTAAGACATTACAATTACTGTTGCACTGGGATTCTGCGAAGGCCTTAACTGTTTCAGTGAAATATTTATTGAACTGAGTGAGGATATTTTCATGCTTGTTTACTGTTACTGGTGTTGGGGTGCCGGATTTGCCTAGTTGAAGTGTAGAGTTTATAGAGGCCCAGAATTTGTGAGGGTTGTGAGTATATTTCTCCTGGATGTTTTGGTAGCAGCTGATCTTGTCTAGCTTAATCATCTTTTTGGCTTTGTTCCGGAGTTCTGAGAGTACTTTTGTTTTGTTGATTGAGTTCTGGTTTTGTGAAACTGTATCCATGCTTTGTTCCTGTCTTTGAGAATGGATTTAGTTACCTTAGTTAGACAAGGGATACATTTTTCTTTTATCCTAATGGTTCTGGTGGATGCATGATGGTTTAATATCTGTAGGAAGGATGTATTAAAATATTGGACTGCCTCATCTAGTGGTAGTTGGGGTCTATACTGAATGTTCATACATTTAAAATTTCAAATCTCATATGGTTGACACCATATTATTGGATTTTTGAATGTTCAAACATTGTAACGGACAGGGTGGAATGGGAAGATTTACCTTTTCTGCACTGTAGTGCGATCTCAGAGTTGGTATATTTAAAGAGCAGGGGTGTGGGGGTTGCAGGAGTGTTCATTTAGGTGTTTTGTGTAGTTTATTTTTTTATTAGATATTCGAACTTTTGAAAGTTCGATCATATGGTAGTCAAACTTTCAAATGTTCGATTATCTAATATAGACCCTGGTAGTTGTGATAGTGGTTTTCAGTTACAGCATTTTACGGCATTTATAAATTCTTCTGGCTTGAAGTTCTTTTTGTTTCTCACTACTCTAAAGGTTGTCTAGTGTATATGATGAGTTCTACTTCTAAGAAGGAAGGTAGGTTGATGGTCGCTAAGGCTGTCGGGAAGAGATCCTGCTTGAGATGCGAGTGAGGGATCAGATATAAGAATCCATTTCAGAAAGGAATGTCGTTTTGAGGTTTTGTCAGTTCTAGTAAGGAATGTGGTAAGTTGGGTAAACCCATGAAGGTTAATGTGGATGGATTATAGCCGGTGCAGTTGTGCTAGTCTGTATTAAAGTCTCCTAACAAAATATTTTCTTGCGGTAGAGAGTTAGAAGTCCACTCAAGTAGGGTTTCCATACTGGCAATGTTATTGCCTGGTGGGCAGTAACATTCTATAATGTTTATTTGTTTCTTGTGGTTCAGTTTTAGTCTTGCAAGTACGATGTCTGCATTGTCTATTTGAGGTAAATTAACATCAGTTTGTTCTATAATGATATGCTTTTGGAATAGTAGTGCCACCCCCCCTTGCCTATTCTGTCTTTGCGAATTATGTTATATCCAGGTGCTGTTATTTCATTGTTGCTAATTTCTGGCTTTAGCCATGTTTTTGTTAATAATACAATTGCAGGTTTATATAGGGCTAATAGGGCATGGAGCTCATGAACTTTATTTAAGATACTTCTTACATTGATGTTAATAAAGAGGAGAGAGGCCTTGTGTGTATGGTTGAGAGGAGATTTTTGTTCAGGGTCTGGGCTGGGCAGTGTAGTGGGACCAGGATTGGAATGACTGTTATAACTGCATATTAGTTTATTTTTTATATGTAGGTAGAGTTTGCATAACTTATTATCATACAGTGTTTTAGATAGGCCTGGGTTCTGCATTTCAGTGACAGTATTTTATGTGGGTAATAGTCAGTGTGGGAGGATTTGATGAAGTGTGGAGCTTTATGTATGTTTGGAGTGATAATGTGATGGTCACTGACTGCTGTTTGCCCTGGAGAGGAGATATTATGGAGTAGAGAGTAGTAAGGGCTGAGAGTTGAAGCAGTATGATAGCTATAATTGTATACAACAGGGTTTTTAGTATGTGAGTCGTTATTCTGTGGAACATACATTTTAAAACATTGCAGGACACTAATCTTAACTATTTTCCTATCTATATCTAAGAATATCTAAGAGAGAGATACTATGCCCTAAGTCTTACTTATAGAGCAACACGCAGGCAGAAGTGCTGAATGGATGTTTCCAGGTCCAAGACAAGATACAAAATGCAAAGTCTCTCTCTGAGAGCGTTCTTAAATCAATATCACATATTACTGCTGGGGCAGCTTGGATGACATCACTCTTTATTATGTGCCTTCAGTTCCCAGGCTAACAGAAACTAACATAATTTTAACATCTCTGAGTGAGAAGTACATATCTCCCAGAAGTTTGCATAACTTGGAAGTTGTAAAACAATAAAATGCTTTTACATTTGAAATTCTGTTTCAAGACAATACAAAAACTTCTAGCTCTAGACATTGTGTCTGCTTGCTGCATTGAAACTAACTTTTATAGCACATTGTAAAGCACTTAACTTCAGCTTATTTTCTTGAAGTTTTTTAAGTTAAGGTACAACAATGGGGCTCTGGTATTAAATGCTCAACTTCTCTGTCCTTTTTCTCCCTATTTACTGTCCCTGCTATGAATAAACAACAATACAACATTTAAAATATTTTAAATCAACTGTTTCTACTAGAACAACACCTTACTGTACTGTGGTAGTTTCACTTTCAAAAAACTGTTATCCGGCTCTGGAAAAGGTTGCTGTAGTCTCCAATTCATTGATGCCATCAAGGCCAATGAATACAAATAGTTCTCTGGCCAATTCCCTCCCCAAATTGAAATTACCACAACTGTCCTAAATACCCACCCATGCTGTGATGCCACAGCTCCCTGGTCCTTCCCCTATCCATACAGAAAGTAAAGGCTAGAACAAGTTAACAGTATATGAGTTAAGTCTCCTGCTGTGAGCTGTCAATCACAGCAGGTATCAGCTCAGATTACCCTTAGCACTTTGACAGCTAGGGAAGTTAGGTGTGAAGGGGAATGGGAGATGAGTCAAACTAGTATAATTTAGGCTTCACAAAAGACTGCAATTTAGCCATTCTAAAAAGAAGCAGCAGTAAAAAGCTCTTTGAAAGCCTGTTCTATGGCATCTGCATTGTTTGTGTTTTAAGTAGTCATTGAACGGCATGAAATGTTACTTAAAACTAACTTACTGAAAGACAGCAGTGTATGCATGTAAATTCAATGCAGTGACAGGAGCTTTAGGAAGAAAGAGGCCTGCGTGATGTAATTTTTTTACAGACAAGCACTGAATTGTGGGATACCTAGAGGCAGAGTAAACAATCAGAATTACATCAAGATGCCAGACCCCATGTGGTCAGACTCAGAAATTACGTATAAAAATATTTAAAACCTGTAAATAGTCCCAAAGTGGTGTTAAAATATAGAAAATACCAAACCATGATGAAATAAACATGTTTTTTGAGTCTGTGGGTGCGGATCTCCTTTAATCTTCTATGTTCCAGCAAGGTATGCTGTGGTCACATTCTTGAAGCTCAGTACATAACATACAATTCTGTATAAATAGTATCAATATTCACAAATGACAGGGAATTATTTACAAAATTCCAGATAGCTGGACTGCCAGTGTCACAGCAGCAACATGATTTTTGGTGCTATACAAGTAGTCTTCTTCTTCTTTCGGCTTTTCCCGGTTAAGGGTTGCCACAGCGGAACTCTGGTCCGCTAATGATCGGCAGTAGATTTTTTCTGGGTGCAGAGGTGCCAGCTCGATGCCCAACCTTCAGCGAAGGCACGCCCATTCTACGCATGTCTTTCAAATGCCACTTGACCATGGGGAGGACATGCAGACTCCACACAGAAGGCACTCCAGACGAGAATCGAATGGGAGAACCTCTTGCTGTAAGGCAACAACACTACCGCTGCACCACCGCGGCTTCACTGGTGCTATACAAGTAGTACAATACAATAATACATTGATAACAGGTATGATGAAAGGCTAGCCAGTCAGGGGTTGTGGATGGGTGGATGGATGGATGGATGGATGGATGGATGGACAGGTATGATGCATCAGCCATGGGACACTTAGCAGCTTATCCATAAGGTCACAATATTCATGGTAGCTTGTGTATAAGCAGGTATGAATGGAAAGGCACAAAGAAGTATTACTGTAAATGACACAGACAACAGTGGTACAAAAGTAAACTGCAGGTGCAGAGTATGTTAAGGTGGATGCAGATGTAACACCAGTATACCATCTGAAGTGCACCAGTGCATACAGTATAGAGCAATACAGAGAAACTGGACAAACATACAGCATGACACAACATATAGGCAGTCTATCACATCAGTAATACAACAAGAAACAGCCTGTACATCAGACATTTCATTTACCACTAACCAGTACATATATGTCATGGTCTGCACTGTGGTCATCACTGCAACAGAGTGACACAACAGAGCACACACTATGTAACTTTCAGTATTACACTAGTGCAGACAAGTGCACCCATGTTGATGGCTTACACTTTTCTCCAGGCGGCATCTGCCACATGCAGAAACACTATGCCCATTGTGCTATACCGATGAGCTAGATGTGGTGACATGTTTATATTGGGACACACACTATGGATCTGAGCAGTATTGAGTGTAATATGTCAGGATGTGACAGCTGTGGTTTGAGCATGGTGACCAACAGCTGCTATGTGTGCACATTACAGCACAGGCATTGATGGATGAGGGGAATATTTGGGCCATACAAGAGGTAGTCTTCTGTCCCCACCTGAGGTAATCTGTTCATGAGTGTCAGGGGAAACATCACCTGGGCTGTACTTCAGCACTGCTATGACAAGGTTTTCCATAAAGCATTCATCAGATACCACACTATCATGCTGTGCAGCCAGTGCTGCCATGACCTCTCCATGCTTGCTCTCCTGACCTTTATGTAACACACATAATTGGTGTGCTACATAATCATTAGCATGAGAAGGTGCACACAGAGCATTGCCACAACATTTCTGGAAACATTCATGCACCTGTAACAGCAGATATACCCCTTCAGACACAAATCCATGCATATCAGCCACCTGCCGACCTGCAGTCCTATGGACATTAGTAGAACATTATGGAGTGGAGTCACCACTGCTCTCAGACTCACCTGAGGACAGCTGCTGAAGGTCATCATAATGACCAGTATCTAATACCCTGACATAATCAAACTGGCCAGCCAATCAGTACCCTGGAGCGAAGGTTATACCCTGAACCATAGGACTTCCAGGACTTGACAATGTTGACCCCAATGCAGTGCCCTGTGCATCACTGGCTGTATGTGTGAATGCAGCACATCACATCCTGCATCAAGAGCAGTGGATGGGCTAGTGGAGGAACAGGGAAGTGGACATGCTGCAAATACAGAAATGTCACATATCAGATTCATGCAAAATGGGTGCATGAAGAAAATATGTGAAAATAGTCTGATATTACTGTAACTGTACAAAACAGGAATGGAAATATCCACTTACCTGGCTGGTGTTGCATTGGGTGGTGCAATGCTCCTACAGAACAGTGAATGTCAGTAGTAGGCATCATAAATGCAAATGCTATTGGCATTGAAAAAGTGCTCATACAATAGTAGACATGTTATCCTCCAACTCCACCTCCTCTGGAGTGTGTTATGATGTCACTGTGGAGTACAAACAAACATATACAACAAATAAGTATGAAGCAATCTGACACACAAATCATCAATGTTCAGTTTTAGCAATACAGTCAACCCTGAGTAGACAGACAACATATCTGAAGATTGTGTATGTTTGTTTGTATGAGCATGAGATGGCCCCGTGAAGGTGGATAAATCATCATCACACAAGCTGCATACACAGACCCCTATCTAAACATCAATATACCCCACATACAGACACTGTTGGCAGGTCTGTAATCATCTGATGAGGCCAACCTCACTTGGTGTTTGGATGCTTCTATGAATTACAAACGTATACAACAAGGTAAGTATGAACTACTCTGATATTATCTCGGTTCAACTTTAGCTGTACAGTCAATCCTATCAGAGAAGACAAACATGTATCTGAAGTGAAGATCTTTGAGGTCTGGTCACATGAGAAGTTCCTGTGAAGATTTATAGATCATCATCAGACATCTCATTAACATCTAATTAAAGGTTAATAAATACCATATAGGTATAGTGTTATCCATCCTGTCCTCAGCTGAGGTGTTTTGCTGTACTAGATGATGGTTTGTTGTTGTGAAATACATATGAATAGATACAGCATGTTGGACTGAAGGTCCATACAAATATCGTGTACTATGCTGTCATGTAGTGAAGCAATATACATACCATGGCATCTTGGCACACCAGCCTCTATCCCTCCCATGGAATATGGCAGTCCTAGCAGGTGTTATGGCGTGATTTCAGGATTAATTTCTCATCAAGGGAAGTATAAAGAGATCCTCCACCAGGGACATTTCTCTCCTTCTCAATGCAGTGGAGTCTGTTGGCTGCATGAAGGATCATGTCTGAGCAGTGCCAAATATATGCCTACTGTGATTGGTTGTGGCCACCGGAAGCATTCACCATTCTGGTGATGATATGCCACACCTATGTCCTCCTCAGTGTATCATTCATCTGTCCAAGAAAATTCCTGACATTTTACTGCAGGGCCATGGGAATCATCTCTTTCTCCCTAGTGGAAAAATTGTTATGTCTGCTTCTCCAAGACATCTGTTAAAAAACATATACACATATTAGGATGTAGAACTGTAGTATGTCTGCTGGCAGTTCACCATTAGCAGTGTGAGATACAACAGCGCTACACATATACATCTTGCTCCACTACAAGAATGCACATGCAAATGTAATAAATGTACAGCAGCCTCTCACATATAATTGTAATGTACCATATATGTACTAATACCAAAAAAATGAACAGCATATGCTACACACACAATTGGCACTACACATCTGTGCACATGACATGCATACAGAGATGCATTATGAACTCTGGTCTATGAGATTGTTCACATTCTTTTAAAGTCAGCATTATCACTACACCACCACTTCAGCTACACTACAGCTCCACAATTCATAATACCCACTGAATCACCCACACAACTTAATAGCCCATCAAGATGATCTAAATACAATGGGCATATAAAACAGACATAAAAATAATAGGTCATGTCGAGTGAAGGACCTGTACAATGTGATGCGCTTATATATGTGTAACGTGAATATCTGTTGAGCATCGCACAACATCACATAAGACACAACTGTGTAACTAGGTCTGAAATGTAATATTTGTACATAAGCACATTAGAGGGATACAGGCTAAGACAGCTGAAGCCATTCAAGTCAATAAAAAAGGCAGTGGGACCATCATAAAATATGCTACATTGTCACTCAGCATCTGCAAATAACTTTTCATACATTTGTCTCTGTGGATAGCCTCATTTGCTTCAGTATGCACAAATTATAGCACATAATAAAAGGTCCTGGTGGACATGGTTATAATCCATCATTATCTACACTAAACTGGTGAAAAGTGCATGTGCGACATTATAACGGCATTTGTTAGTGACAGACTTTCATTCTTAACATTGTGAATTATGATATACAATGGTACACACAAGATATTATGACATTCTCTGACTATGAATAGGTCCTGTTTGTGAATGGAGACACACAAGCAACTCTACTGAAAGCTTCCCTTTTGAAAGTGCACAGTCAGTCAAGTATACCTGACAGCATGAGCACCACAGTGCACACACCTTCTAAACACTATTTATGCCATACATAATTAATGAACTTTATTAGCATAGAATGTTTTATCATGTCTGCGGATGTATGCATAAGTTCTCAAATCATAGCACATTAAGCAAAAGGTCAGTGTAAATGTACAGTGCAAATGCCCAGTATTTGCCAATGTATGAATACATGTATAATGTGTTTGACATCCACCAATAGGCTGATGCCAGCCTCATTGAACCAATTTAAAAACAGTATACTGCCACACTTTCAAAGTATTCCTTTGCTACCTGCAAAAAGAGATATCTCACTGAGCATTTCTTTAAGGTATTTAATTGGTTAGAAGAAGATGTCAATAGGGCAGAGGCTATGGCAACTGGACCATGAGGAGATGATGCAGTTGCTATCCTTGTATGTCTAACATGAGGTGAGGAAGCAGATATGCAAGAGGAACGTTGCCATAATCAGTGTTTGGAACTAGATTGGCAGGGAGTTTTTATGATATGAATGTGATATGAAAGGTATACCTTGAGTGTAAGTGAGTTGACTGCTGATTTGGTATAGTAAAGGTTAATATTCTTTGTGCTGTATTTTTCTCTATTTTTCTATGTAACTATGGGAATGAGGCTACTTTATGACTTGTTTTTCACATTCTTTCTTGTTTGTGAGGCTACTTTTTGACTTGTTTTTCACATTCCTTCTTATGTTTGTACAAGCTCTGTGACTCTGAGACCTGCCAGACAACTTGTTTTGCACATTCCTTATGTTTTCAGGTAACCACAGGAACTAGCAGGCTTACTTGGAGCATTACTGGGCATCCCTCCAATGCCTATGTTTTGTTTTAAGATAATCTTTTCTAATCCTGTGTGTGTCAGCACACACAGCCTTTAAAAGAAGGGACTTTCTGCTTAGTCAGACAGAAGCCTCACATGTGGAGTGGATGCACTGCCCAGGGATTTTCCCAATAGAGACTCCTGCCTGGCTGATAGGAGGCTTCCCAGTTGAAGTGTTGTCAAGGATGAAGCTTTTAACTTTATCGGTAATATAGTAATTTTATTTTTTTTATATACTATGATTAATTGCTTTATTTAAGTTATACTACATTGTTTTATATGTATTGTCTAATTTTATTGTAATAAAGTGACTATTGCCTGACTTCTTTGTCTTTATCACTTCTGATCCTGCTAAAATTAAACTCATTAGGTAATGCATTTTCTTGGCATAATTGACAGGATTCGAAATGTTTATGAAAGAGAATAAAAATATTGCTGCTGCTGCTGCAAATATTGAAATTCTGGGAAGGGATGTTGTTCCCTATGGGGTACTGGCCACTCAGTGGTCTTGTAGTACAGATTTAAGTGAAAACTGGGATATGTGTTTAAAGGATGCAGAACCTCAGCCTGTATTAATGTGCTTGCAAATGGTTCTGGTAAGGAAAGGGAAAGAACTTAATGAAATTGGTAGGCGAGGATGGATTTTGCTAGCCGCTTACAGAAAACAACATCAGGAAAAGTCATCTATAGTAAATCAAATTGTACAACTAGAAAAACAGATATGTGAATTGAAAAATCAGATTGTAATGTTACAGTGCCAAAATCGATTGTTAACAGATAAAGCAGATGTACAAAAATGTGGCTGAAAAAGCTGCGGTACGTGTAGAGCAGTACAAATTTCAGAAAAGAAGAGGTAACATTAATAAAAGGAAAATACAAATGAATATCGCTAAAGCAAGGGTAGAGTGGGACCCCGATCACTGGGATGGGGACATTTGGTTTTCTTCAAATCCCTCTGATAATTCTGATTAAAATGGAAACGATCCTGATAATTACACAGCTAAACCAATATTCAGAAAAAAATTGCAGTCCGTGCCTAATAACTCTAATGGTGAGCTATTAAATACATTGGAAGATTTTACATAGCAAGAAATAGGTGATATGACAGATTGAAAAAAACTGGAAGAAACTTTGATAACATGGATGGTTAGGTTATGTGAAACAGGGGCTGCTGGTGTTAATCTGCTCATGATTCTCAGATGTTTTGTCATATAATGTCTGACCCAATGGTACAGGATCATTTTAGAAGTTATGCTAACTCAAATATGACTACATTGTTGCAGCTTGTAGTGGAAGGGTGCAATACAAAATACCCCACAGAGGATGACTGGCCTCCTAATGCTAAACCTTGGTACACTGAGGGATGCAATTCAGGATGTCAAGGAAGAGGGAATGAAAACTGCTATTTTTATAGGGCCGGCAAATGTATTAATGCAATGTACATTGTCTGCATCTACAACAAATAAAATAATCAGACTAGCCCCCCAACTTAAAAACAGGTAATGATGACACTATTAATCAGTCAAACAGGTAACCCTCTTTCAGATGTCATTGAAGCCATTAGACAGTTAGGAGAATTGGGAGACTGGGGACCCAGGAATAACACGGCAGACAGGAGAGAAAACAAGCAGGATGATCGAAAGGGAGCCTCAAATTGAGTGTCAAGGAAAGATATGTTTACTCTCCTACTTAGAGATGGAATGAATAGGAATAAAATTGATGGGATAGATATTCAGAGTATGTGGGATCTCTATAAAAACAGAGGGTTAACTAAAAAGAATGATGGGAACAAGAATATCAGTAAAAAGGAAGTGCAAATGTCAGGAAAGGAAAAGGGGGAATCCGTTATGGACTCAAGTGATTCAGCTGAGCCAACAGCCCCACCACTCCTGCCTCAGTTGTATCCCAATTTATCATGGGCAACTGATAATAAATTTGATTAGGATATTGGCCAAGCTCCGGTGGGGGGGGGTGGGCTCATAAAGATGCGTGACCTTATGTATATCTACTAATTCATTGGCATAATAAAAATGAGCAAAGAATCCGAGCACTGTTTGATACAGGAGAAGAGGCCTCTAATTCACGGAAACCCAAACTTGCTTAAAGGACAGCATGTCACTACTACAGAATTAGGAAGAAAAAGACTGAAGCTGTTCAAACAGTACTTAAAATGAAAATAGAGCAGTTACGTAAAACGAAATATCCTGTTTTGATTGTACATATTCTGGAATATATAATCGCAATTGGCATACTGAAAGGGTTGACTTTGAATCTAGCAGATGGCCAGTATCAACTTGGCACAAAACCATACATTTTAGCTATGTCTGTTATGGTGGGACATGTTAAAATGCCACGTGTAGAATTACCTTCAGCTACCAAGCTAGTGAGCATGAAACAATATCACATTCCTGGAGGGCATAAAGAGACAGGGGAGACTATTCAAGATTTACTGAATGTAGTTTTTTTTAAAAACAACCACTACTGCATAGAACAATCCTGTATGGTCAGTAAAAAAAAGTGATTGTTCATGGAAAATGATGATAGACTATCAGGAATTTAATAAACATTTTTAAAAAAGGTTTGGAGCCTGAAATTCTTGTGGAATTGTTTATGCTGTGATATTTCAACAGTTATTTCATATATCCTGGACTATAAAAAAGGTATGCATTTGTCTCCATCTGATGAAGTTCTTCGAAATGAAAATGCAGTGTGTGTTGCATTGCGTTAATGTGATGTGTTTTACTGGTGGACTGAAGAGTTGCTTTATGTATTTTCCCTTTTGATGGACTGAAGAGTCGTCGTTCATTAAAGCATAGTGTGCTGTTAAGAATTTGTGCCTACTTCGATCTGTTCTGGTTTAGTACTGTTTGGCTGGTTTGGAACAGTGATTCTTTTTTGTTTTTGTTTAATTTAATAAACATACTTCTCTTCTAATGGCTGCAGTTCCAGATACTATCACATTGAATGAAAACATACAAAAACAGGAGGGAACTTGGTATGCTGTAACTGACTTAGCAAATGCCTTTTTCACCATACCAATATCTGAGAAGAATTATGATCAGTTTGCATTTACTTGGCAAGGTAGACAGGATACTTTTACAAGATTACGTCCGGGTTACCTACATAGCCCAACCATATGTCACAGGGTAGTGGATGAACATCTTGATGAAATGCAAGTTCCAAAGTTTATACAAATATCTCATTACACAGATAACATTCTGATTCAGGGATCAGATGAAAAGACAGTGCAGGAACAATTTCAAAAAGTAACTGAACACATGAAATTTAAGGGGTGGAGAATTAATCCCGCTAAAACTCAAGGACCAGGTCAAACTGTCAAGTTTCTGGGTATCCAATGGCATCATGGGCACAGAGAGATTTTACCAAAAGCTAGGCAAAAGATTTTAGAATTCACAACTCCTCAAAATAAGAGAGAGGCACAACAGTTCATTGGATTATTTGGATTTTGGTAGCAACATATCCCTCATTTGAGTCAAATACTTTCTCCTTTGTACAAAGTAATGAGGAAAAAGTAGGAATTTAGCTGGGGAGGCGAACAACAGCAGGCATCTGGAAGAGTTAAGCAAGCTATATAACAAGATCTTGATTTATGTCCCATGCAAAAAGGTGAAGTAGAGTTGCATGTGTCAGTACATGATCAATATGCTGACTGGAGCTTATGGCAAAAACAAGGTGCAAAGTGAGTGCCTTTGGGATTTTGGACTAGAAAATTACCTGAAGCTGGGAGTAGGTACACTCCATTTGAAAAGGAATTACTAGCTTGTTACTGGGCTCTTGTAGATACTGAACAAATGACTCTAGGACATACTATAGCTTTGAGATCTGAAATTCCCATTATGCAATGGGTAATAGATTCACCCAAAACACACAGAATAGAACAAGCACAAGAAGTATGTGTAATTAAATGGAAATGGTATATTCAGGATCAGGCTAAAACAGGTGCAGGAGGGGTGGCTGTGTTACATGAGAAAATAGCTCAGATACCTGTGACTGATGAATCACAATCACAATTGTCACCTGGATCAACTTCAGTGGTTGAATCTCCGGTTAAATGGGGACAACCTTTTGCTCAATTATCATTGCAGCAAAGGCAACATGCCTAGTTTACTGACAGATCAGCAAAATATGTAGGAAACAAAAGATGATGAAAAGCTGTGTCTTACAATCTTACCACTTAAAAGTTGTTAGCCACCACAGGTGATGGTAAGAGTAGCCAATATGCTGAACTATATGCAGTGTTTCAAGCTTTAAGAAAGGAAACATGTAATATTTACACAGATTCTTGGTCTGTAGCAAATGGTTTAGATACATGGTTGCCTACATGTCAAAATATAACTGGAATATACTTTTAAAAATAGGTGTGGGGAAAGGAATTATGGCAGCAAATATGGGAAATGTTACCTCAAAGCACTTACTGTGTATCATGTAGATGCTCACTGTGCAACTGATTCTCTAGAACGATGGTTTAATTCTATTACAGCAAATGAAAATTGTTGAGGCAGAGATTGACAAGGATACTGACAAGAATACATCAGAGCAGTTTGGCATGGCAAAGTGGGCTCATCAGAAGTGTGGACATTTGGGAGAAAATGCCACTTACAGGTGGGCACAAACAAGAGGTATTCTGATTTCTATAGATGTAATTAAGACTGTTATTCTACAGTGCCCTGTATGTCAGCATACACAACATACACTAGTACCACAGATTGTACAGGGGCACTTAAGCAGAGGCAAGTTACCTGGGCAAATTTGGCAACTTGATTACATAGGACCATTACCCTTTAGTAAAAGATGTCAATATGTATGTATAGAAGAAGATACATATTCAAGGTATTTGCTAGCCTATCCATGTAAAAGAGCTAAGCAGGTAAACACCTTGAAAACAACTGACCTGGTCATTTTGTATTATGGCATTCGTCTCCAGATACAAACTGACAATGGCTCACATTTTAAGGGAAAAATGGTACAACATTATAGTAAACAGCACAACATTAAATGGGTGTTTCACATCCCTTATTACCGACAAGTGGCAGGTTTGACTGAGCAAATGAATGAATTGTTAAAAAAGCAATTAAGAAAGTTGGGAAATGGTTCCCTACAAAATTGGAGAGACAATTTGAACATGGCTCTGCAAATTTTAAATAGGCCAATTGCAGAAAGTGAAATTCCTCTAACTAGGATGTTGTCTCCATCATTGCAGATCAAACATTATGTAGCTACCAATAACATTAAGTAATGGAAAATATAAGGCAGTGCTCCGGCTCAATTTAGGGTAACTCCAGAAGCAGCAGGTTTAGATTTGCATGCCTTACAAATGTATAGGTTAAAACCTAGATAAATTCAATTGATTGAAACAGGAGTAGGAGTTCAAATACTTCCTGAACATTGTGGTTTGATAGCTCCCTGATTAGGACTACCTTTAAAAGGTATATAGATTATGGGAGGTGTCATTGATGCTGATTACCAAGGTGAAATCAACATGATATTAATAAACAGTGGTACTTCAGACTCGCTAATACAAAAGAAGGACAGAGTGGCATAAAGTACAGTTGTGTACACTTACCATAAATGTAGATGTTCGAGTGTATTCACTGTTGCAATCATTACATTTGGGTAATCTGCTGGCAGGTTGCCCTCAGTCGGCCTGAATTCCAAAGTCTTGGGTCCTGTGTCAGTTGCTGTCTTCTCTTCCATGGCGTCAGGTCATCAGGGCTATAAAACATGCAGCCGACACCATTTTCTTTAGTTTTTCTTGCCCCCGATGTCAGGTGCACCCAAAAAGGTTTTCCATGATAAGAACTTTATATCAGCAGTAGCAGCTGGTTCAAATCGAGGCAGGGTGAGGTTTTCCAACACATAATTGAGGTCCCATGCAGGTAATGGTGATCTTCTAGGAGGCCTTAAAATTTCGGCTCCTCTTAAGATACTGCTTTAGTAAAGGATGAGAAAAGATTGGAGGCACTGTATTGTAATATGCCGAAATGGCAGAGGCATGGATTTTGATTGATGAGAAAGATAGGCCCTTGTCAAGCATCTCAGTTAAGTATTGTAATATCTGAGGAATATTTGGTTCTGCTGTATCAGTTCCTTGTGCTTGTTTCCAAGTACAGAATCTCTTCCATTTGTCAGCATAAGATTTTCTAGTACTAGGCCTTCTGGCTTCCAAAATGACATCCATCACAGCTTTACTGAGAGGTGTTAATTATATGACTACATGATTAGCCATGCTGCCAGGTTCAGAGCCAGTAGTTGATTGTGCAGGATCTGATTGTTTTGCTGGGACAGTAGTTGTGGTCTTTGAGGCAAGGTCCAAGCTGGATATTGAGACAAGTTCCTTAGGACTGGGTACCAGTATTGAAGGGGCCAGTCCGGGGCAATTAATATCATCTTTGGCTTCTCTCGTCTGACTTTTAGGAGGACCTTGGGCAGAAGATGCAGAGGAGGAAAGGCGTAAACTGATAGGTTTTTCCAACTGAAGGATAGGGTATCCACTTTCCATGCTTGTCTGTGATAAGTCCTTGTGCAGAATCTTTTCAATTGATAATTTTGAGGAGAGGCAAATAGATCTATGTCTGGGCTCCCCCATTTCTCTGTTATCATGCCGAAGACTTGTGGATTTAGTTTCCACTTGTGAGGATCCATAAGGTTTCTGTTTAAATCATCTGCCAGAGTTTTTTGTTTTCCTGGCAGGAATTGAGCTTGAAGATGTGTTTGGTAGGTCAAAGTTGTGTCCCACAGTGCCATGGCTAATCTGCCAAGTGGGTATGAGTGTGTGCCCCCTTGCTTGTTAATATACCACATGACTGTGGTGTTGTCCATCTTTATCAGTAGCCTGGATGAAGTAAGTCCTTGAAGACTGTTAGGGCATTTTGAACAGCTAGCATCTCTTTCTGGTTGATATGTAGATGCATTTGTTTTGTTGTCCATATGCCCTGAATGTATCTTCCTGCCATGTGGGCCCCCCAGGCATAATCTGATGCATCTCTTGTTAATGTTTGGCTGGCAGGGGGTAGAGTGAAGGGCCATCCGATGTTTTGGTGACATGCATTTGCTCACCATAGAAACTCCTGTTGCAGGCAGGGAATGAGAGGAATCATTGTTTCCAGACTGTGTGAATGTTGACTCCATAAACTTTTTAGGTACCATTGAAGTTTCCTCATATGCAGTCTTGCATATGGAATCAGAAGGATGCAGGATGCCATGTAGCCCAGAGCCTGCAGAATTTGTCTTGCAGAAGACTGGGTTTTTGTTGCCATCAGTTTGAAGTAAGTAGTCAGCTGCCTTTGCTTGCCTGGTGTGAGGTAAGCCATATGGGCAGTTGTATTCAAGCCTGCACCCAGGAATGTTATCTTTTGAGAGGGTACCAATTGTGATTTCTTTTTGTTTACTGTGTATCCTAGGCATGTTAGAAGCCTTTTCACAAATGCCAGGTGTCAAAGAAGTGTGTCCTTGTTCTCTGCTTGAATGAGACAGTCGTCCAAGTAAGGATATATTTGTATACTTCTTTGTCTGCAAAATGCAATTACTGGTGCCAGGCACTTTGTAAAGACCCTGGGCACAGTAGATAAGCCAAAGGGCAGTGCAGAGAATTGGTAATGCATTAAGACAGCCTTGAATCTGAGGTATAGTCTGCACAATTTTCTTATTGGGACATGCAGGTATGCCTCTTTTAGGTCTAAAGTCACCAGCCAAGCATTCTTGCCCAGCATAGGCAGAAGCTGCTGCTGCAAAGTCAACATTTTGAATTTTGGAATGTCCAGGTATGTGTTCACAATTGATAAATCCAGTATTGGCCACCAGGCCTTGTCCTTTCTGGGTACCAAGAACAGTCTTGAGTAAAAACCTTGTCCTTTTTCCTGTTCTGGTACTGTCTGAATGGCCCCCATATCCATGAGGGACGTAACCTGTTTCTGTGCCTCTGCCCATTGATTTTTTGGCAGATCTGGCCAACCATTTGCCATTGGCAGAGTGTGGAAATGGAATCTGTATCCCAGTGATACAATGTTTAGTACCCACTTATCCTGGTTTATTAACTGCCAATTTTGAGCAAAAAGTGCTAATTTTCCCCCTATGGGTGCTGCCAAAAGTTAAGTGTTTGGTGTAGGCATTGGGATTGCTTTCTGTAGGTTTGCGCTTTATCTCCTCCAGATTTGGAGGTGGAAACGTCCCATTGCTTTGACCTGTATGAATCTTGTGCCTAGTATCTGGAACCCTTAGGGCATCTGGATTTGCCCCTTTGAGCTCTGTGTGACACAGGAAAGGACCAATTTTTTGTAGGCCAGTGTCTTCTGAATCTTGGTGGCTGCACTTGTAAGAAGTCTTTAACAGTTTGCATAGTCTTATCTTTGTCTTCCATTTTCTTTAAAACCTCTTCTGCCTTAATACCAAACAGAGAATCATGCTGTAAAGGTGTATCTAGCAATTTAGCTTTAACATGATCAGGCAAATTTTGTTCCTTTAACCGGCATGCCTCCTAATCACAGATCCAGTAACTGCGGCCCTGCAGGAGGCCTCTAAGGAATCAAAACCACATTGCAAAGTATGCTTTTCAACTTGTTCAGCTGCATGCAATAATTCCTGCAATTCTTTATTTTCTGCACATTCTGAAATCAACATCATTTTCTGTTTCAGCAATCCCATAACATGTTGTTGGTACTTAAGCATATGAAATTGACAGTTTAAGGCCCTGATTGCCAAGGTTGCGGATGTATAAACCTTTTTTCCCCATTTGTCCAGTGCTCTTGAATCTCTGTCAGAGGAGGGTAGGATTTTTTGCTGTTGAGGCCTTAACTCCCTTTGGACCCTATGAAATAGTTTCAGGATCAGCAGCAGGGTTTCTAAATAAAACTTTATGTGAGTCAGGGACCCTGTAATATCTGTCAGGCTTACTGGGAGCCGGAGGTAAGGAGTCAGGGGTCAAGCTTGACGCCAAAAACACATCATCCACAATGTCTAAAACAGGGGGAATGGCTAAAGGCCTGTGCTGAGGGAGAAGAAGGAAATCCCTGGGCCTCTTTTTTGATTCTGAGAAGTCTTGACTCTCCCAGTGAAAATGCTCCCTCAAAGTATGCAAGGTTTCTCCAAATGAATAATCCTCAGGAGGAGATGCAGATGGAATAGATTCCTCAGCATCAGAATCCTCATAGGGAGGTATAGATAATTCCTGATCAAAAGAGGAATCAGAAGAAATAGAAACCTGATCTGAAGATTCATAATTAGTGTCTTGCCTAGGCCTCTTATCTGGAGGGGGAATGGGTACCCCTGATCAAGGTAATAAGGTCTTCAGCCATTTTGATCATCGTTTTTTTTTAGGCATAGAGGCCTGTGCATGTGGCTCATGCATTGGTTTTTTAGTTTTAGAAGTTGCTTTTTGGTTTTGCAGATGTCGGTTTGATATACAAATGTTGAGGTCTGAATACACCCTCAGAAGCTGGTGCCTGCTCAGTGGCTCCAGACCCATCCGAGGGAGATACATCCGTCAGTCCAATACCCTGAGTATCTTGCGGCATGCCGGACTCCACATGGGTGTCGGTAGAGGCTTGCGACTCGAAGGTAGCAGGTATCAGGGGCTGCGAAAGCACCTCACTGAGTACTGGTGAACCAGCAACTGGCTTAGGAGAAGCTTTGTCATCAGTTTTGGATCTGGACTGCCTTTCTCTGTCCTTTTCTTTGTGTTTTTTATGTAATCCGGTAGTCGAATTGCTGCCTGACGACATTTCTGGGTAGTTAAATCTGTTTCCAAAATACTTTGATGCAAAAATATACCAACGCTTAATAGTGCGTTGGTTAAATCTAGCACAAAACCAACAGCCAGGCACATTGTGATCAGGGCCTAGGCAAGGAATACAGTATAAATGGAAATCCTTATGAAGTATTTGCTTCCCACAAGTAATACAATTATTAACTTCTTCTGACATCGGTAAAAAGCAAGAAAAAAAGTTTCCCCAACGGGGTACTTAGCTTATTGAAGATTTCGGTTCTGAAACTCAAACTCGAATATTTCAGTAGTCGGCCGACTGGCACTTGCGAAATGCTTCTCCTTCGGGCACCGTGCGGCAAGAAAGACTAAAGAAAATGGCATTGGCTGCATGTTTTATACCCTTGATGACCTGACATCATGGAAGAGAAGACAGCAACCAACGCAGGACCCAAGACTTTGGAATTCAGGCCGACTGAGGACAACCTGCCAGCAGATTACCCAAATGTAATGATTGCAACAGTGAAACAAGAACATCTTCTCATAATACCAGTGCACGGTGGGTCTGTGGTAAAGGGAACAGCCCCCTCCACTGGGACAGTTAGAGGAAATAAGGTATTTGGACCACAAACATAAATAATGGTGAACAAATGTGGATCCAATCATCAAATAAATTACCTGAGCCAGCTGTTTTTGCTATAGGAAAAGATAACACCTGCAAACAAACGTTATCTACAACAATAAATATATTGTCTTTTTTTATTTCAGATTTCATTGAAATGCATAGTAATTGTTGTACTATGTGGAGTCCATCTGGTGGAATCCATAACACTGGGAGTGAAAGCACAGAAACTTAACACTACAATACAGAGGGGATGGATTAATAGTACAAGAAATAGAACACAGACAAATTTTACTTGGCCAGCAAATGAAGGTTGTGGCATTGCAAATATGACAATTACAGGAAATGTAACTATTGGGACAGCACGAAAAGGACGTGCATCTTCAATTATTAGACAAAGGAGAAGTTACAATTGAAGTAATTAACAAAACAGATGCAATGCTGTAACCCTGATATGAATTGTAATATAAATTATGAAACTGGGTATAATTGTTGTAAGAATGATACAGACATTTTTAATTGTACTATGTAGCTACAAAATATTACTGAATTATTTTGCATAAACAGTTTTGAAATTAGTAACAGAAATGCATGGGCTTCAGTTATAAATATACTAAATAATAATCCTACAGCACATTTTGATCAAATAGTAACAATTCCTTCAATATGTAAATATTTAGGGCAAAAATATCAAAAGACTGTATTGCATTTTAATAGTTCTTTCCTGAGCACTGAAACTTGTAGAAGACAATAAGCTTTGAATGGCACTTTGTTAGGAGACGTAGGAACTGGGTTAGGAACCCTGCATGCAATTGGTGTTGAAGTCTTAGCTAATAAATTGAAAACTATTGGTCAGGATATCTCTCAGATTGTCCATTTGCAGGCTCAGTGAAACCCCAGTGTGTGGTTCACTGAAAAACAGTTAACTATGAAAAGGTATTTCTGACACAGTTCAGTGATTCATTAATTAGTTAATTTAAATTTTGATGCAAATGTAACTCAATTTGTAACCTGGACAAAATGTACTCTTCAGTCTATATATATGCAGATACAAAGTAATTCTATTCAAACTAAATTATTAGTTAATAATGAATATGTTTGGCAACAATTGTTTCACAAATGGATTCCTAAAGGTAGTTGGATAAAGTTATCTTCTGATAAAACAAAATGTACTGATAAATATTGTATTGGACAGATAGTTCATTATAATGTGATACTAGAATAATGTGTGAATTCTTGGTATTACCCTTAGTATTTGGACCTCCTATATAGCCTTTTCAATATCAGCTACCACAAGTGGAAGGAAGTTATACAGATTTCTCTAATTGAACGCACAAGCTGGAACATTGCACCAGTACTATAAATAGACTAGTCTGTGGACAACATTCTCCGATATATAAGCCATATTTTCTTCAGCATTCAATTAACATATGTAAATAGACTACATTGCCTTCCACTTTTGAAATGTTTACTGAAGTTGCTCTGCAATTTATCTGTTTAGTAACTAATCAATCATTGTCATATAATCTTGGTCATCCTTTTGTAGGATGTTCAAGTAATGTTACACATTTGATTTGGTACAATGAAACTTATGTATTTACTCCATACCAGAATATCTTTTCTCTGGCTATCAGAAGCTCTTGTATTATCCCAACTTTACCTTTTCATTGAATTTTTTGTATACAGTAATTAATAATACTCATCAATTACAAAAAATTTACAGATTGTAAATCAAAGTACATTGCATCATGAAATGAACAGAATAATTGTGGGTGATAATTTGATTAATTTAGCAAGAAATACTGAATCAGATACAACACATAACTGGCAGGATACATTCACCAGACGGTCATCATCAGGGACCAGACTGATAAACTGGATAATACACCCCATAATAATATTAATAATACTAGTTTTATTAACTATTTGGAATTGCTATTTAGCATATCATATATATATATATATATATATATATATATATATATATATAAGGCTTCTCAAATATTATTAGTTTCCTACACCGAAGTCAGTAGTCAAAGGACCAAATGTGATACAAAAGGTATACATTGAGTGTGAGTTGACTGTTGATTTGGTATAGTAAAACTGATATGGCAAAAGGTTATTATTCTTTATACTGTATTTTGCTCTATTTTTGTGCAACTATGGGAATGAAGCTACTTTTTGACTTGTTTTTCTCATTCCGTCTTATTTTTGCACAAGCTATGTGACCCTGAGAACTGGCAGATAATTTGTTTTGCACATTCCTTGATGCTTTCAGGTAACCACAGGAACTAGCAGGCTTACTTGGAGCATTCATGGGGGTCTGACCAATGCCTATATTTTGTTTTAACATAATTTTTGCTAATCCCATGTGTGTCAACACACATAGCCTTTAAAGGATGGGATTTTCTGATGAGTCAGACAGAAGCCTCACTTCTGGAGTGGACGCATTACCCAGGGATTTTCCTGATAAAGACTCCTGCCTGGCTGAAAGGGGGCTTCCCAGCTGAAACATTGGCTAGGATGAAGCTTTTAACTTTATTGGTGATGTATTACTATAATGCATTGTTTTATTTAAGTTATACTATGTAGTTGCTGACTACTGAGACTTGTCTGCATATATCAACTGGACACAAGCTGATTTAAGTATATTTTTCTCTGCACTTATTTAAGATTTGAGTCAGTAAATATCATGTCTCTGTCTCTCTGCAGTTAGTTCCCCCGGCCCCCTCCTGTTTCATGTTGTGGTGTTAATCTTGGTGGCCTTGGAATTGCCCAACCCTGCTGTAAATCTCTTTTTGCACACTCCTCCTGGACCCATCTCATTTGCTTACTCAACTGAGTACAGTGAGATCATATTTTGATTTTGGATACTCCTACCAGTCCCATCTCCTCTGCAGTGTACAGAGAGAGCACTTGGGAAGGACATTCCCCTATAGTATCTTAATCTGCTCCGTTTCCTCCGTCTCAAATAAAAAAAAAATTCCACTTCATCTGCTTTACTGTATTTGTGTTTCTTCCTACTTTATTACCTTATTTTGCTTTTGCCTCTTCTTAAAAGTACTCAATTGAATTTATTCTGCTGTCTTTATTACTGCTTGTTAGTAGCCTGATTAAATTGTAACTGTTATTCTAAGGCCCTTGGTTTAAGCACTTGGGCTTCAAACCAGTTGTTTTACATTAAGAAGGTTTGTGGTCTGCACTGTTGTGGCAGGACAGGTAGCGTACAGCCTTCTAAGTTGGGAACTGCTGATTGAAGGCTAAGTGTCTGTTATTCTAAAAGTGTATTAGTTCTGGGTTAAGCACTTGGACTTCAGGCCAGTTATTTTACATTAAGAAGGTTTGTGGTCTGCACTCTTGTGGGAGGAGAGGCTAGATTCTGCCCTTCTGAGCTGCGTATTTCTGGTTAAAGGCTTATTGCGCATGCTTACTTGAACTGTTTCTTTCTGAAATCGGTATGCCTTGTTTGCTGGAGCATAGACTAGATTCAGGCCGGCTGGATCTAGCTTTGTTTGCATAACTTGTGCACTGATCCAGGCCATCTTTTTTGGAGAAGGTTTCTCTGTACCCTTGTGGCAGGACTGTGCAGTTAGAACTTGTCTGATTGAAAACTGCTGGAACAGGGCTAAGTTTTAAGCTTTTTAACTGATTAATTGGGTAAAGTGTTGTTTTGATTGTATCTGCCCTATTTTCTGGAAAAATATATATATATATACTTGTTTCTCACCTTTCTGAACTAGTATAGTCCAGTTTTCAGGTTATTGCCGAATTCAGGGCTGTGTTACAAGTTTCTGTGTTGCCATAACTTACTTGGATAGAAGGAAGTTTCTCTGTTCACCTGTGAGAGAGGGGAGCTTTGAGCAGGCTATCTGTCCCTGGAGGAGTGGTTTCAGCCCAGAATTTAGTAGTTTAACGGCCATTTTGGGCTAATTTTGATTGTATCTGCTCCATTTTCTGAAAAAAAAAATACTTGTTTCCCGCCTTTCTGAACTAGTATAGTCCAGTTTTCAGGTTATTGTTGAATCCAGGGCTGTGTTGCAAGTTTCTGTGTTGCCCATACCTTACTTGGATAGAAGGAAGTTTCTCTGTTCACCTGTGAGAGAGGGGAGCTTTGAGCAGCCTATCTGTCCGTGGAGGAGTGGTTTCAGCCCAGAAGTTAGTAGTTTATTGGCCATTTTGGGCTAATTTCTATCTCTTTCACTTCCCTGCTATAAAAACCTCATTTGCGCAGTTTTTACAATTGTATTCCACTCAGCAAGTGCCTTCCAGGTGTTCTGCAGAGTATACAGCAGCAGAGAGACAAAAGAATGACTTTGGAGTGCTTTTCTTGCTGTCTTAACTAATTCCGCCTAAAACGCCAGTTTTTTTTTTTTTAGTGAATCTGTGATTTAAAAAGTTTGTTATTGCTACATATTGTATTTATTTGCTGCCTGCACTTGAATTAAGTCATTTTTGTGTTTAAATAATCTGTTTAACTGTTGTAGGCTACACACTAAAGTGTGATAGCCTTTTCTGTGCATTTAAAGTGTTGTTTTGATTGTATCTACTCTATTTTCTGAAAAAAATATATATATACTTGTTACCCACCTTTCTGAGCTAGTATAGTCCACTTTTCAGGTTATTGCTGAATCCAGGTCTGAGTTACAAGTTTCTGTGTTGCCCATATCTTACTTGGATAGAAGGAAGTTTCTCTGTTCACCTGTGAGAGAGGGGAGCTTTGAGCAGCTTATCTGTCCCTGGAGGAGTGGTTTCAACCCAGAAGTTAGTAGTTTAGCAGCCATTTTGGGCTAATTTATATCTCTTTCACTTCCCTGCTATAAAAACCGCATTTGTGCAGTTTTGTGCACCGGGCAGCACCATTTAGCTAGAGTTAAACTATTCTCGGCTCCACAAAGTCTACTCTTCAAATTTTCCCTTGGAACTAGACAAACCTTCAACTTTAGCACTCTAACCATTCATTTCACAGTCAAGCACTTGCTTAAAACTCATAGCAAGCACTAATTAATCCTAGCACTAGACCCCCCCCCCCCCATACTGTCCAGGACAAGGCTCTCTATTCCTCTCCACCAGCCAATCAGAAAAACAGCTTACTCTACCTATTCAGGCATGTCCAAAGGGCAGTTTCCGGTGTACTCTCCAGACCAACTGGTGAATTTAAGCATTCTGAGGCAATGTTACAACTGCCTCGTGTACACAAACAACCCTCTCCTCCTACCACCAAACACTAATATATGCAAGAGATGCAATTATACAGCCAAACTGGAGGCAAAGCTCTCTCAACTCAAGACTGGAACTGACAGTCAAGAGGAGAAGGGTAATACTTGCAACACACCACCAGTCTCACATAGACCTAATAAACCAACACCGGCAAATAACACACATGAAAACATACTCGGAGGCTCTAAATAAAAATCTGCAAAAGCAACAGAGACCTCCAAAGCAGACATCCAAGCAACCTCCACACACCATCACCAACCATGAAACACATACTTCACATTATCAGTGTGCCACGCAATCACAGCCCTTAACGCAAAATAACATACCCAACACTCTAGTAATAGGTGACTCTATAGTCAGGCATACTAATGTCCCACTAACTAAGCTGGACAAGGAGAAGGTTACAGTTAACTGCCTGTCAGGTGCCAGGATCCACCACATAACACAAGCACTCATGTCACTCCAGAACAAGTACAAATACAACTCTGTCATTGTCCATGTTGGTGTAAATGACCTGAGATGTACCTCCCTGGACTACATGAAAAGAGACATGGAAGAGCTCTCTGATCATGTAGCCCAGGCTGGTATGACCCTGACCCTGAGTAGCATCCTGCCCTCACCAAGAATGATGCCACAGTATAAAGAAAAAATGATCAATTTCAACAATTAGCTAAGTTTCTGGTGTCATTCAAAGGGGATCCAGTATCTGTCCGCCTGGGATGACATGCTCGACAAGCCACATTGTTTTGCAAGAGATGGCTTGCACCTGTCACCCTTAGGCTTTCAAATACTGACCAAGGCTCTTGCCACCCCCATAGTGCCTTTTTTAGGCAAGGCTCAAAAGACAAACCCACCACCATAAATAGCACGAGTAACCAAAAACTGAGGGTAATGCTACTCAATGCCAGAATTCTAAACCTCAAAATGCACGCACTCAAGGCACTCCTCAGTATGGAGAACATCGACATCTGTGCAGTAACAGAAACCTGGTTTAAGGCTCCTGAGAGCACCCCAGCACTACTAGGCTATAACCCATACCATACCTTTCGGCCACAGAATCAGGACCGAAACACAAAAGGCGGGGGTGTATCCATATTCATCAAGGATACCCACACCTCCAGGTTAGTGGTGCAGCACAATGCATCAGAGATCATCCATGTGCAACTAACAAAGGGCAAAACTGCAATCCAAATTGTAGCTTGCTACAGATCACCCACCACGGCCCAGGACCTCCATTCCACATTTCTGGAGACACTGGGAAATATGAAGGTCCTACCAAACACCTTAATATTGGGTGATTTCAATTACCCAAACATAAACTGGGAGAACTACTCAAGTACTAACTCCTTTGACCAACGCTTCCTAGAATTTATAAACTCGAATGCCCTGGATCAACTGGTCAACACCCCCACCAGAGGGAACATATTGGACCTGGTCATCACCAACATGGGCGACCGGTGTTCCACACCAGAGGTCAACCCCTCGCTGGTTAGATCAGACCATAGACTAATCACTCTGGACATCCACATTCCGCCCCCACCCCCAATCAAGGAAACCACAATGAAAAACTTTTCAAAAGCAAACTTCACGTTACTTAAGACCGAGGTGGAAAGTTTCACAGCCCCCATGCTAAAGGACAATGCTGTCCAAGCTGCTGAAACCTTTACAAAGGCACTCTATGAGCATCTGCAGGAATGCATGGATCATGCTATCCCAAGTAAAACCAATACTCACTCCTCCAAGAAAAGGAAACCATTCTGGTGGACTCCTGCCATAAACAAGCTATACAATAGAAGGAGGAAACTAGTAAAGAAAAGAGTAAAATCCCAAGAAGGAAAAACATCCCTGATCAGTATCAGCAAGAAACTACGATCCCTCATTAAATCATCCAAGGCTAGTTTCGAAAGAAAAATTGCCAATGACTCCAAAAATAACCACAAAGCATTCTTTAGCTATGTCAAGAACCTAAGTGGAACTCTCAGATCTGCTCTGCGTTAGTGCAGAATGGCACAAAATACACTGAACCGACTGATATTGCAAACATTCTGGCAGACAGGTTTAGTGCAAACTTCACCCCCCTCTCACCAACTAAAGGGCCCATAAGCATACCAGAAGAATGTAGGGCCCCATCAATCACTGATGCACAGGTTAAAACAGCCCTATCCAAAGCCAAAAACACAGCTTCAATGGGACCGGACGGGGTCCCAGGCTGTGTCTTACAAGAGCTCCAAAATGAACTAACCCCTCACCTAAACACACTGTTCAAACCCAGCCTCTCTACAGGCTACATACCCATAGAGTGGTGCACAGCAACAGTTATCCCACTCCACAAAGTTGGAGCCACAATGGACCCCGGGATCTATCGCCCGATAAGCCTGACTAGCCTGGTCTGCAAGGCTATAGAACACATCATCATGGAACTCATTAACAGAGACATTGGGAACCTCCAAACCTTGGACCCTACCCAGTTTGGTTTTGTTAAGGGTAGATCATGCCTCCTAAACCTGGTGGACTTCTTTGAGACTGTTACCAAGGCATTAGACAAGGGAAAGGAGGTCCACACAGCCTACCTAGACCTCGCAAAGGCTTTCGACACCATTACCCATTCTAGTGTTATAGACAAGCTCACCAGCTTGAACATAAACCCCTACGTCACAAGATGGGTTGCCAACTGGCTCATGGATAGAACCCACATGGTGAGAGTTGCAGGCTCTACATCCGACTCTAAACCGGTTACAATTGGCATCCCCCAAGGCTCAGTCCTAGGACCCCTCCTGCTCGGTATATACTTCTCAGAGGTACAGGCAAGCATAGGAGGACTATGGCTGACCAAATTCACAGACGACTGCAAACTAGGGGCCATAACTGATTCTCCAGCTGATACAGACACCCTTCAGATGGGTCTCACTGAGACGGATACCTGATGTCAAAATCATGGCCTCAAGCTAAATGCCAAAAAGTGAATAGTCATCCCCTTTGGAAAAAACAAAATACCCACGAACTACCACATAGGTGGTAGTCCCCTAAATACAGAAAATGTAATAAGGGATCTGGGGACCCAAGTAGATAGTAATCTCTCCTTTGATAATCATATTGCCAAGGTGGTTAGAAAATCCTTCAATGTGGCCCACCTAATCACAAAAGGGTTCGCATCTAGAACAAAAGAGGTTATTGTGCCTCTCTACTCATCACTCATTAGACCCATCATAGAATACAACGCCCCATTTGGGATGTACCTTACAAGATACCAGCAACAGCTGGAAAGGCCACAAAAGTACCTCACCAAGAGGATTACTGGCCTCAAACAGATGCCTTATGCAGCCCGATTCAAGAAACTCCAGCTGTACTCAGTTGCATACCGCTTACTCAGAGGTGATCTCTGCCTGACATACAAGGCCATGTCCAACCCAGAACTGATAGACATGCTTCACGTAAAAAAAAACAAATCCCAGAGAGCCACATGCTCTAGAGATATAAACCTCACCACAATGATAAATAGGACATGCTGGAGGGATAGATTCCTATCCCAGAGACTCCCCATGCTTTGGAACAGGATTCCAATATACATCAGGCAGAGCCCCTCACTAACACTCTTCAAAAGAAACCTTGACGGGTGGATGGGAAACAGAAAATTTACCCTGGGGATCACTGCACTGGCTCTGCTGGACAGTGGCACAGGGAACTGATGGCTCTGCTGGACAGAGGCACAGGGAACTAATCTAAGGGGTTGGTGAAAGCCAACACATTCTGGCTAGGCTTATAAATACCCTTGGGCAGATAGCCTAGTACTTAGCTATGAACCTATGAACCTATTATCTAATTTTACTGTAATAAATGGACTATTTTCTGACTTCTTTGTCTTGATCATTTCGGATACTTCTAAAATTAAACTCATTAGGCAATACAGCTTTGCAGATGGACTGATGTTCAGGAATGGTGTGCAGGTAGGCCATCGTTATGATGACCTCCATTATAGGGATCAAGATAAACTACTGGAATGGATTGGTGATGTCTGAAGACAGCCCCCAGACCTCTATAGTAGGTGAAATATTGCACACCCTAACAACTTTATCCTTTACTTTGCAGGTATTAAAATTAAATAGTACATTTTTGATCTGTGCTACCACAGTATATCTTTTAAATTCATTTGAAGGTAAGGATGTCAACATAGGTAGTCAACTGTAGATCAAGCATAGTTATAATGCTCTGACTAAAGTTGTACTATCATGGATTTGTGGTTGTGCTACCATCAATAACTTTGGTATATTGCACAAGAAACTTCAGCAATACAACATTAGAAGATCTATGACTATGCATTCTGCAGTTATCTTTAGTTGAGTAAAAGCTTATTTTTAAGTGTTCATTGTTTGACTGCATAATATTCCTCCACCTACTACATATCAATATATTATGTGTGCTACTGTTAGGGAAGCTGTGGTAGTACAGTGGTTAGTGTTGTCACCTCACAGCAAGAGGTCCTCTGGTTTGATTCTTGGCTGGGGTGCCTTCTGTGTTGAGTCTGAATGCCCTCCCTGCAGTCATGTGTGTTTCCTCCAGGTGCTCCAGTTTCCTCCTACATTCCAAAGGCATGCAGTAGTTGGACTGGACACTCTAAATTGGCCGTAGGTTGGAGTGAGTGGTACAGATGAACTACTGTGGCATGGCTAGCCACCTGGCTGTGTAAACCTTGGCTTGAGATGATTGCCACTGTTGAAAGTGACACCCCAACCCCATGTGCAAAATGGGAAAAAGGAGTTATGGATGGATGTACACAGAACCCACAATAGGATGTTAAACGCTCTTTATGTAAAGTATCTCAACAGCCTAAACATCAGGGATGTAGTGTGGAAAACATTTTGACTGTGGGTTCAACATCTACATATTCTTTTTTTTATTTTGTTGCATGTGCACTATACTTTTGAAATACTTTTTTCTGCTACAGTCTTACAAGATATACAGATACTCCATTTTTCTAATACATTTACATCTATTAATTTAATTATACATAAACACATACTATGAGTAGGCCATGCATGAGTGCCCATTTCTGTGTTGTCTGCAAGAATCTGACAGTAATCAATGTTGTTTAGTGTTATTTGATGAACACTGTTATGCTTCTAATTTACACAAGGTTAGCACACTTCACACTGACTGCATTATGGAATCCAAAAAGAAGCAGAAACGATCCAAGCAGAGGCCAATTGATGCACGGACTGTTTATTGATTGTAAGCACTTTCGGTCGAGGTAATACCCCAACCTTCTTCAGACATACACAATTTTACAACCCTAATGCCTTCTTTAAATATATATCCCTTAATTGGATGATACCTACCAATTAAATGGTAATTAAGCCATTAATTATATTAAAACTTTAAAAATATTGCTTTAAAAATATTACAAGAAAGCTGCAATTTTCCCCACATAAACCATTAATACAAATATATATATACATAAATTAACTATATATTGAATCTTTACACCTTACACATTAAAAACCACCTGATATTAAACACACAAAAATTTGTTAACTTGCATGAAAAATTGTACAAAAAATTATTTATATATTTATTTATTCTACACTAAACTATATTATGCTATATTCTGTCTGATTGCTAATGCCCAATATTTACACAACACAGCAAATACCAGAACAAAACAAAACTCGCCAATTCACATTTTTTTTTTTTAAAATACTTGATTTAGAAATGTTTCACATAAAACATTTTTAAAAAATCATTTTCAAAAAATCAGAATGTCAAAACATCTATAAATGTTTACATTTATAGGATATCTATAAAATATAAATTTATTTACAAATTATCTATGCATACTCAGCTACAAATGCAAATGCTATCATCTGTTTAATGCTTTTAATTTCAGTATGCTTTTTATTGATGCATACTCATTCAAACCTGGAGGAATATGAGCCGACGTTCTAATTTGCCATAATAACTCCTGCTCCTCCAACCAAAGGTAGACAAGTCTGGTGCTAAATCAACAATGACAAATTTCGGTATGTCAAAATGTGGAATGTGCCCTCAGTGCAAGTACATGGTGCCAGGTAATAAAGTATGTATAAAGTGGAAAACCTATGGCATCAATGGTAAATACAATTGCGAGAGTAAGAGAGTAGTTTATGTGGCACTGTGTGTGAAATTTTGCGCATTCTACATAGGCAAGACAGAAAGGTCATTGAGGAAAAGGGTATATGAGCATATTTATGCCATAAGCAGAAATGATTTAACAAATGCTCTTGCCAGGCACATTCATGATGAGCCTGATCACTTCTTCTCATTTTCTGTTATTCAACAAATTAATATAAGTACCAGACGGGGACCATGGCAACTTTGGTTGGAGGAGCAGGAGTTATTATGGCAAATTAGAACGTCGGCTCATATTCCTCCAGGTTTGAATGAGTATGCATCAATAAAAAGCATACTGAAATTAAAAGCATTAAACAGATGATAGCATTTGCATTTGTAGCGGAGTATGCATAGATAATTTGTAAATAAATTTATATTTTATAGATATCCTATAAATGTAAACATTTATAGATGTTTTGACATTCCGATTTTTTGAAAATGATTTTTTAAAAATGTTTTATGTGAAACATTTCTAAATCAAGTATTAAAAAAAAAAAAAAAAATGTGAATTGGCGAGTTTTGTTTTGTTCTGGTATTTGCTGTGTTGTGTAAATATTGGGCATTAGCAATCAGACAGAATATAGCATAATATAGTTTAGTGTAGAATAAATAAATATATAAATCATTTTTTATACAATTTTTCATACAAGTTAACAAATATTTGTGTGTGTTTAACATCAGGTGGTTTTTAATGTGTAAGGTGTAAAGATTCAATATATAGTTAATTTATGTATAATATATATTTGTATTAATGGTTTATGTGGGGAAAATTGCAGCTTTCTTGTAATATTTTTAAAGCAATATTTTTAAAGTTTTAATATAATTAATGGCTTAATTACCATTTAATTAGTAGGTATCATCCAATTAAGGGATATATATTTAAAGAAGGCATTAGGGTTGTAAAATTGTGTATGTCTGAAGAAGGTTGGGGTATTACCTCGACCGAAAGCGCTTACAATCAATAAACAGTCCGTGCATCAATTGGCCTCTGCTTGGATCGTTTCTGCTTCTTTTTGGATTCAGTTTTTGGTTTGTTTTAGTATTTTATGAGTTTGGCATTGTCATATGGGATTTATTGTTTTTTGGCAAACACAAACATAATTGTGCATTTTAGATATGTGTGGATTGCTGGTGGAAAAAGAAGTAGCCTGCTTTGTTAAAAACAGGACACTTGTGATATGAAATTAGATTTATTCAGGACACCACTAAAGTTGGCTGTGTACATAAAGACATGGAGTTGTAATGATGATTATTAAAAAATTAGTCAAGCTACTATTTATATATATCTTTTTTTTCTTTATGTACCTGTGCAGATTTTAATTCTGCAGTCATCACAATGCAACAGTCCACTTAGCTACCTATGAATGAGAAAATAAATTTGTATATTCATATACTTACATGTTTCTGTACACATAACCATACTGGCTGATGGTAGTCTCCATTATTCAGGATAATGAGTAGGTCAACTTTCCCATCACAGAACACATGAGTCAGATTCATTAACAGCTGCATGAAGTGCAGCTATAGTGTTTTTGGTGTGGAACATGATAACACACTATTTGGTATTCATTAAGCAGCTCTACATGACATGTAGAGCCACCAAACAATGGGAAATGGCAGCATATTTTAATGAAAGCATAAAGAGCTGAAGTGAATGCTAGTTAACCAATCCAACATGGCAGAACTATTAAGGAAGCTATAAAGCAACCATATGTACTCAATGTAGGCTTTTTTGATTACACTTATTTAAAAAAACATGTTAAAGTTTGCTGCTGCTGTTATTATGTTGTATGTGTAACAGGCTTTAAATCAGGGTGGTGGTGATGGTGTTGCTGCAGCTGTCAGACCTCAGGCAAGAAGAACAAGAAGAAGGAGAACCAGAAGAGGGATGTTTAGACCCTGTTTGACTAATTGTGGACTGCATGACAGAAATTGTTGAGAGATGCAGGGTGGACAGGGAATCACTGGAGGAAATATGCAACCTCTACTTCCCCCAGCTCAGGTTCCAGGGAAACTGTGGAGAACCTTTCCCAGTGGAAACAAAGGTAGGTACTGGTACTTTCTAGAGACCTGCAGGGGAAATAATTAGGGGTGTCACAGGCATCGGTCTCTAAAATATTACATCACTTTTTAAATGCAATTCTACTACATGCAAGGGAGCATATCTGATCCCCACATGAGAGAGCAAGAACCATGCAGGAATTCTATACAGCAACATGCTTTCCTGAAGTGTTGAAGCCATAGATTGTGCACACATAAAAATAAAAAAAAACACCTGGGGAACAGGGAATGAGGTACATCAACACAAAAGGTTTTCATTCTACAAACTGTTAGGTTTTCTGTAATGCCCAAGGGATCATCTACAATGTGTGCAGGTAACGCAGGCAGTTTTCACAACTCACACATATTGCACACTTGTGAGCTGTACACCAAGTTTGCTAGGGGTGACATTCCTCATGGTCATCTAGTGGGGGATGCAGATTATGCACTGGAGCTCTGGCTCATGACACCCATAAGAAAACCACACAACTACAATGAGCAAGGATACAATGATGCCCACACTCAAACAAGGAATATCATAGAACATGTTCTTGGATTGCTAAAAACAAGGTTCCATTGTCTAGACACATCAGGAGGTGCAATACAGTATGTTTTGGCCACCTGTGATGAGATACTTACAGTCTATGCCATGTTACACAATACAATACTCTGGAAACAACTTCAACAAGGACAGCAAGGGGCTGGACCACAGTTTCAGGGAGCACAGGCAGGGTTAGAATGGTCAGCATCAGTAGGTACAGATGAGGAGTTTGAGGGAAAATCACCAGCTGCAGATGGGACTGGCAGATGAAGGTCTGCAGAGTACGCCTTGGCTCTAGCTAAGAGGCAGTAGATACCGCACTTACTCACTACCTATCTCAGCATCTAAGATAAAATACACAGGAGCTAAACAAATAAATCCAAGAAAACCCAGTGTGCCAGGAAAAACAAGCTCTCAATGCAAAAACATATTTTATTGTAACAGTTAAGCGTTTTCATTCCAATTCAGTACTAGGAAAGTACAGTTTTGTACCTACCATAAATGTAGATGTCCGATAGGAATGCATCTGCAGTCCTTACAAATGGGTTGTCCTGTCGTCAGGCAGCCCTTTGGTCGGCCGGATTCCAAAGTCTGGGTCCGGCTTCGGCTGGTGTCGCACTTCACCCGACGTCATCGCTGCAGTTCTTCGGGTATAAAGGCATCAGCCAACGCCATTTTCTTCAGTGTTTCTTGCCCCAGATGCCAGGTGCCCTCTTGGATGGCTAAATTTGGATAAATGCCAATGTCTCCAAATAGTAGAGAGCAAACACATAAAATAAGCATGTATGTACATATATACAAACAAATACACCATAATAGATCCCCCCCAAGCTAGCTGAAGGATGGCAAATACCCTAGGAGTACCTCAGAGGGGAAGGTGGGTGGGTAATCCTGACTGCAGATGCATTCCTATCGGACATCTACATTTATGGTAGGTACAAAACTGTACTATGTCCTTCAAGGATGCATCTGCAGTCCTTACAAATGGGTAGAATACCATAGCTAAACAAGGGGAGGAGGAAAGAGTAGAGATTATGGTGTAGCTAGGATCCCTTGCAAAACAGCAGTGGCAAAGCCTGCTCGGGATCTAGAGTATAAAGGTAAATTGTAATGCTTGGCAAATGTATGCACGGAGGTCCAAGCAGCAGCCTCTATAATGTCCTTGGTAGCCACTCCTCATAAAAAAGCTGTGGTAGTGGCTGTAGCCCTTGTGGAGTGAGGCCTGATGTTCTCTGGAGTTTTCTTTCCATGGTAGGAGTAACAAAATCTAATGCAATTTCCTATCCATTTGGAGATTGTCTGTTTTGAAATTGGTTTTCCTTCCTTTCCTGTGGCATATGCTACTAGAAGCTGGTCAGTTTTTCTATTTGACTTAGTTCTGTCCAGGTAGTAGCGTAATTGTCTGTGTACATCCAAGGTATGCAAGAGTCTTTCTCCCCTGTTCTGTGGGTTTGGGAAGAATGTAGGTAGGTGGATAGCCTGATTTAATGACACTCTGGATACCACCTTAGGCATAAATGTAGGATTTGTTCTCATGGACACTCTATCTTGATGGAAGATCAGGAAGGGTTGCACTGCCATTAATGCCTGTAGTTCAGAGACCCTTCTTGCTGAAGTTATTGCCAGCAGGAAAGCAGTCTTCCAGGATAAGTATTGTAACTCTGCTGTTGCTGCTGGCTCGAAAGGGGGAAGAGTCAATTTTTCTAGCACAAAGTTCAAGTCCCATGCTGGCAATGGTGGTTTCCTGGGAGGTTTTACATTTTTAATTCCTCTCAGAAACTGTCTGAGCAGGGGATGAGAGAAGACAGGAGGATCCAAGCTGTATTCTGCTGAAATAGCTGAAGCATGTATCTTGATGGAGGAATAGGACAGGCCTGTGTGAAAGAGCTCTGCCAAGTACTCCAGGATGCTGGCTATGTTCACCAGTGTCACATCTTCTCCCTTTGCAGTACTCCAAATGAGATATCTTTTCCATTTTGCTGCATAATTCTTTCTTGTTGAAGGTCTGCGAGCCTCCAGGATTATGTCTTTAACCCTTTGGGATAAATTTGGGTTAATTGCTGTTATGTAATGTTCCAGGCAGTTAGCTGCAGAGTTTTCAGGTTTGGATGCAGGATGCTGTAGTTGTTCTGTGTTAACAGTAATGGGATCAGGGGTAGTGTCCATATTTGTTCCCGAGACATGCTCCTCAGCAATGGGTACCAATGTTGTCTTGGCCAGTCTGGAGCTATCAGAATGATGTTTGGACGGTCCTCTTTGATCTTCAGAAGCACTTTGTGCATCAAAGGAAGTGGTGGGAAAGCGTATGCTGTCAAGTTTTTCCAACTGAAAGATAGGGAGTCCACCTTCCAAGCAAGTGGGTGGTACGTCCTTGTGCAGAATTTCTTTAGCTGGTGATTGAGTGGGGATGCAAACAAGTCTATTTGTGGTAATCCCCATTCTCTTGTGATGGCTTTGAAGATGTCCGGATGAAGCATCCATTCGTGGGCATCTGTGGTAGTTCTGCTTAATATGTCTGCTAGAATATTTTCTTTTCCTGGTACAAAAATTGCTTGTAACTGAATGTTGTAGCTCAGGGCCACATCCCATAGGTCCAGTGCCAGCCAGCATAGAGGATATGAATGGGTGCCTCCCTGTTTGTTGATGTACCACATAACTGTGGTGTTGTCTGTCCTTATCATCAACTGACCTTCTTGGAGAAATGGTCTGAATGACTGGATTGCCAATTTTACTGCCAGCATTTCCTTTAGATTTATGTGTAGGCACAGCTGGTCTTGAGTCCATAAGCCTTGTATGCACTTGTCCAGCATGTGTGCCCCCCAACTGAGGTCTGAGGCATCTGTCGTGATGGTTTGGCTTGGTTGGCTGTTGCAGAAGGGCAATCCTGTGTTTGATTGACAGGCCTGAGCCCACCATAGGAACTCTTGTTTCAGGCATGGAATTATTGGAATTTTGGTCTCTAGGCTGTGCTTGTGTTGGGACCACAAATTCTTTAGGTACCACTGTAGCTTTCTCATATGCAGTCTGGCATGAGGGACCAGAATTATGCAGGATGCCATGAAGCCTAGAGCTTGCAGTACTTTTCTTGCAGTTAGATGGTTCTGCTTTGTTAGTGCCAAAAGTAGAGAGGTAGTTGCTCTTCCTTTTCTGCAGTTAGGAATGCCATTTGTTTTGATGTGTCCAGCTCTGCACCCAGAAAGGTTATTCTTTGGGATGGAGTCAGCCTTGACTTTTTTATATTGACTGTATATCCCAAGGCTTGTAGCAGGTAAATGACTCTCTGTAAGTCTTCTGTTAGCTTGCTTTTGTTGTCCGCTTGTATCAGGCAGTCGTCCAGGTAGGGATAAATTTGGATCCCCTGAAGTCTGCAATGAGCAATTACTGATGCCAGGCATTTCGTGAACACTCTGGGTGCAGTAGATAAGCCAAAGGGCAATGCTGAAAATTGATAATGCTCTGATCCTGCAAGAAATCTGAGGTATCTTCTGCAAATTGGTCTTATGGGGACGTGCAGGTATGCCTCCTTGAGATCTAGAGTTACCAGCCAAGACTCCTTGCCCAGCATGGGAAGAAGCTGCTGTAGGGTCAGCATTTTGAATTTTGGAACAATAAGGAATGTGTTTAAAGTGGACAGGTCTAGAATGGGTCTCCATTTGTTTTCTTTTCTTGGTACCAGGAAGAGTCTGGAGTAAAATCCCTTTCCTTGCTCCATAGATGGTACCTTTTCCACAGCTCTCATTCTTAATAGCTGAGATATTTGCTTTAGAGCCTCTGTCCTTTGAGTAGGTGGTAGGTTTGGCATTCCTCTCTTCCCTGGTAGAGTATGGAAATGGAACTTGTAACCTTGGTCTATAGTTTGCAAAATCCATTTTTCTCTTGTGATGCAATGCCAGTTTTCTGAAAATAAGGATAGCTTTCCGCCTAAGGGTGCTTCTAGTTGTTCCCTGGTAGGCGGTGCCACTGTCAAGTCACTGTGATTGAGTTGTTGTAGTGGTGGTGGCTGCGTCCGTGCCTCGCTGGTTGTTACCTTGCCATTGGCGTCCCCTGTAGGCACCCCTGGATTGGTTTCTGCCTCTAGAACGCCTATTCCTGCCTCTCTGAGTCTTAGAGGAGTCCGGAAAGGACCAATTCTTGGAGGGCCAGTTCCTGCTAAACCTTGGAGGTTGAACCTGTAAGAAATCTTTCACCGTTTGTACAGATTTCGCCTTCTCTTCCATCTTTTTTAGTACCTGCTGAGCAGGGGAACCAAATAAATTGACCTTGTCCATGGGTGCATCCAAAAGCTTTGATTTGACATGGTCTGGTAATACCTGTTCTTTCAATCATGCATGTCTCCTGATAACTGTGCCAGTCATGGATGATCTAAAGGAAGCCTCCAGTGCATCATAGCCACATTTTAAAGAATGGTTACTAACCTGCTGTATGTTATGTACCATTTCCTGAACATATTTTTTATCTAAAGATTCTTCAGAGGACAGCTTTTTAGTTAACTGGTCAAGCATAAACTCTTGATATTGAATCATATGAAATTGGCAGTTCAAAGCCCTAGCTGACAAGGTAGCAGAAGTGTAAACTTTTTTACCCCATCTCTCTAAGGACCTGGATTCCCTTTCAGAGGGAGGGGGTTTTAGTAGAAGTAGCTGCTACAGCTTTAGGGCCCTGGGAGATAGTCTCTGGATCTGCAAAAGGAGCCTTGTATAAATGGTGATGAGTGTCCGGGACCCTGTAGAACCTATCGGGCTTAGCAGGAGCCGGAGGTAATGAATCAGGAGCAGTGCAAGCATCATTAAATGCATCATCTACAACAGAAAGAACTGGAGGTATAGCTAAGGGCCTATGTTGTGGCAAATGTAGAAAGGTTCTAAGCCTTTTTCTGGAGTCTGAGAAATCTTGGCCCTGCCACTGAAATTGTTCCCTCATAGCATGCAAGGTTTCCCCAAAGGAAAATTCCTCAGGTGGAGAGGCTGAAGGAATGGACTCTTCCGCATCAGAGTCTTCGTAAGGAGAATAAGAAGCCTCAGGAGGGTCTGTGTGTTCTGAGTCATCAGAGGAATCATCAGTGGATACTGGTTCAGGGGGCTCTGCTCTAGGTCTCTTTTCTGGAGGTGGGAGAGAGGACCTGTCTGGGTGAGGCTGGGATCCACGAATTAAGGAAATTAGATCCTCAGCCAAAGAAAGCATATGAGAGCTAGTGCTGGGCCTGTGTGAGGGGGGTTTGGCAGGCACAGTTTTTGAAGCTTTGGCTGCTTTAGCCCTGGCAAAGGCCTTAATAGACATGGTTGCAGGAGGCCTAGCAGCTCCACGTGCAGGGGTTGAATTATCCAGGGGAATTGTGTCTGATAATTCCTGAGAAACCGCAACAGAAGGTTGGATTTCAGAAGCCGATTCTACCAGGTTAGAGGAGGCCTCGGTAGAAGGCATGGTTTCGGCTGAAGAAAGAACTGCTTGCTCGGTTTCGGCCGAAACCGAGACACTCGCGGTTTGCTTACTCGTGGTTTCGGCCGAAACCGCGGACCGCGAGTGTCGGTCCTTTTCTTTTCGTTTTTTGGAAATTTGTGTTGGAGGATCCGACGGCATAATATAGGCAAAATCAGAGCCGAAAATCTGTTCAGCAAACTCCGACCGACGTCTAAGCGTCCGTCGGTTAAAAGAAGCACAGGCTAGACAAGCTGCTACGTCGTGGTCTGGGCCTAAACAATGAATACAGTAGGAGTGGAAATCCTTATGAGGTATTTGTTTCCCACAAGATAAACAGTTATTCACTTTCTCTGACATCGGCTGAGGCAAGAAAGAGTCCCCAACGGGGTACTTAGCTTTTTAGAAGTCTTCGAAGTAGTATTCGGTAGTAGTAATCTCTGGATCTGACCGACCGGCACTTGCGAACAGCTTCTGCTTCGGGTGCCACGCGGCAAGAAAGACTGGGGAAAATGGCGTCGGCTGATGCCTTTATACCCGAAGAACTGCAGCGATGACGTCGGGTGAAGTGCGACACCAGCCGAAGCCGGACCCAGACTTTGGAATCCGGCCGACCGAAGGGCTGCCTGACGACAGGACAACCCATTTGTAAGGACTGCAGATGCATCCTTGAAGGACATCTTCTTCAGAACCGATTACATTCACTAATAAACACCTTTAAATACTAATTACAAAGCACATGACTAAAATAATTTCCTGTTACTTATTAAAGCATTGCATAAATTAAACACAATCTTCCACCATTTTGAAAAACAACTACCCACATCTTTAATACTCAAGCTTCATATTGTTCTAACTTTAAAATTGGGTTAATTGACACTGCAAACATTTTTTACAGTGCTGGTATTGAATGTTTATGAGTGAAGGTCAAACATAATAATGTTCAAATAGACAGACTGTGTAATGAGATGGATGCCTTGAATTATAACATCCAAAATGGTTTACCATTTGAACAGTATGAAAATAACAATAAAGCATAAACTGTTCAAATTTCAATGTGATGTGGAAGCGTATAATAAAGGGCAGCCTATCTAAAGCCAACAAATCAACAATCTGATTGTGACCACACCCATTATGATGAACAAATCAGTGCTGTACCAAATGACACACCAAAGACATCACATAATCAGCTTTGTAATTAGGATTTAAAGATGCTTATTATGGAATGTAATCAGTTCTGAAGAGGTTCCTAGTATTGAACTGGAACAAAAGCACTTAAGTGGTACAATAAAATATGTTTTTGCAGTGAGAACTTATTTTTCCTGATACAACGGGCTTTTCTGGATTCAAAGCCTAAGATCTCACCCACATACAAACAGGAAAAGTATGCCTTTCAAACAGCACAGCCTTTACTTAATTATGTAATAGCTATGTTTTGATAGCATCAGACAGGGACAACCCTTCAAGGATGCAGTTTGTACCTACACTAATGACAAGGTAAGCATGGAATCTATAAAGGAAAAAACTTAAGTTATAGGACTGATTACTCTGATATGGAAATATGTACATGCCCCTAAGGACAACATTTGTTAGAGGTATACAATTATGTCAGTAATATCTTCTATGTCAATTTTTTCCTATATTCACTTACATATTGCAAACAATACTGTGCATCAAGCATTTCAATTAACCATCATCTACAAGAGATGGAAAAGGTTAATTATACTCCCATTTACTCAACTATACCAAGAAACAAGAGTGAAGTACCTAATGCTTCCAGTACTTTAATGACAACACTAATTGATATACAATGATGTTCAACAATTCTATAAGCAATCCTTCACTTATGAAAATGAACTAAAAATCAACAACTTTAGTTCTGCAATGTATATCGAAAAATGCAAGCTTGTGAATAAGCAAGCATTGGCTATTCACTGTGTGCATCATGTGTGTGTGTGTATATATATATATATATATATATATATATATATATATATACTGTATGCAACCCTATATCACAAAGACGTGCAGAGGGGAGGGCACACATCATCATTTGCACAGGGTGGGGGGGCAGGAGGTCAAGGCTGACATCAAAGATGTGAGTGTGTGCAAGTAAGAAACATTTATCTATCACAGCACACAGTGTTCAGGGTCAGTATCAACAGATGTGTAGCACTCAACTGTACTATTTAGATAGCTTGAATGTGTATGCATGAGGCAGTATGGACAAGTGATTTTTTTTTTTTAATGTGTGTATATCTGCAATCAAGCACTATGCTAGCACTACATCCTGGCATCTTGGACAGGTGTGAGCTGTGCATGACACAGTAGTTTATTCAGCATTGTTGCTGCCAACCACAGGAACTATCTCTGGCAGGAGTTGCACTGCTACTACCATGGCTCTGGCTAGAGTCAGAGTGCTATATGAATGTGAGTGATGTCTGCTGAATGAGTTCTTCTCATGGCTATGTCCAGGACAATGACCTTGTGACCTACCACGTTTGAGTGTGGACAAGACAATCAGTGATGGAGCAGTGGAAGTACTGTCACTGTATGAGTGGGATCTTGCATGACCACCATAAGATTTTGTGGCTCTCTGCCACATGAATGCCCCCCCCCCCCACACACACACACACAGATACTGCTAGATCCAGTGACTTTGATGAAGTATTTATTATTAAGTGAAAGTATTTTGAATTTAGATTTTTCATGAGTGTGTGATTCAGGGAAAACAGTATTACTTTGGTTTCCTGTGGGCTGAGCATTGAGTTGCTAGTTTCAAAGCCATTGTTCAGCTACTGTAAAGGCTCCTTGAGTAATTTGCTGTAGGTGCGCGAAACTGTCAGTCGACATATTGTATTAGTGTGGTATGCTGGGTGGATGTGTGGAGTATTGGTCAGAATGTTAAAGAGGAATCCTGTGGAAATTCGGTGGTACTGGGAGATAGGAAATGAGGGTAGAATGCCATTTCACTGATTGATATCTGTCAGTCAAGTAGCTTTTGAACCATTTGAGACTGGATTTTGTTAGAGCTAGCAGATATCTGAAGCAGATGCTTGTATAGAAAATAAAGATTGTGATAGGTCTAGGAATAAGAAGGAGGCAAATTTATTATTGTCCCTGGATTTGTTGATTGTTTAGTGAAGGCTAGGAGTGCAGTGTAATACTATTGGAAGGACAGAAACCATGTTGTGTAGGACTCAGGAGTTCTTGATAATCTAACAGTTGCTTTTGAATACATTTTTCTAATATTTTACAGTGGGCGATAAGATGACTATTTATCTAAAGCTTATGATATCCATGGAGGTGCCACCTTGATGTAGAGAGATAATGAAATTTTTTTTCCCCTGAGGTATGGCACATGAGATTCCCGAATGGACCTGTTTATAAGGATTGAAACAGGACAGGCAACACTATTTGTGGCCATTTTAAGGTACTCACTTGCAAGGCTGTCAGGAGAGATGGGACATGGTTTGAGTTTGCTTGGAAGGAATTTTATAAAGGATGTAGGCATGGTTTTCATAAGTAAATAATACCTTTATAGGTTTTTAAGCTAAACATTTGGGTGCTAATTTGAGGCTGTTAGCCAAAGTTGGGACTCAAGGTGGGGTATGGTTATTGGGTAGGGTTGGGAGTAGAGGTAAAAAAATTATTTGGTATGGGCGGCTTTGCTATCTACAAAATAAAACTTGAGTTGAATGGCGGTCTCAAATGGTGTGTTATTAGGTGAGGGATTGGGGATGTTTTTGGACAGTGTGCAATATTTCTGTAATAGAGGAGACCTTTCTATGATTATGTTTACTATTGCTTTGAATATTATTATAAAATTCATATTGCATGCATTTACTTGATTTTTAGCATGGTTACAGAGGTCTCTATAATGCTGGAGAAGTTGTGTTTTATATTTTTTGCCACTCTTTTCATGCTTTGTCTCTGTCATGCATTAGGATTCTACTATTTTTTGGAGAGAGAAATTGTATTGTTTGTTTTTATTTTCTTCTTTCTTGGGGGTACAAGGCTGCTTAGGATATGGAGCAATATTGTATTGAATTTACTTACTAAATCATTCAGAGGGAGTAGTTTGCTAATGTTCCAATTTACAGATGATAGGAATGCACAGAATATTTCAGGTTAAAAGTTTGTCAGATTATTTTATAAATTTGTTGTTTGAGTGGATGTATGATTAGTAAATCTGTGTAGATTGGAAGGTGTTCACTAAGACAGTCTGATAATGTACCAGTGGAGATTAATTTTCTAGGGTCAGTTAAGTAGGATCCAGTCAAGAAAGGAGCTCTTAGTTTTACTGTGCAATGTAGGGCTGTTATGTTTTTTGAAGTCTTATGGACTTGTACTGGATATGAGGGAGATACTGTGCAAGGTCTAGACAATTGATTTTGACATCTCCAAGTAGTACAGTATTGTGAGGGATGGTTATAAATATCTAGTGTAGGATTTTTCCAGTGTAGCTACATTTTTTTTTGGGGGGGGGGGTAAATGGCAATAATATACATTTGTTTATGTTTATTGATGAGTTCTGCTGAGTTTAGGTTAGTTTGGTATAGGTTCATTATAGGTGGAATTCTGATGGTAATTGGGAAATATCAGTGCAATATTACCTCCTTTTATCTTTATACAATTATTGCAGATGACATTGTAATCAGTGGGTATTATTTCATAGATGGAGTTCATTATTTTTAATTTAATTATATTTGTTTACTGAGGTAGAACACTGATCTCCATGGACCATTTGCAGGCACATCTGGGGAAACTTATGTTAGGCTTTAGCCAGGTTTCAGTTAATACTAGAATATTAGGGCTACGTTGGGGTATCCAGGCATGTAATTTGGTGATTCTGTTCCTTATACTTCTAATCTTTATTGCAGTAAATGTTAGATTTTTTGAGGTGGGGGGGTCTGTTGAATGTGTAATAGGGACAGGGTGGGCCGGACAGCTGTTTTCTTGCTGTTGGTGAGAAGTACAGTAAGAATTTGGGTGAATGCCAACCCTAAGATTGTAGAGTAGTGAAATTCTGTTTCTGTTTTTTTTTAGAATTTTATCTTGAGAGGAATTTTATTGGAGTTGGTTAGAAATGGAGTTAAATAGTTTATACTTAGTGTGAAAGTGTGAAGTGTCTTTAAATATATTTAGTGCTATAAGAAGAAAAATTGGGGAAGAGTTATGAGTGACTGATTGAAACAGATGTGTAGATATATTAGTTGTTATTACTGTGTTGTGCTAAGATGAGAAATAGTTGAGGGGGAAGAGTAAAACAGAGGACAAGCTACTAATTAGTAAATTTGATTAAAGGAGTAAAAAATTTAGTAATTCAGATGGAGAAGGGGAGAAAGATGATCAAATAAGAAATTATAGCTGGTCAGCTGTTTAGTAATGATAGAAGTATATATGTTTGTAGTAGGTAGAAGGAGGGAACAGCAAGATTAATGAGTGGAGGAAGTATTTGGTGCTTAGAGCTAGAGTAAGTTTTAGTGGGAGATAGATGAAGGTAGAATAGTGTAAAGGAGGAAAAGAGGAAGCAATGTCAGTGATTAAGGGATAATGGTGAGTGGATGGATTGAAAGAGGGAGGAGTAAAGTGAGTAAATGCAGAGTAGGAGGGTAGTAGGTAATAGGGGAAGGGTAGGGGAGTGAATGGGTATGTTTCAGCCCCTAGGGACTAGTGCACCACCAAAAATAATCATGGGAGTTAGATACTATCTATGCAGTATTCTCAGGATTTGCTCTGCTGCTACATGGACTTTCTGCATGTGCCTCACTGCCTGATTTGTCTTCTGCCAGTATCCTGCAACTTCATTCCATACTTCCTCTCCTCCCCAATTTCTTTTGTTGTTTTCTTTGAATTTGTCCCTACTTTTCCATAAGGCTTCATAGATCTGTTTGGTCCTTTGTTTCCCTAACCTCTTCCATTTTCTCTGGTGTGCCTCCCTCTCTCCCTTTGCACTCCTTTGCTGTCTGTTCCTTTGTTCTTTTTTTGTCCTCCTGTATTCTTTTCCAGGTCTTTCTAAGAAGTTGTTCCATCACTGGGTTTCTGATATTCTGCATTTCTGTATTAACTCCTCCACTGTTTTAAAACTTTCATTGCCATCCTTTTTTCTGCATACCAAATCTTCCTCTTGAGCTATTCCACTTCTCCTTCAGATTTCTTAATTTTCTTCCCTTTCTTGCCCCCCATATTTCAGTTCCCAATATTTATGAGGCTCCCATCACGGAATTTAAACATTACAGTTCTTTTAATGTCCCTCAGTAAGATTTGCCATGTCTCCGTCTGCAGCTCTTTCTTTCGCTTAACCTCCTTTCTCATTTGTCTCTGTCCAGTGAATGATGTTATATGTCAATGCATATGTTAGGATAGGTGGGAGCTATCAGCCCACTTTTCCAATGTATTCTCATTTCTGCTCTATCTCTTTTCCCCTTGCCTTTATTGACCCAGTCCTCTATGTCTTTTCACATTTGCAGCCTTTTGTCTCAAGTGTCTATTTGTATGTTGCAGACTAGGTAGGGGATTATTGGCAGCATCATTATCCTTGCTGCATTAATTCTTTCAAGTAATATATGTTTTCTCCCAGTGAAATTAACCCTTACATTATTTCACATTCCTCTACATTTTCCCTGATTATGTTGGGAACACTGTGAGAGAGAGACATAGACTTAACTGGCTGGGGATCATCTATTCCCTCTTTCTCATTCTTTTTTTTTCCTAATCTTACTACCACTGTCTTTTTGTTGTTGCAGCACAATCCCACAATGTACTTAAACTTCTCTAATGTCTCTTATTGTTCCCATTGCTGCAGCCACATCTTCTGACATTGACATGCAGTTTTCTGCATACAACACAAACTGAGATGTTTCTTTTTCTTTGACACATTGTTAAATTGCATCTGACTTACACTGCCTGCTCCTCTATTACAAGCATAAACAGGCCTGGAGTTAGTGGGCACCCCTGTCTTGTTCCCATCTCTACCCTTACCTTATCTGATACTCCTACACTTACGAATATTTCAGTTTCATGATCTTGGTATATGGCCTGTGTCCAACACATGAACTTTTCCCCTACCTGCCTTTGTTAAAGTGTTTTCCACAGGAATTCCCACCTTGGAATATCAAAGGCTTTCTGCAGATAAAAGAATACCATCCCACCTTCTCCTTCCTGATTCTTTCCCTCCCTTTCTCCCTGTGAATAAATTCCACTTTTTTCTGCCTTCCTTCCTTTCATAAAGCCATTTTGCACTGCCTGTTTAATATTTGTCAGTATGTCAACCAATACTCTTGTCAAAGCATTACTCAAAGAGATAGGCCTATATTTTCCCTCTTCCTCCCCCCTTTATCCACTCCCTTAAGGATGTGATGGTTCTCCTGGCTAGCCTCATACTTTTTTCATATATTGCCTGAGTTCTGTATTCTCTTGTATTCCTCTAGGACCTTCCACAGTTTTTCCCCTCCATATGTGTAGTACTCTACAAGGAATTCATCTGCCTCTCCAAGTTTCCTCTCCTTCATCTTGTACATGGCTTTCCTTACTTCACCCCTTGTCACCTCTGCATTCAGCTTGTCTATCGTTTGGTCCTCAAGTATATATCCAATACTGTACCTGATGAAGTTTGATAGATGAAAGCACTCATATGTAGACTGATCTGCAAATATACAGAGCTGAGTATATATTTTTTGGTTTTAGAGTTTGTACAGTTAGTTGTTGCTTAGATATCTGTTGAAACTGTTTTATCCCATCCACCCTCTCTATTTTTGGTTTGTAGTTTAAATTTGGTGGCCTTTGCAGTTGCCCACCCCACTGTAGATTTGATCTGGGACACTCCTCCAGTCCCATCTCTTTACCACATTCTACCCAATAAACTCTTTCTGCACTTGCTTTTAGTCCTTTTTAATTTAATTGCATTTTCTAAACTGTGCTTGGTCTAATATTGCTACATACTCAAGGGTGCTAGCTTGCACTGCATGTGAATTGTTTTTACTACTGTTTTTGCTACTTTTCTGTACAAAAAAAAAAAAACTGTAAGCCTGTTACCTACCTTTCCTGTAACTAGTGTTCCAGATACAGATTTGCAGTACTTTTTCAGAACTTGTAAGCACTAAATAAGCTACTAATTACTATAGCATTCAATCTTCCTCATTACCTAGAGGAAAACAGTTCTTGTACTTACCTTTCTCATTTGCTTAGAGAAAAACAGCTCTTGTACTCAATTTCCTCACTTATCTAGAGGAAAATAGTTTTTTATTCAGGCATGTCCAAGGGTCATCTCCCAGTGTTCTCTCCTGTCTATCTAATGAATCTGGGCATCTTGAGGCAATGTAGAAATTGCCTCATGTACACAGACAACCCTCTCCTCCTACCACCCAACACTACAACCTGTGAGAGATGCACTTATCTAGCCAAGCTGGAGGTAAAGCTCTCTCCAACCAAGACTGAACTTGACAGTCATGAGGAGAAGGTAAACATTTGCACCACACCACATATCACATAGTCTCACTAAATCTACACCACCAAAATCCACACACAGTAACACAAAAACATTCGCGAAGGCTCTCAAGAATAATCTGTCTAAGCAACAGAGACTTCCAAAGCAGAAATGTAAGCAACCTCCATCCCCCAACACAACCCAAATGACACATAGCCCACAGACTCAGTGTGCAACTCAACCACAGCCAATAAGGCAAAACAACATACCCAAAACACTAGTCATAGGTGACTCTATAGTCAGGCACACTGATGTTCCACTCACCAGGCTAAACAAGGAGAAAGTTACTCTCAGCTGCCTGTCGGGTGCCATGATCCGCCACATAACCCACGCACTCAGGTCACTCCACAACAAATACTGTACCTGATGAACAGGTGTGAATGACCTGGGATGTACCTCCCTGGACTGCATGAAAAGAGACATGGAAGAGCTCTCTGATCTTGTAGCCCAGGCAGGTATGACCCTAGCCCTGAGTAGCATTCTGCCATCATCCCGAATTATACCGCAGTACAAGGACAAAATGATTGACTTCAACAATTGGCTAAGCTTCTGGTGTCATTCTAAGGGGATACAGTGTCTGTCTGCTTGGGATAACATGGTCGACAGATCACAATGCTTTGCCACAGATGGCCTACACCTGTCGCCCATGGAATTCCAGATACTGTCTGCCCCTATAGTGCCTTTATTAGGCAAGGTTCAAATAACAAATTCACCACTGTAACAGGAACAGGCAAGCATAAACTGAGGGTAATGCTACTCAATGCTAGAAGTCTAAATCTCAAAATGCACTCATTCGAGGCACTCCTTAAAATGGAGAACATCGATATTTGTGCAGTGATTGAGACCTGGTTCAAGGATCCAGAGAGCACCCCTGCACTACCAGGCTATAACTCATACCACACTTTTTGACCATGTAACCTGGACCAAAACACCAAAGGCGGAGGTGTGTCCGTATTCATTAAGGATATCCACACCTCCAGGCTAGTTGCTCAGCATAACGCATCCGAGGTTATCCAAGTGCAACTAACTCTGGGCAAAACTACAATCCAAATTGTAGCTTTCTACAGATCCCCCACCATGCCCCAGGATTCCCACTCCTCTTTTCTTGATGTACTGGAAAAATATTAGGGTTCAACCAAACACCCAACGACTTCAACTACTCCACCATTAACTGGGAAAACTACTTGTGTACCAACTCCCTAGCTCAACGCTTTCTGGAATTCATAAACTCCAATGCCCTGGATCAACTTATCCACACCTCCACCAGGGGCAACAATATCCTAGACCTAGTCATTACCAACATGAGTGACCGGTGTTCCACACCTGAAGTCAACTCTTCGTTGGTCCGATCCGACCATAAGCTAATCACCCTTGATACCCACATCCTGCCCACACCCCCATTAAGGAAACCACGGTAAAAAAAATTCTCCAAAGCCAACTTTATGCTTCTTAAGACAGAAGTGGTGAACTTCATGACACCCATGCAGATAGACAGTACAGTTACAACTGCTGAATCCTACAGACATGTACTCTATAAGCACTTACACGAGTGCATGTATCGTGCTATCCCAAACAGAACCAAGACGCTATCCTGCAAAAAAAGGAAGCCAATCTGGTGGTCCCCTGCCATAAACAAACTGTACAACAGAAGGAAGAAACTGTTGCAAAAGAGAGTAAAATCACATGAGTGGAGGAGCTCCCTGGTCAGCCTCAGTAAGAAGCTGAGATCCCTTATAAGATCCTCCAAAGCTAGCTATGAAAACAAAATAGCCACTAATTCTAAGGACAACCACAAAGCATTCTATAGCTATGTCAAGAATCTTGATGGCAACACCCAGATCTGCACTGAGTTACAGTACAAAGGCATGAAAATTACAGAACCAACTGATATTGCCAACATTCTGGCAGATAGGTTCAGTGCTAACTTTACCCCCCCCCCCCACCCCCTAAAGGGCCCATATCTATACAGGAAGAATGCAGAGTCCCTGTAATCACAACTATGCAGGTAAAAGCTGCACTCTCTAAAGCCAAAAACACAGCATGCATAGGACCGGACAACTTCCCAGGCTGTGTTTTACATGAACTTCAGAACGAACTGGCTCCCCACTTAAGCACCATGTTCAATAATAGCCTTGCATCAGGCTTTGTGCCCACTGAATGGCGCACAGCAACAGTTATCCCACTCCACAAAGTGGGAGCCACCACTGATCCCGGGAACTATCGACCTATTAGCCTGACGAGCCTCGTCTGCAAGGCCATGGAACGTATCATCATGGAACTGATAAACAAAGACATTGGTAACCTCCAAACTCTGGATCCAACCCAGTTTGGGTTTGTGAAAGGCAGATCATGCCTCCTGAACCTGATTGACTTCTTTGAGGCAGTCACCAAAGCCGTAGATGAGGGTAAGGTGGTTCATACACAGTCTATCTTGACCCCGCCAAGGCTTTCAACACCATCCCCCATTCTGGAATTATAGCTAAACTCACTAAACTAGGTATAAATCCCTATGTCACAAGATGGGTTGCCAACTGGCTCACTGACAGAACCCACACTGTAAAAGTTGCAGACTCCAAATCTGACCTCAAAGCAGTGACAAGTGGAGTACCACAGGGTTCTGTCCTGGGACCTCTCCTGTTTGGTATCTACTTCTCTGAAGTACAGGCTAATACAGAAGGCCACTGGCTAACGAAGTTTGCAGATGACTGCAAACTAGGAGCCACAGTCAAGTCCCCAAATGATGTGGACATCCTACAGAAGGGCCTCGCTGAGACAGATGCCTGGTGTCAGAGCCATGGCTTCAAGCTCAATGCCAAAAAGTGCAGCGTCATCCCCTTTGTTAAAAACTCTGTACCCATGAACTACCACATAGGCAGCAATCTACTTAACACCAAATGTGTGATAAGAACACAGGGACCCAGGTAGACAGTAGTCTATCCTTTGATAGTCACATCGCCACAGTAGTCAGGAAGTCCTTCTATGTGGCACACCTCATCATAAAAGGGTTCTCATCCAGGAAAAGGAGGTCATTGTTCCCCTCTACTCGATACTCATTAGACCCATTATAGAGTACAATGACCCTTTTGGAATGTACCTCAAAAGACATCTGCAGCAGCTGGAAAGGCCACAGAAGTACCTCACAAAGAGGATTACTGGCCTCAAACAAATGCCCTACACTGACTGCCTCAAAAAACTCCAGCTTTACTACATAGAATATTGCTTAGTCTGAGGTGATCTCCGCCTAACATATAAAGCTATGTCAAACCCAGAGCTGTTGGACATGCTACACCTAAAGAAATCTCAATCCCTCTGAGCTACACGCTCTAGGGACCTAAACCTTGTCACCACAATAAATAGACATGCTGGAGGGATAGATTCCTGTCCCAGAGACTTCCCATACTCTGGAACAAGCTACCCATCTATGTCAAGCAAAGTTCTTCACTAGCACTCTTCAAGAAAAATCTTGTTGAGTGGATGGGAAATAGGAAATACACCCCAGAAATCACTTCTGTGTCTCTGAAAATAACTTTCTTGGTTGGTGTAAGCCAGGGAACTTTGTTGGCTAGGCTTATGTTGGCCCTTGGGCCGATAGCCTAGTACTTACCTATGAACCTATGATTACCTTGAATAAACTGGAGAAATTAAAGTTTATGGAATAATTGCTTTGCATTTTCATTACTTGAGTCAAATACTGTGTATATTCAAGACTAATGGAAGGCCCAAGGAAACAAACTGATGCAGGTAAAATCCAGAAGAACTTTAATATAGAAACTTTTTGAAATAAAAACTTGTTTATAACTATGAGAACTTGTTGTTAGTCCCATGAAAAAAACAGGTACTTCACCAGGTTTGGAGAGGATCTAAGGAGATCTACCCAACAATAGGTATCCTACATTTGTTCACCAGTGTATATCCCTCTACATTCTTTCCCCAGTTCCATTTTGACTTCTGTCCTTTCCTGTTGTTTGTAAATCCCCCTGTAGTATTCTTTGAATCTTTCCTTGATCAGCTTATCCTCTTTTAAATATTCTCCATCTCCTCCCCTTATCCTCTTTATCTGCTTCTTCTTGTATTTTTTGGCTAGTTGTTTCTGTTGTACTTCACCTCACTATCCACCAGTACTATTCTTCAATTTCTTGTACTGTAATAACTTTACTCTTTAATCCCATTCTTACTGTTTTTTCTCAAGTCTTTAATGCTTCCCTTCTACTTTCATTTCTTCTAGCTTCCTTCTGTACCACAACACTCACTCTAATTTCACAATTACTCTTCATTGTCTCCTTCTGTACTCATCAGTTTTCCCCTGACTGTGATTATGATACTATCCCACAAGTGTTCTTACAGTTTGTCCCTATATTTCATACTGTTGTGTAGCGACTCCTTTTATTAGTCCTTGCAATGTTTTCTTGTCCTCCATTTCTATTCATTCACAGCTAGCCTACCTCTACCCCTTTTCAATGTTTTCTGTTTCAGCATGCTTACCTCACTGCAGCATTATCTGACATGTCTCTTTCTCCTGTATTTGGATCTCTTCCATTAATTCCAGTAGGTTTGCCCTCCCTAAAAGCCCATCTAATGTAGTTGCCTGTACCAAAACATGTCTTGTGAAGATGTCTTCCCTCTTATTTGTATACCTTTCCCTCTTATATGTACAGCCAACCCCTTTCCCCTCCCACCTATCCCCCTTTTACTCCTTGGGATAATTTGTGCCAAATCTTTTTGTTATATTCCTTCCTTCCTTACAACCAGTTCCATGGTGACAGTGCAACCCCCCCCCCCCAGTATCTCTATTCATTCTCTTCTGGTCTGTGCCCAGTTAGTAAAAACATTCCTGTAGAACTCTTCATCTCTGTTTGGTGCATATAGATTTCCTATTGCCCAACTTGGACCTGTAAAAATGTTCCTGTAGAATTCTTCTTCATCTCTGTTTGGTGCATATAGATTTCCTATTGCCCACCTTGCACCTTCTACTCATCATTTTTTTCTGTGGTTGTCTGAAGCCCTCCACAAAATAAATTTGCTACTCCCCTCCTTCTGCTCCCTGCTTTGTTGTTTATTTCTTCCTTTGGGTAATCATAACACAGTATCTTCTCCCAATTTCTGATTTTCAATATTGTTTCTTGCAACATAATGTCTTCACATCCACTCTAACTTTTTCTGTATTGTCTTTCTTCTGATAGGATTTGATTAACCCTCAGTGTTCAACATAATTAACTATTTTCCTTGTCACTGTCCAATCCTCCTCGCTTTCCCAGATGTTGCCATCTGGTATAATCCTTTCTCCAGGACTACCCTCCAAGGTGAAAGTACAGTTGTGTACCTACCATAAATGTAGATGTTCGAGTGTATTCACTGTTGCAGTCATTACAATCATGTTATCCTGCTTGCAGGCTACCCACAGTCGGCTTGAGTTTCAAAATCTAGGTCCGGCGTCGGTTGCTGTCGCCTCCTCCCTGATGTCAGTGCACCAGGGGTATAAAAGATGCAGCCGATGCCATTTTCTTCAGTTTTTCTAGCCCCAGGTGTCAGGTGCCCCTAAAATGGTAGGCTAAATTATGCCAATAAGCATGCATGCACAAAAAACAACTTTACCTTCATCTACAAGCAAATACACCACATAGGTTATATAGAATAGAGAAGTACAGATAAGTCCCAGCAAAGAAAAGGGGAGATGGTGGGAGGGTAACCTGGACTGCAACAGTGAATACACTCGAACATCTACATTTATGGTAGGCACACAACTGTACTATGTTCATCGTGTTTCACTGTTGCAGTCATTACAGTTGGGTTGAATCCCAAAGCTAAGGTTGGGAGGCTGGTCCTAAATAGGATTAGGAGAGGAGATCAGGCCCTGCAGAACCACAGTGGCAAAGCGTGCCCTGGATTTAGAGTAGAGAGGCAAGTGATAGTGTTTTGTAAAAGTATGCACTGAACTCCAAGTTGCAGCCTCTAAGATGTCTTTGGTTGTTACTCCTCTGAGGAAGGCTGCTGAAGTGGCTGCTGCTCTGGTTGAATCTGGCCTAATGTCCTTAGGCACTGATTTGCCATTTTGTGAATAGCAGAAATGAATGCAGTGGCCTATCCACTTTGAAATAGTCTGCTTTGAGATAGGCTTTCCTTGTGATCCTAGAGCATATGCCACTAGAAGTTGTTCAGTCTTTCTGAAAGCTTAGGTTCTGTCCGAGTAGAAGCGTAGCTGCCTGTGAATGTCCAAAGAATGCAGAATTCTCTCACCCTTATTCTGTGGGTTTGGATAAAAGGTAGGCAAATGAATTGTATGGTTAAGGGCCACACTGGAAACTACCTTAGGCATAAATGTAGGGTTTGTCCTCAGAGAAACCCTGTCAGGATGGAAAATGATAAAAGGTTTCACAGCCATGAGTGCCTGTAACTCTGAGACTCATCTAGTGGAGGTTATTGCTAGGAGCAGAGCTGTTTTCCAGGATAACAATTTTATATCAGCTGCAGAGGCTGGCTCAAATGGAGGCAGTGTGAGTTTTTCCAAGACATAGTTGAGGTCCCATGCAGGTATTGGTGCTCTCCTTGGAGGTCTTATGTTTTTGGCCCCTCTGGGGTACTGCCTTAGTAATGGATGAGAAAAAATAGGTGGTTCTGTATTGTAATGAGCTGAAATGGCAGAGGCATGAATTTTAATTGATGAAAAGGAAAGGCCTTTATCAAGCATCTCAGTTAAGTATTGCAAAATCTGAGAAATATTTGGAACAATCGTGTCAATACCTTGTGCCTGGTTCCAAGCACAGAATCTCTTCCATTTGTCTGCATAAGATTTTCTGGTGCTAGGCCTCCTGGCCTCCAAAATAACATCCATCACTGCTTTAGAGAGAGGTGTGTCTTGAATGGCTACATTATCCGCCATGCTGCCAGGTTTAAGGTCCTGAGTTGGCTGTGCAGTATCTGACTGTCCTGTTGGGTCAATAAATGAGGAATTTGAGGTAATGTCCAAGCTGGGCATTGAGACAAGCTCTTTAGGATTGGGTACCAATGCTGGCGGGGCCAGTCTGGGGCAATCAGTATCATTTTTGGTTTCTCTTGTCTGACCTTGAGGAGTACCTTGGGGAGGAGACGCAGAGGAGGAAAGGCATATACTGTTAGATTTTTCCAGCTGAAAGATAGAACATCCACTTTCCATGCTTGCTTGTGATATGTCCTTGTGCAGAATTTCTGTAGTTGGTAGTTGTGAGGGGAGGCAAATAGGTCTATGTCCGAGCATCCCCAGGTCTTTGTTATCATGCTGAAGACTTGTGGATCCAATTTCCACTCGTGGGGATCCATTAGGTTTTTGCTTAGTTCGTCTGCCAGAGTATTTGTCCTTCCTGGCAGGAATTCTGCTTGCAGATGTACTTGGTAAGTCAATGCTGTGTCCCACAAGTTCATGGGTAGCCTGCAGAGGGGGTAGGAATGTGTGCCTCCCTGCTTATGTACCACATGACTGTAGTATTGTCCGTCTTTATCAGTAGTTGTCCTGGATGAAGCAGATCCTTGAAGGCTGTCAGGGCATTCTGAGCAGCTAGCATCTCTTTTTGATTGATATGTAGATGCATTTGACTTGCGGACCATGTGCCCTGAATACATCTTCCTGCCATATGGGCCCCCCAGGCATAATCTGATGCATCTGTTGTCAATGTCTGCCTGGCTGTGGGTAAAGTGAATGGCTGTCCTATCTTGTGGACAGGCTTTTGCCCACCATCGAAACTCTTGTTGCAGGCAGGGAATGAGGGTAATTATTGTTTCCAGGCTGTGACAATGTTGAGTCCAAACACTTTTTAGATACCATTGAAGTTTCCTCATATGTAGTCTTGCATATGGAATTAGCAGAATGCAGGATGCCATGAAACCCAAGGCCTGCAGAAGTTTTCTTGCAGATAACTGGGTCTTTGTTGCCAACATTTTGAAATAAGTAGTCAGTTGTCTGTGCTTGTCTGGCGTGAGATAAGCCATCTGGGCAGTTGTATTTAAGCTTGTACCCAGGAATATTATCTCTTGAGAGGGTACAAGTTTTGATTTCTTTTCGTTTACTGTGTACCCTAGACCTGTTAGTAATCTTCTTACAAATTCCAGATGCTGTAGCAGAATGTCCTTGTTCTCTGCTTGAATAAGGCAGTTGTCCAAGTAAGGAATATTTGTATTCCTCTTTGGCTGCAAAATGCAATTACTGGTGCCAGGCATTTTGTGAAGACCCTGGGCGCAGTAGATAAGCCAAAGGGCAGTGCAGAGAATTGGTAGTGCATTCAGGTATCTTCTGCATGATTGTCTGATTGGGACATGCAGGTATGCCTCTTTTAGGTCTAAAGTCACAAGCCAAGCCTTCTTGCCAAGCATGGATAGAAGCTGCTGCAGAGTTAACATTTTGAATTTTGGAAAATCTAGGAATGTGTTTAGGATAGACAGGTCTAGTATTGGTCTCCAGGCTTAGCCCTTTCTGGGCACCAAGAATAGCCTTGAGTAGAATCCTAGTCCCTGCTCTTGCTGTGGTACTAGCTGAATGGCTCTCATGTCCATGAGGGATGAAACTTGTTTTTGTGCCTCTGCCCATTGATTGCGTGGCAGGTCTGGCATACCGTTTGGCCTTGGCAGGGTGTGAAAGTGGAACCTGTAGCCTTGTGATACGATATTTAAGACCCATTTGTCCTGGGTGATCATGTGCCAATTTTGTGAAAAAAGTGCTAGTTTTCCCCACAAAGGGGCTGCCAGAAGATACGTGCTTGGTGCTGGCAGGAGAAAGTCATTGAGACTGTTTCTTGTATTGCTGTGATTTTTCCTCTCCGCTTTTGGAGGTAGAAGCACCCCATTGTTTAGACCTGTATAAGCCTTGGGGTTGTGATCTGCCTCTGGGGCATCTGTATCTGCCTCTTTGTGGCCTGTCTGACACTGGAAAGGACCAATTCTTTGTAGGCCAGTTTCTGCTAAATCTGGGAGGCTGCACTTGCAAGAAATCCTTGACTGTTTGCATAGACTTAGCTTTGTCCTCCATTTTCTTCAACACCTCTTCTGCTTTAACACCAAACAAGGTATCATGCTGTAATGGAGCATCTAACAGTTTTGCTTTGACATGATCAGGCAGATTCTGTTCTTTTAACCAAGCATGCCTCCTAATGACAGAACCTGTAACTGCGGCCCTGCATGAGGCCTCTAGAGAATCAAAGCCACATTGCAAAGTATGCTTTCCCACTTGTTCAGCTGCATGCAATAAATCCTGCATTTCTTTGTTTTCTGCACATTCTGAATTTGTCAACATTTTCTGTTTAAGCAGTGACATAAGATATTGCTGATATTTAAGCATATGAAACTGGCAATTTAAAGCTCTTACAGCCAAGGTAGTAGAAGTATAAATCTTTTCCCCCATCTGTCCATAGCCCTTGAATCCCTATCAGAGGGGATAGGGTTTTTTGCAGTGGAAGCCTTGACTCCTTTGGGACCCTGAGAGATAGTTTCTGGTTCAGCAGGTGGGTTTTTATAAATAAATTTATGTGAATCAGGAACCCTGTAGTATCTGTCTGGCTTAACAGGGACTGGTGGTAAAGAGTCAGGAGACAGTCCAGACTCTGAAAATACATCATCTACAATGTCTAAAACAGGAGGGATAGCAAGGGGCCTGTGCTGAGGTAATAAAATGAAGTCTCTGAGCCTTTTCTTGGATTCTGAGTAATCTTGGCTCTCCCAGTGGAAATGCTCCCTCATAGTATGCAGGATCTCCCCAAAAGAATAATCCTCAGGAGGAGAGGCTGAAGGGATAGATTCTTCAGCATCAGAATCCTCATAGGGAGGAAGAGAATATTCCTGTTCAGTAGAGGAATCAGAGGAAATGGAAACCTGATATGAAGATTCATATTCTATCTCTTGCCTAGGCCTTTTATCAGGAGGGGGATGGGAACCCCTGATCAAAGTAATTAGGTCTTCGGCCATTTTAAGCATCTGTTTTTTAGGCATGGTGGCCTGTCCAGGAGAATGCTGTAATTGTTTCTTTGTCTTTAGAGCTGCTTTAGTCTTTGCCTTTGAAGTTGAAGTTGGTTTTACATATAACTGTGTAGGCCTGAAAACACCCTCAGAAGCCGATGTCTGCTCAGCGGCTCTGGACCAATCTGAGGGAATAGTTTCTGCGTATCCAATTCCAGCAGCCTAGTCAGCTCCACATGGGAGTCGGATGCAGCCTGAGGTAGCAGGTGTCATGGGCTGCGAAAATGCCTCACTGAGAACTGGCACTAGGCCTAGCGGAAGCCTGGTCATCGGTTTTGGACCTCGGATGCCTGTCCTTTTCTTTTTCTTTGCGCTTTTTATAAACTCCAGTAGTTGACTGTTCCGACGGCATTATATAATTGAATCTTCTGCCAAAGTAATGAAATGCAAAATTGTACCGACGCTTAATAGTGCTTCGGTTAAATCCTGCACAAAACCGACAACTAGCAACATCGTGGTCAGGGCCAAGGCAAGGAATACAGTAAGAATGAAAATCCTTATGAGGTATTTGCTTCCCACAAAAAATACAATTATTAACTTTTTCTGACATCGGTCTGGAGCAAGAAAAAAGTTTCCCCAATGGGGTACTTAGCTTTAATTAAGACTTCGGATCTGAAATTTGAATTTGAAAATCTCAGGAGTCGGCCGACCGGCACTTGCGAACTGCTTTTGATTCGGGCACTGCACAGCAAGAAAGACTGAAAAAAATGGTGTTGGCTGCATCTTTTATACCCCTGGCACACTGACGTCAGGGAGGAGGAGACAGCAACCGACGCCGGACCTAGACTTTGGAACTCAGGCCGACTGCAGTTAGCCTGCCAGCAGGATAACCCGATTGTAATGACTGCAACAGTGAAACACGATGAACATCACTGTGTTCTTTGGCAACTGCCTAGACTCAAAGCTCTACCCCTCATCCCTGGCCTTTGGATCCCTACCTTTTGGCTTTTCTGTACATAGCCCTTTTAAGACTTTCTTTGTTCTCTTCCAGCGTCCCTCACACAAATACACTGCATGTCAGCCCAGTTCTGATGTCATAATCTTTTTACATAACTGTCAAACATTTTTTTTTATATTACAGAATTCCCATTCATTGGTCTCCCCTCCCAATTGTTGTTCAGCAGTTTGGTGCACCAGATTCATATGTGTGATAGTCCAACTTTTTTTGTAGATTTTCAGTTGTTTCCTATGTTGCTTATACAAAACTATTACTTTATTTCCTTTTTAGCCCCTGGGTTTTTTTTTTTTTTTTTTTTTTTTTACTTTCCCTTGTTTACCAATACATTCTTTTTCGTCCCCACCAGTTACTACCTCTGGATTTATTGCTTATTTTTGTAAGACATGGCCATTAATCTTATGGTGTTTTAATAAGTAGTTATTAAAAATAGATTGCTTACCTTGGAAGGTTGTGCCTTTGCCCACCCCCAGACTACATTACCCATTATTGCTCTGAGAATTTATTTAGTCCATCCCATTATTTATACATTTTTGATATTTTTGCTTCCTGAGGCATGTTTTGCAAGATATGGATCTGTTTAATTTAATACATCTTTCCTAAATTGTCCACACTCACCTACTTTTCAGTGTCCATTCCTTCTATGTACTCATTGTTTTTTCCTGTGGTCCCTTTCAGTCCTTATATAGTCTTTCCTTCTACTTCTTTGACTCTGCCATCCAGCCTAAATGCTTCTATCCAGCTTCAGTCTCTTGTTTGTCCAGCAGTTCTATTCTGAGTTGCTAAAACCATCCACTGCATTATCTCCTTACAGCTCTCCTCTGACTATCTCTGCTTCTGCTTCTTTCTTTGCTTTTGTGGCTAAATATCTCTTGGGAGGGGTTGTGCTGTCCTTTTGATATATTTTATTTATTTTGGCATTTTTAACTGGGTATATCCAACTGGGCAGGTGCCCTTTTTCAGTGGAGGCCCGGGAGAATAGCTCCATAAAGAAAAATTTTAAATACAGAACAAACTCTAAATACATAAAAAAATGTTGAATACAGAATAAATGATAAAAACAGAAAAGAAAAGAGATACAGAGTAAAATACTACCAAACAAAGTGTTTCAGAAGATGGTGCACAGGAGTAGTATGACGAACACTAAAACAATAAATTGAATATTTGCCTATGCTACCAGGGAAGGTGTAAACATAAGAAGGCTTATAGATCAGAAGATTCTGAGGAATTTTATAGTGTCACACTAGTATCCTGCATGTATTGAGGAAGGGGAGAAAGTGATAGACAAGTGAGGTAAAGAAGGAGTAGAAACAGAGTAAGGTGAGGTATAGGAAGTTAGAGATGGGGTGTGAGAGGAGGAACTAAGAAGCTAAGGTAAGAGGGGAAACAGTGAGGAGTGAGGGGTAAAGAGGAGATGAGAGGTAGACTGGGTTTTAGCAGGAGCAGAGCCATGACTGAAGTAGTGTCTCTTTTAAAACCTTTTTGAAGTTGAGGGTGTTGGATATAGTTCTTGTGGTTATAGTACATTTGTTCCAGGCCAAGGCAACAGAGTAGCTGTATAGGTTTTGGCTTATTTTTCTTTTGGGCTTGTAGATTTCCAACAGAAGCTGGTCAGAACTCTAGAGAGCATGATTAGGAGTATAGAAAGTGGTGAGGGAAGAGATGGCAGAGCATGAGGTGGGTTTATTAGTAATGGATTGAGCAAGGAGGAGCTGGTGAGGGAGCTTGAGCCAATTTAGGGATTTAAGAGAAAGACAGTAGTATGAATTGTATGGCTGATTTGCAGCGAACCTAGCAATTTTATTATAAGAGAGTTGAAGTCTAGATTTTAGGGAGGACTGAAGGTTGGTTAAGATAGAAGAGGCATAGAGTGAGAAGAAGGCAAGGGGGAGTCTAGAATGATTTGTGAGGAATTCTTGTCTCTATACAGCAAGCCAAGTTTTTGATGATTTTTTTATACAATTTTGATCATGTAGATCGAATTTAAGTTGAATGTCAATGATAACACCAAGGAGCTTGGTGTGTGTTTCTACATTTATTACAGTGTTGTCAAGAGATGTGACAGTGAAGGAAGGTTTAAGATGAGAATGAAATTTTGGGAGAAACAGGAGAAGTTATTTTTGGGGATTTGGGTACAAGCTGATTATCTGTTAGCCACCTTTTGATGGAGTTGAAGGAGTTTTGGGTGATAGTGTTGAGGTGGGTAAGATTATCAGATATGCAGATGACAGTGCAGTCATTAGCATATTGTATAAGAGAAGACTGAGAGCAGGAAGTGTAGAGAGAGTTAGTAAAGATATTGAATAGTAGTGGTCCTAGAATGGAACCTTGTGGTACTCCACAATTCTCTTCCATTTGCTTCTCTTGCACCTTCTCTCTTTTCTTATCTTTTTGTGACTGTCATTGTGTTTTATTTCCTGCTCATCTCACTTACTATCATGCAACCCAACTTTACTTCCTGGTCTTGCCTACTTCCCTGTGGGAATTTTGGAATCTAACAATGCAAGTCTTTCCAGTGTCTCAGCATTTACTCTGCTACATTTCAGGTTCTACTCCTAGTCCATGTCTGGTTTGGGTTGTTTAGCGGTCTGAGATATCTTTTTGTAAACTTTTGAACATCCTCCATATTGTGTAACCTGAACTACTACCCTACCTGTCACACTTCCAGAACTGCACAGTATTTTAACCATGCAGCTGTTCCATTCATTCTTAGTTAATTTAATACCTCTAGCAAAGCTTTCCTTTCTAATCTGGGTTTCTTTTTTATACTGGGAATACTACTTCTATCCAAATTTCTGAAGGTCTTGTCCAGAACTATGGGCTTAGACAGCCAGACGTATCACACTCAATCATGAGGCTGAATAATAATTTAAATGCCTCCAACTAATTGTCACTGCACTAATACGCAAGTGAAAGGAATTTATGGTTCAATATATAAAGATCATGTTCTGAGAAGCATGAACAGATTAATGACAGAAGGATTCTTTTTCTTTACTAAATTCAATGGACTGGAAATATCTGTCATAACATAAAATATGAGCACGATAATGCCTTTTAGAATTGGGAAATGTTTTTGAGCTACAGTCTTTGGTTATGTTTCTGCATTTTTTGAGTAAAAGGCTAATATGACTGAGACCATTGATTTGAGATGGTATTTGTTATAATAGCCAACTGAATTATTAGGAGGCATTTACAATGACATTGGACAGTACTGATTGATGCCCCTTTTGGAAAGATGATGATCAACATGATTGGATGAGACAAGTCAATATAAAGAAGTGTCATCATAACTGTGCACAATGCTTGGCTGTAGTTTTTGATAAAATGAGTTCCATGACCAGAAGGATAATAGAAATTAAATCACTGTTTGGATATGGAGGCTGTTAATGTAGACAACTGAACTGCTAAGAGGTGTCGACTAAGATATTGACAGAATTGATTGGTTAAGTTTCAGCACTGACATTTGAATAATATGATTGAAGTAAATAGTTTATTATGAAGCAATGTCACTACAGTTATGTATATTAATTTGCTATAAGATTTATGAATACAATAGATTATGCATGTGAATAAGCATCTAAATATGATTGGTTAAGATGATTTTAAAAAGCTTCCTTGATTGTTGTTTCAAACGATCTGAAGGGTAGCTTTTACCCAAAAGTGCATTTTACTTGTTTTTATCTATTAAAGTACATTTTTATGTACATTGCTGTGGTGGTTCTACTGGTGTTTTATTAGTTTTATACACATCTTCTACAGTGCCACCTTTCGAGAACTAGTGTTCTATTTCTTGTTTTTATAATATAAAGATATGTTACTCTGGCAAAAAAAAAATGCTTTTGGGAAGTACTGAATGAATGGTTAAAACAAGGATTTAAGTATAAAGAATTATGCAGTGGAATTTTAAACTTGATATGGAATAGAACTGCAGACTGGTGGTTATACATAATACAGATTATAGCATTTTTATGAAAATTATACAGAAAAAATGGAAGATAAAATTCATAACATAACAGAGGAAATTATATAATCAAAGGGAAAGGAAGTCAGGAGTTATTAATGATGGTTAGAGAATTAGTAGATGATTGTATATAAAGGAAAGAACAAATAAAAATAATGGTAGGTGATCTGAGCAAGGCTTTTAATTCTATATAACATGAAATATTATAGGAAATATTTCAGTCTTACAATATTAGTACTAAGGTAAAAAAATGTATGTTTGACTAATAACAGAATAAAGGTCTTGGTAAATGTCTGGTTATGCCAGGAGACATTAACTGGTATAAATTAAGATATGAAGAGAGAAGCACATGTTACTAAGGAGAACATTAAATTACCTTTGATGTTAGCCTACGCAGATGGCTTCATACATGCTACAAAAAATGTGAAAGGAATAATAGTATTGAACTATTTAAATGTTTAAATGCCATAGGTTTGTATTTAAAAAGAGAAAAAAGTAAAGGTTTGGGCTATAATGGGAAGGCAGAATAAACTGAATTTAATTTGAAAGAAATAACAGCTTTGGGAATACACCCTGGAAAACAAGAAGTAAGAAATTTACAATGGGAAAAGATGACAGAGAAAATAAGAAGCACCTATATATTTTGGAGAATACAATATCACAGTCAAAGGAGGCAGCGGAATACAGCAGTAAAATTCAAGAATTTAATCCCTGAACAAACAGTAGAACAAACAGTAAGCGCTTTCGCAGAAGCAGCTGCTTCATCAGACAAATAAATATCCAAACTGTAGCACTTTTAAACAGCAAAGCAGCCAATTAGAATGCAAAACAATTAGGAATTAACAAGAGCCCTTAAAGCCACACCAAAACATTTTACTGCTGTGTTTCGCTGCCTCCTTTGACTGTGATATTGTAGGATTTATTTTTGGAGGACCGGTTTACCTACTCCATAGTCTTTGTTGCCTTATAATGTTTTGGAGAATGTTTAGGTTATCATTTAGGTTTATTTAATAAATACAATACTGATGGCAAAAATGGCACACCTAGCTAGTGTATTTGGTTCACCATCAGAATATAAAGAAGAGATTTGTACCACTGTATTCTCATTTAGATGGGGTTCCAGGCTTAACTCTGTTAAAAGAGGGACTTTATATGCTGGGAAATAAGAGGGAAGTTTAAGCCTAATCAATCCTGTGGCATATGCAGCTTCAATGGAGCTATATAAAGTACTTCAGAGGTTGAAAGATAATAATGAAGAATTACTAACTTGAATATTAAAGCAAAAATATGAGAAAGAATGGAAGCTAGTACTAAGTTTTAAAAGAGGTAAAGAGTATATAAATAGTGAAATGCAAATTTATCAGGAAAATATATTATTATGGTAAAGAGATGAAATAGAAAATGAAATAAATATATGGTATAAAGTGCTATGTTTAGGTATTATTAAGTGTACCCTTGGTGGAATTTGCAGGATAAGAAAGTCAAAGCTATAAAAGCAAGAACAGAAAGAACAGTCTGTAAATAAATTACTGGTGAAGGCCAATATGCCTAACAAAAAATGAGAAGAAATAACATGCAATTATTGTAAAGAAATTGAAACAGCAGACCATGAAGTTCTGAAATGTAAAGGAGTTGTGAAGTTATGGAAAAAAATTAGTGATTTAAATACTGTGATGATATAACGGGTGTGGATGATGTAAATATGGACAAGACTGAATAAATTTTTTATGAAAACAGAAACAAGGAATATGCATAGAAGACTGATCAAAATGTTTAATGTAGACTATCTGGAATCAAAGAGTGACAGAAATAATATTTAATGGGAAATGAGCCTTGGAAGCAATGCTGGAAAAATAAGATTTTGGCTTTGAAAAGTGGAATGGGGTAAAAAACTTAACTAAAATATTTATATTATCACTACAAAGATATATTTCTGCTGAACATTTTGCCATTTACACTTATTTGTATCCCTTATGGTACCAGGGATATGATATTGTAAGGACATAACTTGATTTTGTCAAACAGCTTAGGCTGCAAACACTACAATTTAAGAGTACAATCATCCACAGCTCCATTGGAGAGAATGACTTGAGACATCTAGATATAAACAAGTAATTGTTCTGAAGACCTGCCAGCAAGGTATGAACAGGCCACAGCATGCCACACAAACTTTAATAATCATTAATACGCATTAAAGATGTCCAAATTCAAGAGAGTGGGAGTGACCAGGGTCTCAACTGGTTTTTAAGACATTGCTCAGGCTTTCCTGTCAAATCTTCAGCACAAGAGGTAGTAAAGACAGTGGACTCACTTAGCCCTGATTTAACATTTGATTATCATGACTATTACCTGAAAACTTCTGCATCAAATATAGACCTTTCCAATAATACACATTAGAGTTGAAATCTAAATTACATCAGTGACAAGACAGCAGAGATGGGGAGTACCAAGCCAGGTGCATCATCCTAGTTCAGAACAGGGGTGTTAAAGTACAGGCTACTGGAAAGTTGCGTTCAATGGGCAGAAATCTAACCAAACTGCCACAGAATTCCTCTCTCGATAGAAAAATCCATCTTTTACTCACCTTGACAGTCCTCTGAAGTAAAATCAAAATTCAGAGAGACATGTGAACTAACTTAACAAGAAGAGGCCCCAACACCAGTAGCTAACCACCTATTAGTCAGGAGAGTGAGGTACAAATGGAAATCACATCAGGTAGGACCTGGATGTTGAGCAGTCATACATGATCTTCTTTAAATTCAGGACAAAAAAAAAAAAGACAGCATGACAAGGCTTAGCTTATAATTGGTCATTGTTTGATCAGTCATTTACCTTGTTAAATAAATTTAAATAAATACAATAAATTTAATTAAATAAGGTCCATCAACTGTGTATTAAGGACATTTCCCCCAGTCCAAAATAACCAAAAAACATCCTCTAAGAATGAAGCATAGCCTCTCATACTGCGCTTCACACAAGGACATTTAAACTCTTGGAAATAAACTGGATTATACATTATATAAAATCTGGAAAATAAGAATCAGTCTCTTACCTGAATTGTTTGCACAGGAAGAATGATGCTGTATCCAAATTTGTCGATTGGCAGCAAATGTAATGAATTAGCTATGTAAAATTATAAAGTCTTAAGACCTAGCATGACCCTCTCAAGTTCTTAACTTCAGTACCATGGGCAACTACATTAGACACAGATCTTGTACATCCTATAAAATCATAAACATACAAAAACAGCAGCTAAAAGTCTTTTAATAGCCCCACAGTAAATTACAATATGAGTCATGGGACTAATGCAATTTCTAGAAGGCACCAACAAGACCAGTGACAGAGAAAGCTCTATTTAACCGTCTCAAATAGGCAGAATGTATTATTATTCAAAGGGTCACAATTCATAGGCAGAAACAAAGCTGTCTTACTAGCTGTTGACCTTATGGGTGCAAACTCTATACCCCTTTATCAGAAGCTTAGACATCCAATGTGTACATCAGCTATACCAAATGGTGCTGTACAAGAAATGAACAGTGTTACTGGTTCAGGAATTTATACATTTGCTTGTGTAGGCTGGAATTCGCATTGCTGCAGGTTCTATCTTCATACCCTGCATTCAGGCTACAATGATAGTGCTGACAACTGGTAAATCATATTGCATCACTGCCTGAACAGAACATAATATTCTAGTCCCATCTGCCTCTCCTCAGTGGTCTTTTAGCTCAACATTAAAGATTTTATGTCACATGTTCAATAAACAGTAAAAGTTTTATTTACATTTTCCAAACTGTACAAAACATCAAGAACAAAAACATTACAGATTGCAAAAGAAAATATAAATAATCAACATAAAAGAGAAAATTCAAAATAAAAGGGGGGAAGAACTTTGTCATTTGACATGTCCTTAAGCACAAGTAACTATTGATTTTGAATGATTTTTCCATAAACATAACAGCAGTTTTTGTCTGCTAGACATAAGTATTTTACAAGAATGATAATTTCCAAAATAAAGTATTTACACTAGACATACAATAGCAAACTGGCAATACACTGCCTAACTGTCAAACATACATACATTGTAATGTTTCTAAATGTTTTCCCCATCTGCTCCCACTCTTAAGAAAGACTTAAAAAAAAAAAAAAAAAAAAAAAGACTAGTATGTTGGTTTCTGTTAAGAATGTCCTATAGGGAGCCACAAACTGTGTGCATTAATAATCCATCTCTTAGTGGGTACTATACAATCCAATAATAAATTAAAATGTGTTTTAAGCACCAGTTTATGTCTGGAACAGACACAGCATCTTTTAATTTTTTTTTACAAAATACAAATAACATCTTAAATACTTAGTGCTTTCCTTAGATCACATTACCCATCTTCCAACTGTCTTGCCTGAAATAGGATATGGTGAAGCTACCATGCCAAATGTGTCATGTACAATTCCAGCATAAGAAAGCATGCAGTTGCATTTCAGTGTGTCATAAAATGTTACTTTCAAGAAGGTTTAACATAAACCAGCAAAATGCCATGAGAACAACCCTACATTAATTTAACATCTTGCAACTGTACACCTGTTTCACTTCTAATTCAGCTGTGTGCACAGCAACCAGGTCCAGATTTACATATTATCAATCAGTCATCATTTTATTCAATGAATGTACATATCATTCCACTTAAATTTTTTTTTTTTTTTTTTTGTGAAATACTCCACTGATTGCCTGATAGCTAAAGAAGCAGCCTGAACACTGACTGACACTTTCTTATATAAGGAATGTCTCCAGTATTCACTTACAGATGGACAAAATATCCAACTGAGGGTTAAATCTAATAGAGCGACCTGCATTTTTTTTTAATTAAATAGAATATGAATGTTCATCACTAAATGAAAGCCCTATGTGAACAGTTAAAAAGTTGTCACAAGAAAGCAATTCTTATAACTAGTTTTCCCAACTTAAAGGCAAAAGGTGAGCTGAACTTATTTTTGAGTCCTCTGGTTGGCAGTTTCCAGAGCAAAGGAATGGTATCCAACAGCAGGCATCACACAAGAGTATTGCATATTATATGCAGCTGCTGAAGCTTCAAACAGGTGGGATGCTGTTTTATGGGAAGGTCTACGTTTTCACCAGAGGAGTCCATGAGCTTTCCAGCTGCAACTTGCAGAACCCACAAAGGTTAGGTGAATTAAATTTCAGCAATTGTTCCTGGCAGCATACAGCAGTTACAAACAACCTAGGTTTATTTAATTTTGCACAAATGTTAACCTCTATTTATAGTTCCTATTCAGTACAACTGAGACCTCATGACGCAGTTCAATATAAACAGCATGAATGTTGTCACAATGATCCAGGAATGTAGGGAAAATCATGAATAACAGGAAGTCACTGGAGCTACAGTCTATCCATAAAAGAAGTGCATCTAATGTAAAATAAATAAGAAATGGCTATAGGGTTGGTTTGGAATTGATGAAAAAGTCAAATCCCAGCTTAAAAAAAATCACTCTAATGAAAGCAGCAACACTGGAAACAAGACACTGCAGAGCATACAAAATAATAGTGTAAAAATGAAAAGCAAAACACAGTAACTGTGTCTCAGTGAGGGAACACATAACTTTATTAAAAATCAACCAGTAAGATACCAACTACTAAAAAAGTGAAATACTTGAGTCACTGGTACACAACAATGCACAGACACACACATAATAGATCCACCTATTGGAAAGCATGCATGTTCTTTGGGGGCACTAACTACACTTCTTTGCCTTTGTCATTAACACCTAAGCTTAACAGTCTTCCTTCTATACAGATGCATGCACAGATGGCTAAGATGCTTTTTGTCTCTAAGCTCTACTCCAGCAGAGGTGCACTTCTGGGTTTTTCTACCATTGATCTCAAAATTATGTTGGTAGAGTGGTTTATATAACTTATGACTGGGAAGCTTGAACATAATCTTTAAGAACCTAAATGTTGGCAGATTAAATTTCTATGAACTATTTTGTAATACATGGAGCATGGAGTCTCCACTTCCTTAGGAGACTTTGTAGAGCTAACCTCCCCCCACAGGACCTACTTACCTTCTACAGAGCCACAACTGAGAGTGTACTGACTAACATCATCGTCTGGTATGGAAATCGCTCTCAAGCCGATTGGAAGGCACTAGATAAGATCATTAAACAAGCCACAAAGATCACTGGCTCCAGCCTTCAGTCCCTACAGGACATATATTCAAACAGATGCTATGGCAGAGTCCAAAAACTACTCAGGGATATACATCATCCGACCTATGGACTGTTCAAACTCCTGCCAACAAAGAAGCGCTACGGAAGTATTAGATGCAGAACATCCAGATTCCATAACAGCTTCTTCCCACGTGCTATCAGACTGCTGAACAAACCCATAGCCTAACCTGCTAAATGGGTAAACAAACATTATTTAGGTGCAATATGTCATTGTTATCTACATAGCTCACTTTAAACTTTATACTTTGTTTATTTTTAGTATCTTATTTTTGATTTCTATTTCAGTATTTTTAAGTTATTATTAATCTTCCTTCTGTAAACTATAAATCTTATGGTACGAGCCTGAGTATCAAAATTTCGTGCAGTGACACACACTTTTTCCTCTGTGTTGATCTGTATGACAAAGTTTACTTTGACTTTGAGCATGCTGACTATACTCAAAAACAGATAAAAAAATAACCTTGTTATATTGATGTTCTTAAATATGAACATCTGTTATTAGCAAATATTGTGCCTCCATAACAGCAACCACCACCGTACTGCATTGCCTAACTTAAGTAGAGGGGCACTTCACTGTGGCTGCCATTTTTGCAGCACTGTGAGATGTGTTGCAGCTTTTAAAGCTGAAAAGTCCCCACGTATAAAAGATGCTCGACTGCATATCTGATTATAACTTCAATTTGTTAGGTGTTCTCAAAATGGATTCTGAGAAATGTACTTCCTCAATCTATAAATTATCTCCTTAGCTTCTCTCTAGAGATTGATTTTTTGAAATCCATTTCCACTTTTGAACAGATAAACTGGTTATTTGTGGATAAAACTTATTAGACTGGACACCCAATCATAATTCTGTGTAATTTGTAATCCAGACAAGCCTGTCTTATTTCTGCATTTGTACTTTTCCACCACAAATGTGGTGACATAGTTATACAGCTGTGTTTGGCTGCCTAACTCAGTGTCAAATTTGAAGTGTTCTTCTAACATAACTTCAAACTGTAGCTCTAAAAATGTATGATAAGGGTCATATAGACATGCATTTATAATACTACAGTTGGAAACTGAAAAGTTGTTATCTGTACAGAGTCTGGAACTAACAAATGGTAATAAAAGTAATATCTTTAAATGAAGTAGTAAAACTCCAGCATATATATCAGCATCTATTAAGAAAAATATTTTTTCTCTTGTCATACTAACTACCTGTACAATTTTCGGAAGAAATTTGGAAACCGGGGTTTTGCTACAGCATTATAAAACAAAATTAAAAATAAGACTAATGCCTTTGGCTAATATTAATGGAACATAGGTATGCAGAAATATGGTCTCTCATAAATTCAAACAAACCTATGTTTGTCTAATTCATACTTGAGATAAGTATTTGCTATAAAAAATTTCAGTCAGTTTGCCAACAACCAAAGCTTTTCTTGAACCAATAAGTAGCACCACTACAGATAGTATAGGAGACAAGCATCTGCTTATGCCACTGGTAACCAGGGATTGATAAATGACTTGGAAAAACAGAGGGTCAAATCTGGAGTCAGTTTTAAGTGGCTTGATGCCTACCTCATTAACCTTGAATAGGGGGTAATGTTTTCACTTCATAACAGTATCTACCACTGTTACACCAGGAAGCAAGACTACAGGATAATAATGATAAAGCTATACCTACATGGAGTTCATGCTCTGCATGCACAGTGACATGCATGCAGAACAGATGCACTATCAAACATGTTCCTCAAGATTGAATAAGCCCCCTGTCCCTCTGAGGAGGACTGTCACTACCCAGCTGTGAGAACAAGACAAATACCATATGTGTAAGTGACGTGTGGGTTTGGCATACTGGTTAAGGTTTTCACCTCCTAGACACAAGTCACAGGGTCAGAGTCTAACCTCTGGTTATGCTCTATGCTTAAAATGGCCCTTTGGGGCAATTAGCCATGTATTCGCCTATGAGCCTATAAGTGTTAACATGGGACCACAAAGCTATAGAGCTTTGTATGAATCTATGGTAAAAAATAGCAAAAGGTTAAGTATACAAGTGTGTTTAACAATACATTGGAGGCTCATGCAAGCCTGATTTCTGCTTTTATGATGTCTCACCACACTGAAATGCACAAACTGATTTTATATGTTACACCAAAAGGGTAAAACTAGTTATACAGGAATTACATTGTTCCTGTACAATGAGTTTTCTCTTTTTTGATTTGCTCTTCCTTAAATAAACCATACATTACCCTTAAGGCTGGCAAACATGTCACTGATATTAGGTTTATATATGTGTGTGTGTGTGTGTGTATATATACACATATATATATATACACATTATATATATATATATATATATATATATATATACACACACACACACACACACACACAAACACACATGTACATGTGTGTGCAGGGTGGTAGGGTGTACTGCAAGTACTCCTGTGCTAGTAGCTCACTACATGCTTGCTGACACTTACTCAGAAAGGCAAGTGCTCTTAAATTCCACTAGCCCAATCATATTTAACTACTTAGCCCTCCCAACAACTAACCCTATGAGACTGTACAGCTCTACCACAGCCTTAATTCTAACCTTAAAACTTTCACCCAGTTCCTAACCACAGCTCTCGCTCCCTAACCCTAAAACTCCACTCTGCCTTCCTAAACTTAAAATCTTTGATTGATCGCTAACCGAAACCCTTCAACCCCCATCCTAAACCTAAATTCCCTACCTGCTCCATAAACCAAAACTTAACTCCCCCCTCTCTAAACCTAAAAATCACTGATTGCTCCCCAAACCTAAAACTCTACTCCCCTCCCTAACCCAAAGTCCCCAATTGTTCACTTAATCTATAACTCCATCCCACATCCTAACCCTAAAACTCTTCTCTCACTCCCCAAATCTAAAACTCCCTTCCTGCACCCTGATCCGAAAAACTCTTCTCCTGTTCCCTATATCTAAATCTCATACCTGACTGTTGCCCTACTCTACATTCCCGACCACTCCCAATCCCTGCCCATGGCACTGCAATCATCTCCCTCGAACTTGACTAATGTGTTCGGATATGGTGAGGCAGCTAATTGCTCAAATTTGAGTTTAACATGAGTGGCAGCCTATATGACTTACATGACAATCAAGTTTTTTGCTTCAAGACAATAGCCACTGAGCATTTGTATGACTACCTAATGAAACTGAACCAAATAAAACTGATCTTTTTAGACTAAATAACAAAAAAATGAAAATATTACTTTATACAGGGATGCACACTCAATACAGCAAACAAAAATATCAAACTTTTTAGAGCAAATCACAAAACAATGAAAAGAAAACGATATTTTATGCAGTGGCAAGTCACCCTATGCCCCACCATCCCATGCCAATTATATATGCCAACTGAGAGATCGTACAACAGTGAGGAAATGGCACATTCCCAGTCCCTGCTGTGCCATGATCTTGGATACACAGTAGCAGGCAGCTGGAAAAAAAAAGTCTGTTCTTCTGAGCATCTGATCTTATGAATTGCAACGACATATATATGGGTGTAGGACATGCAATAAGACAGACAATGCAGCCACCCAGGAAATCAACATCAAAGCATCAAATGAACAAATAATATACACACTGCACATGCTCCATGGATTTTCCTGGAGTGGATTAAACCTACGGCAAGTGTTTACCCCCGGCACTCCCCATCCCACCTACTAATTATATATATTAACTCAGGGAGTGCACAATCCCCAGAGAAACAAAATATTCCCTATTCGGGGACTGACAATCTCACACAACTGTTGACAAAATGGTGTCAAACAGGTGTCAAGACTATGTCCATTCGTTCTGGTGTCCTACACCCATAGATTTTATACTATATATGCACACACACATTTACATTATATATACATATATATATATATATATATATATATATATATATATATATATATATCCACGGTTGTGCAGAGGTTAGCATTGTTGCCTCACAGCAAAAGGTTCTCCTGTTCGATTCTCGGCTGGAGCGCCTTCTGTGTGGAGTCTGCATGTCCTCCCCACGGTTGAGTGATGCTAAAGACATGTAAGTAGGTACGAGTGTGAATGGGTGTAGCTTCCTTGAAGGTTGGGCATCAGGCTGGCAACTCAGCACTGTAAAAATCCACTGCCAATCATTAGTGGACCAGAGTTCCACTGTGGCGACCCCTAACCAGGAAAAGCTGAAAGACATTACAATATATATATATATATATATATATATATATATATATATATAGACATACACATACCTAGATCGAGATCAATCCATCTACATATAAAATATACAATATACAACTGGGCAGAAAGTCATGCAACATCCCATAAAAAGCCTGAGTAATGCAAAGTGCAATGCTGTAGCATTAAGCCACTTTAATTGCACATAAAATGTTAGACAATGTTCTTGAAAACATATGAACATTTACAACAAAACCTGTGCTATTGCTTTACTTAAGGTTCACCAACCTTTACAGGGAAAAGACACAAACACTAATACATTCAGTTTCTGAGTCTGCTTACTGATGTGAGGGTCGGGTGCTTTTTATGATTTATTTGGGTCAAATGTGTAAAGAAGTTCAGCAATAAGGCCTAGATATTAGTAGGATTATGTTTTTTGGGGAGGTGTGTAGAGATCAGTTCAACAGTGTACTCATGACATTTTGAGCTTATTGGAAACATTTTAATGCTCCACATGGTTGCAGAATAAAGGTTAGGTGAGCAGTAATAAGATGACAAAAACATTGCAACAGAACCACATTTACTGTGTCATGGGGTTGTTCATCAACCACCAAACTAAGAATATAGCTTGTTTGTTGCAGCCAGCAGAAACCATTTCTTTGAAAAATGACCTCATTTACTGTAGAGATAGAAGCCCCCATATAAAGAGGTATTGGATGGTTTGGTTTTCTTAAAGGAAGACATTTAGTCAGCTGTGCATAAGTACTAGCCCAAACCACACTAACGGCATCACAAATTTAACAGGATATACAACAAAAGGAAAAAAATGGCAAAAATCAGAAAGGGTAATTCCCATCAAACTAAATAGGCAACTAAGAGGGTTAATTAGGTCAAGCAAAGCCATCTGTGAGGGTAAGATATTCTCCAAGGTGAAAGATAACCATAAGCTGAACTGATGGTTAATGATGCCATATTCATTGAGCCTCGTGACATAGCAAACCTGTTAGTGGACAAATTCAGTTCTAACTCTACCCCCCTCTCATACCCAGCTATTCCCCAAAATACCCTCAAACATAATCCTTCCAACTATAAGTAGGTAGCACATACTGGCTGTGCTTGTTAAAGCCAAAAACATGGCCTCATTGAGCCCAGATAACATCTCCAGATGCCTCTTGATCAATCTAAAATACAACTTACCAAGACCCCTGGAGTCATTATTTAACTATAGTTTAAAACAGGCTTTATGTCGGTGAATGGAAGACTGTGGCAGTCATCCCCCTTCATAAGGGGGGGACTTCAAACAGATCCTGGAAACTACAAATCCATCTGTCTTAGTCTTATTTGCAAAGAATTATCATGGAAATTTTCAATAAGGACAAAGGAGACCTCCAGACACTGGATCCATCCCAGTTTGGATTTGTCAAAGGAAGGTCATGCTTACTTAATCTAGTTGACTTCTTTGAAAAGGTCACTAAGGCAATGCATGAGGGGGAAAACAGTACATATTGCCTACCTAAATATGGCTAAACATTTGATGCAATACCACACTTGGGCATTATTAACAAGCTTACAGAACTAGGAATAAATTACTTTATAACATGCTGGATAGCTAGCTGGCTCACTGATGTGATCCAGGAGGTTAGAATCAGTGAGGCCACCTCCACAAATAGGCTGGTCACCAGTGGAGTTCCCCAGGGCTCTGTGCTAGGCACACTCCTCTTTGGCATCTACTTTTCTGATGTCAAAGCCTTCAAAAGCCTCTGGCTAATAAAGTTCACATATGACTGCAAATTGGGAGCAGTCACTGAATTCCCCAAGATGAAAACACCCTTCTGGAAGGTCCAACATAAATGCTTAGTGCCAAAGCCATGGATTTAAACTCAATACCAAGAAATGCTTTATAGTACCTTGTGGGAAGCTGGCCACCTGGATAACTATGTCATCAATAAAACCCTAAAAGTCAATTCACTAGTCATGGGATCTGGAAACTCAGATAGAAAGTAACCTAGCCTTCAACCAATATTTGTTCAAGGTAGTAATGAAATCTTTCTATGCTGCTCAACTTATAAGCAAGGGCATGGCATGTATGTTCAGAGAAGTCATTATACCTCTGTACTAGGCCCTCATCAGACCGATCATACTTTATAATGCCCCTTCGGTAGTGTATCTATCCAGACACATGTAGCAACTTGCACATCCACAAAGGTTCCTTACAAAAAGGTACAGGGAATAAACACTGTCCTACAGCAATTGCCTCAAAGCCCTCTCTCTTCACTTGGTATCATACAGACTTCTGAAAGTTGATCTTTGCCTGGCATACAAAGCATCCCTGGACCCAGTTTTGCTGAACTTTTTCTACATCTGCAAAACAAACAGCATTAGAACTACTAGACAAAAATACCTAAATTCTGCTTGCAACATAAACAGAACATGTTGGAGAGACAGATATATTTAAGTGCAGCTAGGATCAATAGATGGACAATCAGAAATTCACCCCTGTTCTAGCAGCTGTGACTCTAATGGACAAAGACAGTCAGTAAATCACCCCTATATATATAATCAAATTTTGTGGTCACATTTGGGTTGCATGGCTAGGCTTATAAGGGCCTTATTGATCATTAGCCCAGTATACACCTATGAATATATATATATGTATGCATATATACACCATAAACATGCTGACATATACAGGTATACAAGCAGACTGCACATGCATTACATACACATACATAGATACACACAGAATATACATGCATTGCACAAAAATACATAGATACACTCAAACTATACACACATTATAATCATATATTGTCACATTTTAGTTTTAACAAAAATGCAGACTGTCCTGTTATGTCTGCAAAGTAACTGCAGTATAATTCTTACAGCAATTTAGCCATTATATAGTTTTAACTATAACAGCAGAAATTGAGGAAGTCAAGTCCACAATGAGAGCAACCTTTGGTGCAGAGCTGGAATTGAGGTATGGCTGAGGCCTGCAGTTATGGACAATTACATATAACCTGCTTGTTAAAAGAGCTGTAAGAGACCAAGACTGTGTAACAGGAGGCCGGAGAAGATGCATCAAAGAACTGAAAATTTGCTTGCAAGGTACTGTGAGCAATACTGGTAATAGCTCTATGGAGCTATGATGTGCTAGTTTTGTTTCTTTCTGGAGTAATTAACCATTGTTTTTATACACCTGTGCCTCCAATGTCTTCAGTCTTACAGTGGCTGTGTGTGTATGGCAGTCTGGAAAGGGACCTGCAAATTTACTGTTGCTCACAATTCCTCTGCTGCCAACAGCATAACATGTTTTCTCTATTTCACCAAGAAGCTGTTAGCATTTCCCTGATAAAGTTTACTTCTGATGGTTCTTGTGCTTACTAGTCAAGACTTGATTTCTATTGCTATTCTTGGCATGCTTTCAGGTAACTAAACCATACAGAAACAGCGAAAAATACTTGTGGAGTTGAAAGGTGGAGATAGACCAGAAGTTGGTGCAACTGTAACACGAGTTTGTTGGACTAGCTAATACAATTCCACCTCTAGAAATGTGCCTGTCAAAGAAACTGAGCAAAGAGAATAACTGGAGTCCAACCTGATTTTTTTTAAATAATATATCAACTAAGAGAGTTAGTACAGAGCCAAAGGAGTGAAAAATCCTACAATCCAACTTACAGGGGAGGCATTAAAATGTACATGGAGGGTAAAACTTACATAGACTATTGCAAATTTAATATAAGACTTTTGGCTAGGGCTGAGATAACCTCTGAAGTGTAAGCCATAATGTTTTATAACTGGACTTTTAATGCTGATAAACTAGTAAGCACTCAGGTACATCAATTAAAATATATTTTAACAATATGGCTAGAATCTGACTGTAGCAGTGAAGTAGAAAATGCTATAAATTCTAGCAAGACAGATTTGAGAAATTTCTTGTAATACAAGAAAATGGGTACTGTAAACTGATCCCAAGAAATCTGACAAAATAGTAACTTTAGTAGACTATTTATTAGTTAATTAGACAAAGTCTAAAACTGAATGGTTTACAACACTGCAATAAGAAATGTGTCATCTTTGATGAAAAAATAATATTTAATTGGTTAACTTGCCTCAAATGTTTGGAAAGGATCATATTCCTAAATTATGTTCTCTTAATACTGGAGATAATGCAAGCAGTATAAATTTGAAAATATGCATGCTACAAACTTGTGGAGTGCAATAAGACTATGGCTAGAATATGCAAGTCAGAATTTGATCATTGTATTGCAACAAAGTTAGTGAAATTCTATGCTTTTACGGAAGGGAAAGCTCTTCAATCCCTGCAAGGCTCCAGTAGCTTAATTTCCTTAGTCAAGGGACTTGTGATATGTAAGCATAAGATTATAGTGACAAGAAAAAACAAAGATGGGTATGCATTTATGGCAATTGAAAGGAATACCCCCTTATACACAAAGAAATTCAAACAGTCCTAGGAAATCTTAATTTTCTGATGCAGTAACCCCTGAACTGATTCATGTCAAATTAGGAAATATTTTTTTTCCACTTGAATGGGGGGAAAATGCTTTTCAGAAATTTTTTGGAATTCCATCTGAGATTTTCAGGAAAAAGTTAACTTGGCAATGATGAAGTATTTTTAAAGGTCATGGTTTGTGGCACACTGACTGTATCACAGTGCTTAAATGTCCTATACACTTCTAGTACATGTGACCAATCAGTCCTCTGTGCTGCTTTACCACACAGTTAATTTATTCATAACCAGGTAATGCCACTAGGCAGTGATGCCTGTTTTTATGGAGGCCGGGGACTGCTGCTTAAGCAGGGAAACAAATAATGAGGAGTAAAGCTTGTCAGAAGCTACTGGTCTTAATCTTGGCAACTAGCTGCCAAAGATTCTCAGAAACTTGATTTTGCAATGAGGTTGGTAAGGTATGCATTATGATGCTTTTGCAAGTTAGGATTCACTGGAAGATCTGAATATTGACTGAGGGGGCTGCTGCAATTTTAAAAATCATGCAAGCCATAGTAGGCAGTGTCAAAAGCCTTCAGAGTCATATAAGTACAATATCATTTCCAAAATCAAGCAAGTTCTTAACTGCATCAGCTGAACTATGAATGCGCTGACCTTTCTGTATTAGCCGATCTATGAGGAGTTCCTTTCCTCCTTGGTGGGTCTGTGACTGCATGCATCCTCTCTTCTTTAACAATCTAGCATTTTTTTCTCAGCTACTCTTGCACCTGGAAGTGCATGCGCCCTACAGTGACACATGCCATAACATGGCTCACTATAACAGAAGACTGCATGTAGCCTCTGAGTCCATCACAGTCAATGAGCATGTATATTTTCTCCCAATTTAGAACACAAAATGAAGATTTGAAGTCGAAAATATTAGCAAATAATACACAAACACATACTTTTACAAGTTAAAGGGAAATTCCAACAACCACAGCTGAATGGTGGTCTGTATAAGAACAGAGTGAGAAGCAGAATGGGGTGTGGGATTCATCAAGGAAAGTCAGCTCATAGATCAAGTGATATTGTAAGAACATATATGTTATATTTGGGTCTATAATACAACATTGAAGTAATAAGAAGTTATGTACTCACCATAACGTTCCATCTGAGTAGGTAAACTTCATTTGTCAGCAACCTATGGGATTCGGATCCGAGCCGGCAGTTTTCAACAGCTTTAGATTCGAGCTTCAAGCTCCTCCCCTACCCATAATCCCCCTGCCAACCCTGACTGACCTCAGATCAAGTTTGCCAAAAAGCAGATACTGCCCGAAGACTAATACTTTCAAGATAAATAGGTAACACCCATGGACCTGAGTAGGAAAACATTCATAAGTGAGGGGGCAGGAGGGAGGGACGGTTTCTGACACATGAAGTTTACCTACTCAGATGGAACGTTATGGTGAGTACATAACTTCTTAATCTGAAGTAGTTAACTTAATTTGTGCAGCAACCTATGGGACAGAGTCCCCAGCTACCTGAACCTTGGGCGGCCTTCATGGAAGGATGTTTCGGAGCACTGCAGAGCCAAAGGATGCTCTCCCTCTGGAGATAATGTCCAATTTATAGTGACTGATAAAGGTATGAGATGAGGCCCAAGTGGCTGCTGAACAAATATCATCCAAAGAGACTCTAGCTCTAAAAGCTGCAGAGATAGACATAGACTGAGTAGAGTGGGCATGGACTCCCTGAGGTGCGGGCCTGCCAGAACTTTCATATGCTAAAAGGATACACTGCGAGATCCATCTAGACAGCATGACTTTAGACACAGATTTACCCAAGTTAAATTTGGCAAAGGAGACGAACAACTGGTCAGATTGCCTATGACCAGATGTCCTGTGGATGTAGAAGCGAGCACATCCAGTGAGTGTAATTTATATTCCTCTTTGTTTTGGTAATTAGGGAAGAAGACTGGTAGGTTGATGGACTGGTTAATATTCGATTCAGAGGCAATCTTGGGAAGAAAGGAGGGATTGGTCCTGAGGTAAACTCTATCCTTGTGAAAAGTCAAATATGGGGTTTTACACAGAGGGCTTGTAGTTCAGAGACCCTTCGAGCGGAGGTGATAGCGACAAGAAAGGCCGTTTTCCATGACAAGAATTTAAGATCTACTGAAGCTGCAGGCTCAAACAGGGGAGCTGTTAAGGCCTGAAGCACCAGCGTTAAATCCCAAGGAGGGACTACATCCTTTACTGGAGGTCTGAGCAGAAAGGTGCCCTTCAAAAAGGTCTTACACAATTTCATGGTGATCAAAGGGCCCAGTTCATTTCCCACATGATAATGAGAGACAGCTGCTAGTTGAACCTTGACTGTGGAGGAGCTAGCCCCCTGATGAAACAGCCCTGACAGGAAGTCTAATACCGCTGGCAAAGGAGCTGTGAAAGGATCCAAATTTCGACATTCCGCCCAAATGGAGAAACGTTTCCATTTGCTACTATAGATCTTTCTAGTAGAAGGCTTGTGCGCTGCTACTAGAATAGTTTTAACTGGGGAAGAGATGCCGGGAGTCCTAGCTACAAGTGGAACTGGAGTAGCAAGCTGTGAGCTTGAGATTGTCCAGATTTGGGACTGGGAGATCTAGGGGGTGGGATATTCGATCCAGACAGGGATCCAGAATCCAAGGGGGATTCACCAGATGAGACCAAAGCTAAGAGAACCAGAGTTGATGAGGCCAGAATGGGGCAATGAGGATTATCCTGCTACCCAACCGGCTGGCTTTCTGCAGAAATGTCAGCATCAGAGGAAGAGGAGGGTAAGCATAAAGTAGACCAGGAGGCCAAGCATGCACCAGAGCGTCTCTCGGAGGTTCCCCGGAGGGGGACATGAGAGTGAAGTAGTCGTAACATTCTGTGTTTGAGGGAGAAGCAAAGAGATCGCAACAGGGTTGACCCCATTCGGTGAAAATCTGATTCGCTATCTCGGGATTCAGAAACCACTTCTTGTGGTAACAGGATGGTGCGACTTTGTCCGCTAGGATGTTGGACCGCCCCGGAATGTGCGTTGCTATAAGAAAGCAGTTGCTGGAGATCGCCCATTCCCACACCCTCATGGCCTCTCGACAGAGTGGGTAGGACCTGGTTCCCCCCTGTTTGTTGATGCACCAGACAACAGTCTGACTGAATCGCAATAGTTCCTACAGGAAGAAGGTGCTGAAGTGCTTGCAACGCTAACATCACTGCCCTCATCTCTAGGACATTGATATGCAGAGAGGTCTCCGTGGGGGACCACGTGCCTTGGACTGTCCTGCCCGAACAATGCCCCCTCCACCCGAGGCGGGAGGCGTCCTTGGTCACCGTGGCTAGGGGAGGGGCCATAGAAAAGGGGGCGTCCTTCCTGGAGGTTCGGAGATTGGAGCCACCATAAGAGGGCCCTCTTGCAAGCCCTGCTGAGGGGAATGGGATGGCTCAGAGGAAATCGAAGGAAGGACCACTGGACCTGGAGGGTCCATTGCAAGACCCTCATGTTCAAATGCGCCATTGGAAAAAGGTTGATTGCCGCCGCCATTGAGCCTAGAGCCCTCAGGACCAATTCCGCCGGAGGAGCTGGAGAATGTAGAATGGCCCGCACATGTAGACTCAGGGTTCGTAGCCGGTCTGTGGTCAAGAAAGCTAGGAGCTGGTTTGTGTCTAATCTTGCCCCTATGAAGTCTATAGTCTGTCGGGGTAAGAGACGACTTCTCTATGTTGATAGTGATCCCCAGCCGGGGAGCTAGACGAAGAAAGTAGTTTCTGGCTGCGCAGAGTAGATGCCTTGTCGGGGCGGTCAGGAGCCAGTCGTCCAGGTACGGGTAGACCTGGATTCCCTGGAGCCTCAGGTGGGCTGCACTCACTGCTAACACTTTGGTGAACACCCTGGGAGCTGTGGTGTGACCAAAGGGAAAGACCCTGAATTGGAAATGACTGGCTCCTAGCCGGAAACGGAGGAACCTTCTGGATCGCCTGTCCATCAGAATGTGGTAGTACGCATCCTTGAGGTCTATAGAGCACATCCAGTTATTCTCCCGCAAAAGGGGGAGAATGGACTGAAGGGTGACCATGCGGAACTTCTCTTTGGTTACTGACAGGTTCAGGGAGGAGAGGTCGAGGATAGGTCTCAAGTCCCCCGTCTTTTTCGGCACCAAAAAGAACCTAGAGTAAAACCCCGACCCGCACTGGTCTGGGGGGACGTGTTGGATGGCTCTTTTTTCCAGCAACTGCGGGATTTCTGTTGCTGCGGCCTCCCTCTGATCGGGTGGGACATCAGGGAGGTATCTGGGGCTGCGTGGGTAAAGAGAAAAGGGAATCTGATATCCTCTGGATATAATGCGAAGCACCCAGCGGTCTGTCGTGATGGACTCCCAAGCTGCTAGGTGCTTCGAGAAACGCCCCCCAATTGCCTCCAGAGTGGAGCAGTCGAGCAACCCCTCAGGGATGTTGCGTGGGTTGGTCCGAGAAGGGTTCTCTGGATCCAAAGTTGCGCGGGCGCCGTCTGCCTTTAGGGCGGCGTCCACCCTGCCCTCCTCTGCTGTGGAAGGGCTGGGAGTCCGGACCGGGATGGGACGGTTGCGACTTCCGGAACCACATCTTCTGTCCCTTTTGGTTCTTGGAGAAGGACCTCAGGGGAGCAGAGAAGCAGAGTCCGACGGCAGACAACGTCTTCCCGTCCTTCTCGCTCTGGACCAAGGTATCGCGAACAGTTTTGCCAAAAAGGGCAGAACCATCGAAAGGGGCATTAGCGAAAGACGCCTTGAAGGGTTCCGCGAAATCACAGTGCCGGAGCCAGGCCTGACACCTCATGACAAGGCCCGCTCCGCTGGCTCTAGCGGCTCCCTCCATGGCATGGGATAGAAGCCGCATAGAGGTGTTTGATATGGATCAGAGAGTGGCCATCCGGGTGGAGTGCAAACGTTTGTCCTCCACTGACATGGACTCGGGGGTTGACGCAGCATACTCTTTGATAAGGTCCCGCTGCAGCCGAAGCACATGTCCCATGTAGTTCAGTGACCTCACAGAGAAGGTAGCCGAACGAAAGACCCGCTTCCCTAAACGGTCCATCGACCGAGACTCCTTGCTCAGGGGATGAACTGAGGGACTCTCCTGAGCTAGTTCCCTCTTGGTGGCAGCCGCCACCAACATGGCATCTACAGGGGGACCCTTACTCCAGTGGGACTTGTCAGAGGGTGGGCTAAGAATTTTGTCTGGGCGCTTGGGGACTGGATCCACAGTGTCCGGCTCCTTCCACGCCCTGGTAGTAATCAAATCTACCAGGGGGTCGGCCGGAGGGAACACCCAAGAGATAGACGGGCCTGCTTCAAATGCCTCCAGGAACACGGATTTGTCCGAGGTAGGCTTTGGGGCAGACCACCCCCCCCCTTTATCCTGAGCATCTCCATGATGTCACCAAATGAGACATCTTCGGGGGGGTGATCTTGGGGAGCCTTCCCCCTCCTCCAAATCCGTGTCCTTAGTCAAGGACTTGGGGGAATCCAGGTGCCTCCTTTTGCACTTTTGCTTGTGAGGAACCTCCCCGGGGGGGCTGTCCAAGGAGGTCTCAGCAGCCATTTCTTGTTCCAAAGGAACGACCTGGGATGTCAGAGCAGGCTGTCCCTGGGGCTGAGTGATGGAAGTCGGGCCCAACAGAGAAGGAGTGCAGGGTGGAGCTGTGGCAAGGGCCGGGGGCCTGGAATCTCTCGACAGGGCCCTCTCCACCACGTCAAAATGCCGAGGAAGAGCTGCTCTCTTTGGGATCCGAAAGCAGACCCTCCCTCGGATCCGATGGACGGATCGGGGCCGGCACCGAAGTGATCGGATCTGACAGACCAGTATGCTCCGACCTGGATGGAGCCGAAGGCATACCGATACCGCTGGATCCGAAGCCCAGCCCTCGGCTCCGAGAGCTCAGATCCAAAGAAAATGGACCCGACAGACTCGAGGGAAGAGTCGACGCCGACACACCCCCGGCTCCAAGGCTGCCCGGCTCTGAAGACTCTGAGCCCAGGAAGTGTGACAGAGAAGGAACTATCGGGGCAAAAAAAGGGGTCGAGCTCCCCCCCGGAGGGGGGGAGGCAGGAGCACTCCCATCTGCAGTTGGGCCTGGAGGAATCTTCTCATCATCCAGTCCAAATCTGCATCCGTGAGACTTCGGGTTGATCTCGATGAGGTCACTGAGGTGGGATGGGAGTGTCGCCTCTATGACCTCAAAGGAGATCAGATCTCCTCCTCCTCAGGACCCAGTGAAAAGAACGGGGACCGGATCCGAGACGGAGGAGACCCAGAAGTCCTGGAGGAAGAAGACCGCTTAGCCGGGGGGGGGGGCGAAGCGGAGGCCTCAGCCCACCGCTTGTGGTGCTTCTCCCTCCTTTTCTCTTTCCTGGCCTCCCTCTCCTCCGGGCCTAAGGTGGGAGGTTGAGTCCCGGCCAGGGGGAGGGGAGCAGGAGTGGCAGCCGCTGCAGCGGGAGCCACAGGAGGACCGGAGGTAGAAGCCAAATCCGGGGTCAGAAGACCCGCCAGAATCAGCTTGGACCTCCGGTCCTTGAGTGCCCTGGGGTTGAACACCGCACAGATGGAACAACCAGACGACAGGTGCTCAACCCCAAGGCACAACATACACCGAGTGTGGCCATCCACCAGGGACAGCTTATGGCCACACTCGGTGCACTTAGAAAAGATCAATTTTGGGGCCTCAGCCATTTTAACTAAAAGAGAGAAACACACACGTTAGGCCTCAAACAAACACACACACACACACACACACACACACACACACACACACACAACCCTAATGGAACCACGAAGGAAGGGGGAGGTAAAAGACCAAAAAATATATAGTTAAACTAGAGAGGGTTTTTACAAAAAGGGACCTGTAAACACACACAACCAAAAAACAGAAGAAAGGAGAGGAAAAACGTAAATTTTTTTCTCACAAAAGTCTTGAAGGCTTGGAGCCGTACATCAAGCTGCTGTTGGATAACCGCGGCAAACTAGATCTGAGGTCAGTTAGGGTTGGCAGGGGATTATGGGTAGGGGGAGGAGCTCGGATCTAAAGCTGTTGAAAACTGTCAGATCTGAATCCCATAGGTTGCTGCACAAATGAAGTTAACTACTTCAGATAAGTTCGAATGTTGTAATATCAAACCCAAAAGTCCGAAACCCAATAATAACGAAAACACAGAACAGCAATTTTTTTTCCCAGGGAAACAAATTGCTGTTCCGTGACAAAAAAAAAATCAATCTTAAACTTAAAGAGGGGAGGGGGGCTTCGCCGTTTACACCCACAACCCCTGCACATCCTCCCTACTTAAATATACCAACTCTGAGGTTGCACCACAGTGGAGGAAATAGCAAAGCCCCAAAAACAGCCCAATGATTTTTTTCCTTGGAATAAAAATCGATGTGCAGTGGCTTCGCTATTTTTGGATTTTGGGTTTGATATTACAATGTTCTAACTTATATATGTTCGATGTTGTAATATAGACCCGTTACATTTAACAAGAGAGACTCTTCTTGGTAGGTCCACAACTATATTGCATCCAACATAGTCAATTCATCAGGGTGGAAGGTGCCAAGGGGCAGAAAAAGATAAAATATTTAGAAAGCTGATTCCTAAAGTTCTAAGGTACTAAAAAAGCCAGACTCTTAGCATAACAGTTCACACAATAAGGCTTGGAAAAGGTGTGAAGTGGAGATGAAGCAGTCATGGCATTTATGTCAACAGTGGAAACATTTTTAAAAGCAGGAACTGGAAGCAAACACATTCTTACTTCTTAACCTCCAAGCACTAAACGAAGAGCACTTTTTATTTTTGGCAACAGAAGGTCTTTATATACTAGAGTCTTTATAGTTAGTGGTAGGGACTTTTTGTATAGACATAGCTTATTTATTTAATCAAGTACGTGGCCGTAAACAGGTCTGACTTTATGAGGAACATTAGCAGATCTAGTAAGAGAAATGCTAAATCGGAGGGTCAAAATTATAGCACCATGCACAAATCATAGCAGTTGAGAAGTAGGACCACATCATTAGTAGAGTAGATTTTGATGTCAACATTTTATAAAGGTAGGTGAATAACCTGATATTAAGACAATGCAGTCAACAATATACAAAGGGGTTGTTTGGCAACTGCTACCCCCTCCTCACAGCAAATGAAATTAATTGTTTAAATCTTCCTGTTTAATTTCTCCAGGTCTGTTGGGCTCCTAATACCATGATGGGAATGGACACCATTCCTAAGTCAAAGTATGATTAAAGTTTGAGAAAACTGTATTGTTTCTATCATTGATATTAGCAAAACGTGTTCTTTGCAGCACCCACTATGTGCACATAACTGACTCTTTCTACAATTTATATGGAGTCACGTGTATTGGTAGCATACCTAGATAAGACTGCAAATTCTTTTTTTATGAGACCCATTGCTCCTACTACTATTGGAATTATCTGGGTTCTTCCACATTGCTGTCATTACTGCCTGCAAATCCTGTCTCTCTGTACGTTGGACACTGAAATCACTGAGTGTAGCAATTTCAATGATCAATGCTACTTTTGTCTTCTTTTCATGGACTTCTATACTTGGTTTTCTCGCATCTATTTTTTGAACTGTAGTAATGAGTAATCCCATGTGAAATAAACATCATCATTCTCTATAATTCTCTGTGGTTCATGTTTCAAATGCTTCTCAGCTACTTTAATATATTGTAATGTTTGCACACTCCCTAATGCAAGTCTTGCCACATTATTATGCCTTTCACTAGACTCTCTGCCATTAGGGTATCATGTCTAGCAACAAGATATGTGACTGTTTCCAGTTCTGTTTTACATAACATGCATTTGTCTGTTACTCCCACATGTTCAAACCAACATGTACATAAGTCCACCTTCCTGGTCCACTAATATTAACCTTCCATCTTTTGGTTTAAATTCACCTCTCCTTAACCATTCCTGCATCTGGTCCTGATTGACATGAGGTTGTTCCAAGAGTTTTCTGTACTTGCAACTTTATTTATGCTTTTCCCACATTTCTTGCCTTCGCATCTTATCCTTCACTTTGTATTCTTTTTTTTTTTTTTTTGGCACATTCAGTTGTTGCCTGATTTTTGTCTACTTCTGGTTTGGCTTCCATTCCTGCTTGACACTGATATGCTTTTGCTAAACTAAGCAGGGAGGTCATCTTAGACTTGTTCTCTTCATGTTTGAAAACTTTCACTGTGTTTGGATCTGATGAGGTAAGCGGATATGTATACAGTTCTACGATTGCAGATCTATACATGTAATCAATTTTAAGGAGGCCCATACCTCCTTTAGAATGAGGAATAAATAATTTGGTATACACTGGATTTTTATATATCATTTAATAAGTGTGAAGCATTTTTCTTGTTTTCCTGTCCAACTGATCCAGTGCCCTTTAGGCCAATCCCCTCAAAACTATAAGATAGAGCAGGAAGAGCATATCAATTTACAGCCTGGACTTTGTTACTAGATGTCAGGGCTGTTTTTAGTATTTATTTTAGTCTTCTTAAATATTCCATACTGACCTTAAGTGCATGTATTCATGAAAAATAAAACCAGAGTTGGTAGTAGACTCCTAGCTTGTGAAGATCCATCTATGATCTAGATTCTACCATGGTGAAGAAAACAAGATGAATGGACTGGTTCTGGGACAATTGGAAACCACTTTTTGGAGGACATGTGGGTTATTATGGTAGTTACAAAAGACTAGACAAAACTCCCTATACATAAAGGCCTTTTAACAATCTATGAGCAGAGGCAATAGCTACCAAGAAAAACATTTTCAAAGATACAAACTTCAGTGCTGCTTGTGCTCAGATAGATCCAGATAACCCTGCTAATTAAATGGTTCAGAAAGTACAGTTGTGTATACCTACCATAAATGTAGATGTTCGAGTGTCTTCACTGTTGCAGTCATAACTGTAGGCTACTCCTGCTGGCAGGCAGCCCGAGGTCGGCCAGAATATCAAAGTCTGGGTCCGGCGTCGGCTATATCAGCAAGAACCCTGACGTCAGAACGCATGGGTATAAAGCTGACAGCCGACGCCATCTTCTCCAGCCTTTCTTGCCCCTGATGTCAGAAGCCCCCATAAAACCAAAAGGTGTCCCAAAGGAAACACAAATACACCAGAAAGGTAGTGGAAAAGAAACAAGAGGGGTCTGGAGGGAGAGAAACCCAACTGCAACAGTGAAGACACTCGAACATCTACATTTATGGTAGGTATACACAACTGTACTATGTTCTTCGTGTTTCACTGTTGCAGTCATAACTGTAGGGTAGAATCCCAAAGCTGAGAACATGGGAGGAGGTTATGAAGAAGAAGGAGCAGCTAGAAGACCCTGCAAAACAGCAGAGGCAAAGCCTGCCCTAGACTTAGAGTACAAAGGGAGGTTATAGTGCTTGGAAAAGGTATGCACAGAGCTCCAAGTGGCAGCCTCCAGAATGTCCTTAGTAGGAACTCCTCTGAGAAAGGCTGCTGAAGTGGCAGCTGCTCTAGTAGAATGAGTCCTGACAGTACCTGGAATCTGTTTTCCATAAAGAGAGTAACAATATCTTATTCCATGAGCAATCCATTTGGAAATAGTTTGCTTAGAAATAGCTTTACCTAGAGAACTGGAAGCAAATGAGATAAGCAATTGATCTGATTTTCTGAAATCTTTAGTCTTGTCCAGGTAAAAACGTAGTTGCCTGTGTACGTCCAATGAATGCAAAATCCTTTCCCCCTTATTTTGGGAAAAAGGTAGGAAGGTGAAGTCTGATTTAGAAACTACCTTAGACATAAAAGTAGGATTGGTCCTCAAGGAAACTCTGTCCTGAGGGAAGATGAGGTATGGTTCCACGGCCATGAGGGCTTGCAACTCAGACACCCTTCTGGCAGAAGTCAAGGCCAACAAGATAGCTGTCTTCCAGGATAAGAACTTAATATCCGCAGAGGCAGCAGGCTCAAAAGGAGGCAAAGTAAGCTTTTCCAAGACATAGTTGAGATCCCAAGGAGGGACAGGAGGAGATCTAGGAGGTCTTAAATTCTTAGCTCCTCTCAGAAATTGTCTAACCAACTGGTAGGAAAAAATGGGAGGATCACAATTGAAATGAGCCGAAATAGCAGAAGCATGAATTTTAATGGAAGAAAAGGAAAGACCTTTAATCAAAAGGTCTGAGAGATAAAGTAAAATAGAGGGAATATCAGGTAAAAAAGGATCAGAACCATGATCCTGCATCCAAATACAAAATCTTTTCCATTTAGAAGCATATGATTTCCTTGTACTAGGACACCTAGCTTCCAAAAGAATATCCAAAACTTGTTTAGGAAGAGAAGAAGAAATCAGTTGCCTTTGATGAGATAAGCTGCCAGGCAGAGTCTTGATTTGAGGGTGAAATACCTGACCCTGATGCTGGGACAGTAGAGAATGGGTCAGAGGAAGACTCCAAGGAGGTTCCAAGCAAAGGTGCAGTAGAGTTGGATACCAAAACATACGAGGCCAATTTGGAGCTATCAGAATGATCAGTCTGGTTTTGTCCAGCTTTATCTTTAGCAATACCAGAGGCAGAAGAGGAAGAGGAGGGAATGCATATCCCGAAAGATTCCTCCAGCTGAAGGACAGGGCATCCACTTTCCAAGCTGTCTTGTGAAAGGACCTGGTGCAAAGGAGAGGCAACTGATGGTTGAGATGGGATGCAAACAGATCTATCTAAGGACAGCCCCAAACTGCAGTTATCTTGCTGAATAAGTTGGGGTCCAACATCCATTCGTGAGGATCCAAAATGTTTCTGCTTAGGCTGTCTGCTAAGAGATTCTGATTTCCTGGAATGAACTGTGCCTGAAGATCCAGATTCAAATTTAGGGCTGTGTCCCATAAAGTCATGGCAAGTCTGCAAAGGGGGTAAGAGTGAGAGCCCCCTTGCTTGTTTATGTACCACATGACTGTGGCATTGTCTGTTCGAATTAGCAGAGATCCTCGCTTTAAAAGAGTCTGGAAGGCTAGAAGAGCATTTTGGACTGCCAACATTTCTTTCAAGTTGATGTGCCATAGAAGGTGTTTGTTTGTCCAAGAGCCCTGTTGGCATTTGTCTAGAAAATGAGCTCCCCAAGCATAATCCGAGGCGTCCGTGGTTATGATCTGAGTAGGTTGAGGAAGACGAAAGGGCTTCCCTTCATTCAAAACACACGCCCTGGACCACCAAAGGAATTCCTTCTGGAGGCAGGGAATCAGTGGAATCATTGTATCCAGACTGTGGCAATGCTGAGACCATACACTCTTTAGGTACCACTGAAGTTTCCTCATGTGAAGCCTCGCATTTGGAATCAACAGGATGCAAGAGGCCATGTAGCCCAAAGCCTGCAGGAATTTCCTTGCAGTGAGCTGAGTCAAGGTTGCCAAGGTCTTGAAGATTGAAGCCAGCTGTAACTGTTTTTCTGGAGAAAGAAAGGTCATCTGTAAACTTGTGTCTAGAAGAGCTCCCAAAAAGAGCATTCGTTGAGAAGGAATCAAATGTGACTTTTTTGTGTTCACTGAGAATCCCAGTAGTAGGAGAAGACATTGAACAAAATGCAGGTGTTGAAGTAAAAGGTCTTTGCTGTCTGCCTGAATTAGACAGTCGTCCAGATAGGGGTAAATCTGAATCCCCTGAAGTCTGCAGTAAGCTACTACTGGAGCCAGGCATTTGGTAAAAACTCTGGGCGCAGTAGATAAGCCAAATGGCAGTACAGAGAATTGGAAGTGTCTAGAGCCTGCCTTGAATCTGAGGTACTTTCTGCATTGTTGCCTTATGGGGACATGTAAGTAAGCCTCTTTTAAGTCCAATGTTACCATCCAAGCATCTTGTGAATTTTGGAATTTCCAAAAAGGTGTTTAATATTGAGAGGTCCAGAATAGATCTCCAGGAGTTTGGTTTTCTTGGGACCAGAAAAAGTCTTGAATAAAAACCTTTCCCCACCTCTAGAGGTGGAACAGGTTCTATGGCTCTTAAGGCTAATAAAGCGTCCACTTGATTTAAGGCCTCTGTCCATTGATGTTTTGGCAGATCTGGCCAGCTGGAAGGCCTTGGCAGAGTGTGAAAGTGGAATCTGTAGCCTTTCAAAATCACGTCTAACACCCATTTGTCCTGAGTAATGTGAGTCCAATTTTGGTAAAAAAGAGAAAGTTTTCCTCCAAGAGGGGCATCCAGGGAAGAAGGACCTGTAGCCCAACAGAGGGAGTCATTGGGTCTGCTTTCTTTGGGTTTGAGGTCTGTCTTCTCCCCTTCTAGGTGAAGAAGCAGTCCACTGTCTAGATCTGTAAGAGGCCTGAGCCTGCGCCCGACCTCTGGAGCGTCTACATCTTCCCCTTTGAAGACTATCAGAAGTGGGAAAAGACCAATTTTTGGAGGGCCAATTTCTAGAAAATCTAGGAGGCTGTACTTGCAAAAAGTCTTTTACAGTCTGCATAGACTTGGCTTTTTCTTCCATCTTTTTAATAACCTCCTCAGCCTTAGATCCAAATAAGACATCATGCTGAACAGGGGCATCTAGCAATTTAGCCTTAACTTGTTCAGGTAAATTCTGCTCACGAAGCCAAGCATGTCTCCTGATAACGGTACCAGAGGCAGCAGCCCTGCAGGAAGCCTCTAAGGCATCAAAACCACAATGTAAACTATGTTTGCTAACTTGTTCAGTTGCATGCAACACATCCTGTAATTCCTTGTCCTCGGCACATGCAGAAAAGGTAGAAAGCCTTTGTTTTAAAACAGATAAAAGAAACTGTTGATACTTAAACATGTGAAACTAGCAATTTAAAGCTCTAATAGAAAGGGTAGCTGAAGTATAAACCTTTTTGCCCCACCTGTCCAGGGCACGAGAATCCTTTTCAGAGGGGATAGGATTCTTAGAGGAGGCGGCCTTAGCAGCCTTGGAACCCTGCAAAATAGTTTCAGGATCAGCAGAAGGGTTCTTAAATAAAAATTGATGGGAATCAGGGACCCTGTAAAATCTATCAGGCTTAGAAGGAGCAGGCGGCATGGAATCAGGATTCAAGTTAGCTTCAGAGAAGGCATCATCCACAATGTCAAGTACAGGAGGAATAGCTAAAGGCCTGTGTTGAGGGAGAAGAAGAAATTCCCTAAGTCTCTTTTTGGAAGCAGAATAATCCTGACCTTCCCAATGAAAATGCTTCCTCATCTCATGCATGGTTTCCCCAAAAGAGAAATCTTCAGGGGGAGAGGCAGAGGGAACAGAATCCTCTGCATCCGAATCCTCATAAGGAGGAAAAGAATAATCCTGATCAGAGGAAGAAACTGAAGATACAGAAGCCTCATCAGAGGAATCATAAGGGATATCCTGTCTACGCCTTTTCTCAGGAGGAGGGCGAGAGCCCCTAATCATAGTCAATAAATCCACAGCCATCCTTAGTAATTGCTTCTGAGTCTTAGGAGCTGAATCCGAAGAAGCTTGAGCAGAAAGTCTGGGTTTAACAGGAGTCTTTGACTTAGCCTTTGTCTTTGTGGTAATAGTAATATGTGAAGGCCTGAAGACCCCCTCAGAAGCCGGTACCTGCACAGCGGTTCCAGACCCATCTGAAGGAGCGATGTCCGAAGGTCCTGCAGCAGACAAATTACTAGGCCTAGATGGCTCCCCATGGGAGTCCGTGTCGGCCATTGGTTCTGAAGTGGCGGACGACAGGGGCTGCAAAAGCGCCTCACTGACGACCGCCGAACCCGAAGCTGGCTCCGGCTGCAAAGTATCCTGTTTGGACCTCGGAGGCCTGTCCTTGTCTTTACGTTTCTTCTGTATTCCGGTAGTCCGTAAAGTATCTGACGACATCCTATAATTAAATCGTCTACCGAAGTAATTCAAGGCCCAATTGTACCTATGCTTGATAGTGCGAGAATTAAACCTGGCACAGAACCGACAGCAAGAAACGTCGTGGTCAGGGCCTAAGCAAGGTAGACAGTAAGAGTGGAAATCTTTATGAGGTATTTGTTTTCCACACGCTACACAATTATTAACTTTTTCTGACATCGGAGGAGCAAGAAAAAGGTTTCCCCAATGGGGTACTTAGCTTTGAGAGGAGAAGTAGAAAACTTCTGACCGACGACAATTACACCACGTTGTCTTGAAAACGCCAACCAACAACTAGCGAACTGCTTTGCACCGCACGGCAAGAAAGACTGGAGAAGATGGCGTCGGCTGTCAGCTTTATACCCATGTGTTCTGACGTCAGGGTTCTTGCTGATACAGCCGACGCCGGACCCAGACTTTGATATTCTGGCTGACCTCGGGCTGCCTGCCAGCAGGAGTACCCTACAGTTATGACTGCAACAGTGAAACACGAAGAACATCATGTGAAATGGAGGAATTCTTCAAAGGTAAACAGAACTGTAGAACTTCCTTAAAGATCAGAATGACCAGCTCATGCTGGGCCAAAATCTTACTCTCTACAAGGTTAAAATGGACAAATAGTTGATACATGCACTTTATTTATGTGATACTTGAGACCTAAATTTTTCAGCTGCCAGAGACAGCTCAAGATCACCTGAAGACTAACCAAATGGGGTAGTACTTGGTACTGTTCTGCCCAGAGAAACTTTTCACTTTGCAAAAAAATTCTATGAGGTGAGTGGCTTCTAGGAAGCGTCAATCCCTTTTTACACCCAAGTTGAAGATCTGGTGAGATCAGACAGACTACAGCAACAGCAAAATCCTAGGGAAGAACCCAATGTTATCTTGTCAGTAGGGGAACCTCCCTTTGCCAGGACAGGAACCTATGTCAAAATGGACTTTGAGATCACACACCTTTTTGTGACTAAGGGGAGATAATGACCATTTCTGGTCTTTATTTTTAATTCCTTTAGTAGACACTGAAGAAGAGTGGATTGGGAGAAGATAAACAATCTTCCTTGCTACAGGATGCAGAATGCATCTAACAGCAACCACCAAATTGTAAAGAATGCAGTACTTAGTGGGAAATGTGTTGATCTATATAATACCCAATGTTTGTATAATCAAAACTAGACATGGCTCCTGCACATGCAGCTGCAGAAAAGGGCTAGATAATCATCTTGGTGACTCTGCCAGCAGACCAGAACAAAGAGCACAAAATTCAACTAGTGGTTTTAATATCTTGGATATCATATTAAACCAAGGATCTCTGTGGTCTCCACTTTTGATTATACTGTAATTACCACAGATCACAATACTATTGTCTTTAACATGAGTAAAATCATACTCTGTTAAATAAACCATCCTTCCTAGACTTTACCAATGAGAACTATGATGCAAAAAATTAAATATAGATTGAAATAGCATCATCAATCACTCAAGTCTGGGCAGAGTACTACCCATGAGATGCATGCTGACAGTAACTTCTGAAGTCATAAATATATAAATTAAAAAAAAACTTTGGTGGAATCACAAAATTAACATGCTGCACAACAGAAAAAAAGACACTACTTAGATAATCTGAGACTTAAAAAAAAATCTAAATAAAGTTCTGTACAGAAACTACCAATATTTCTTGTCAAATCTTCTGAGTCTAACTATGAAATCAGCTTGGTCTTAAAGGCTGAAAGTAATAAGGGTTTTCAGGCTCAAATAAAGCCACATTCATGATCAACACTCCAATGTGTAATTACTGATGTCCGACTCTTGTAAACCACATTATAATCTTCAGTATGATATAATGAGGATTTTTCATTTCTTGAGTTATAACAATCTCATACTTCGTATCTGTAAAAAGCAGAGCTGTGGGAAAACCCTCTTGCAAATTACATTAGCTTGCATTTAGGCTTACAAGTGTTAAATCATGATGGAGTTACATTTATGTTACGGAGATATAATTAAGTATTGTTTAATTACACACTTGTTTGCTTCCTACATAGGATGAATGAAAACCTAGCTAAACCTTTATTAGTCATATCAATTAACCTCACTAAACCCAAGTTAATCACATAAATTAAAATACTAGCATAAGAACATGTCTCTAACATATTAAGATATGCTGCAATGCTGCCAATTCAAAAAAGAGGCCACATCCGGTCCAAATGATTTTAGACATCACCCTAACCAGTATTCTTTATAAAATCACGGAGAGAGTCACAATGGGTCTTATCCAAAAATGACTCATGGAACAAGCCCTGGCATTCACATAGAGTGTATAAGTCCTTTTAGCACTATGCGAGTAAGGAGCCATTCTGGGACACAAATGAGACACATTTACTGTGGTTGCTAACAGTTGTGTAATAAAATCCATTTGTGATAATCAAGTGTGCACAGTAGACTTTATACATACTGGTGTCCAGTGTGTACCTGTGCCCAACTGAGCTGTGTACCACATATAATTTCTACAGCTACACTGTATTATGTCACATAGCAGAGCAGCACAGTACAGCAGATAAATCTATGTATACAAGTATGCTTGGTTGCTCTTGTAAATAGACATCTTGTGCTGCACTGTGGTTAGACCTCATGTAGGACCATGATTCAAAAAATAAATTACATTAAATAGCCATGCAGGTAGAGCCAGGCTCATTACCATAATATGGCAATGAGGGAATCTGGTGCTTTGCTAGCTCCGACTGGTAGAAGCTTGCAAACATTACTCTGTGTACTATAACAGCAGATTTGTGCACACTACAGGAAACTTGTTGAGAGTGGGGATTTTCACAGTGGTTTCCTACACAGGATGATACAGCTACTGTGAAGCTCATTTTCATATGGTGTCATGGAGATGACAAGCACAGTACCATTGTGTAGCACTGGGTTAGTTATTCCATAGGTTACTTGATGGGACCAGCCAGTACTGATATGGTGCTGGATTGTTGAACTGTACATGAATGGAGTGTTGGTTTACATATGTGATACATGCTCACACAGTGGGATGAGACATGCCACATTATACACAGATCACTGTAAGCCATTCAAATGGTTTACCAGCTATGCCCCACAGTGCTCCAAGGACTACAAAAAGCACCCATACCTGTGTTAGACATGGGTCAGTGTGGGGTTAAGGAAAAGCATGTCTTTTCAATTATGAAGGACTCTTTGAAGAGGTAAGAGAAGCACTTTATGAAAGCCTGGCTGTGCATACAACTACTTTTGACCTTATGAAGGCATTTTACCTTATTCTAGAAAAGGGAATGCTTGAACATTTGAAAGCAAAAACAAAATCAATCCTTACACAAATAAATGGCTCAAATTCTGGTTAAGCACAGGACATGAGTCAGAGTGAGAACTAACTTGTCTAACTTGATGGTGTTTACTAACCTTGTCTCACAGGGTTTTTATAATAGGAACACTTCTTTTAGACTATATTTTTAGATATAAAAGTGGGAAATGGGCTATAGATGAATATACTGATGACTGCAAGCTTGGAAACCTAATTTGCTTCAAAATGTTTAAAGACAGTCTATAAAACAACTGTGTACAGTAATTAAATGCTGCATTTTAAGATTTGTCAAATGGGCTTACATTATGATTAAACAATTTTTTTTTATGTTTTGATACCCAGGTTAGTCTGACCAGGCCAGTGGTCTCTTTGGAGGAGACACCAGAGGTGCTACTCGTATGGATTACGGGAAATTTCTGTGGAAAATACCCTACCTTTTTAATAAATGCTAAGCATCTTTTACATCCACCTACTCAGGCATAAAAGACCTTGGTTAAACATTTCTTCTGAAGGATGGTAAATAGTTCAAAAAAATTTAGACACCAGAATTAGTCATCTACAAACAAAGGTGGATGACTTTATCTTTTTCCATTATGATTTTGTAGCCATCTAATGCTAAAGTGCATGTCTTGTCACTTCAAGTTAAGCACTGTATCACAATATGACTCAATAACCAGACTAATTATGGAATACAACACTGCGTTTTCTAGCCTGTGGAACAAGGCATCTGAAATAACTTGAAAAGTGTGATTAGTTACTAAAAGTATCACAGGGTTGAAAATTTGAACAATTCAGAAAGTCTTTGGGAAAAGTCTTTATATACTCTTTCTTATAGTTTACTTAGAGGTGAGGACTGCTTTGCCTAAGGCATTGCCAGATCTAGTCCTTTAAGTAAATACATGTAATTCAATACTTGCAGAACTCACACCAGCCTGTGGAAACTAATAATAAAAATAAATACTATGAACAAGAAATGGAATAATCTTCCCATTTACAATCCGAGGTCTATCCATGTATGTGTATGTGAATGTGTGAAAAAAATATATATCTGTATATATATGGGTCTACTTCATTTGCCCTAACTTCCGATTGCCCAACACCAAATGACCGAAATTTCATTTGACCGACACTTTATTTGACTGACAAGTATTACTGGCAAGTAAATGGGATATGCCCCCTGCCCCACTGTAGTGCGACCCTGGAGTTAGAATATATTGTTAGGGGGTGTGTGGGGGGGCACAGCCCCCCACTTAATTTCATATTATATTGCTTACTTTTGCTTTAATAGTGCTTAGTAAAACAAAAGTAAGTGGGGGACTTCACCCCCACACCCCCACTAACTATATATTCTAACTCCAGGGTCGCACTACAGTGAGGAAGGTGGCATATCCTATTTACTTACCAATAATACTTGTCGGTCAAATGAATTTTCAGTCAAATGGGTGTCGGGCAATCGGAAGTTCGGGCAAATGAAGTAGATCCATTTTATATATATATATATATATATATATATATATATATATGGGTCACCTTTAGATGCCTGACAACGCGTTCCGCCGACACGGAATCCGACGGGATGAAAACACCGACAACGCAGATGACCGACAAGGTGAGAACCCGACGGACTCGGTAAGTGTGCGATCGAGTGAGGGATTTAGTGTTAGGGAGCGGACAGGTAAGTGTGTGATAGTGAGGGACTGTGGGTTTAGGGGTGGGTTAAGTGAGTTAGGGTTAGGGTGCAGGTAGGGTGTGTGCGATAGTGAGGGACTGTGGGTTTAGGGGTGGGTTAAGTGAGTTAGGGTTAGGGTGCAGGTAGGGTGAGTGTGCGGTAGTGTCGGATCTTGGGGTTACGGGTGGGTAAGTCAGGGTTAGGGTGCAGGTAGGGTAAGTGTGCGGTAGTGTCGGACCTTAGGGTTAGGGTTTGGGTTAGGGATAGTGCATATGTTATGTAGTGTACTGTGTTGTTTACGTGTAGTGTGTTGCTGTAATGGTTTTCGGTGTTTTGCGTTGTCGGCGTTTTTTGTTGTCGGTCTTTTGGTGTCGGTTATTAGTGTGTCGGCGAAACGCGATTTCGAGGATTTAAAGGTGATCCATATATATATATGCACACACACATACACATACACACACACAAGCACACACATACATACACATTTGATATATAAATTAAAAAAAAATACCAACATACATTTAAAGCACTTAAACCTCTTGATGATCACTATGTAAGTTTAACTATCAAACCTAGAGACATTTAACATATGAAATTTTCCTCTGTACAAAGGAGGTATGGTGAGCTGTCAGGTTTACTAGTCTTACGCAATGAATACCTGAAGACTTTTTAAGTTCTAAATTGATAAACACCTGAAATCTGAATTTCACTTTATACACAAACAGAAACAAAAATTATTAAATACTTATTTCCATTTCAGTTAACCTTGAACTTTTACTTGCCATGTTTACTTTACGTACTGATTGTCGAAATGTTTCCATTTGATCAGCTCATTCCATTTATAAGATTGTATGACATGGCATACGATGCTTTGGCTAAAACATGGACAAAAACTACTTAACTTGTTCACTTTGGGCAAAACATGATGGACTAACCTCATACCACAACCAAATGGCAATGGAAGCCTCTGCATCTACAAAGGCTTTGGGGTGAAGATGACTGCAGAGAATTCTAATTATCTGATGTGGAATTCCCTTTTCAAGAGAAACTAGCTCTCTTGAACTATGGAGAAAGAAGCTGAGGTAAGCTCCTAACCACATCAACTAAACATCCATCATAAGAACCAGTAAAGGGTTCAACTGTAGGAGTGGAAGCTCAACATGAAGGCTAATTAGGACTACTCTTCACTGCAGGGCCCTATGAAAAGTGTCTAATGCTAGTAAATAATCTGTCTGTAGTTGTTGACATCTCATAGCCTATTACATTTACATCTTCAGGTGTGTAGATGACACCATTAAGACCGTCTCAACCATTAAGGACAAAAAGCACAAGAGGGTTCAGGTTTGGGCTATCCACTGCATTCTCAACCAGACCGCTAAGGTTACGATCTTTTTAGCCCCCTCCATACACAAGACTGACAGACAAGGGATCATATCCATCTCCATGCCAAAGAAGGCAATCCCCTTTAAGAAAGGATTAGAGGTCTTATCCCAATTTAAGTTGACTTATGTAATGGCTGACATAACAGTGTTCACTCCAAGGACACCAAAGGGCTGTCTAAGAAAACCATCAGAAGCCAGTTATACAACCAGGGAGAACACAACTTCTGTTTAGAACTTTACTGCCATGGTCAATACTCCATTAACCCTCTGTTCAAAGTAAAGTGTAAATGGCAGCAATTTATACTGAAAGTGGTACTCACTCACAAAAAAAAACTTGAAAGAAATTGCTATGGAGATCATGAGACACCTTTATTCCACAAGACATCCATCATGCCCAGTGTCACTATCCAGACCCCATGTGAAAACAGCAGCATGACCCCCCTGAACAGTCATTGAATGGAACATGATGTATGGGGTGTGCTTGTTAAAATGTCCGAGGTCCAGTTTATGATGGAAGCCTTCCATACATTTTATACCAGAAGGAAGCAAGTTAGAATCTTAAGTAACATTTTGGACGGACAGTCTCTATGACACCTGACAGGAGTAGAGTCTGGGGCTGAGTGGTATCCTACCTGTGTCCCTGCTGGACAGGGGAAACAGTTGGTGCTGACTTTGTGTGAACATGGGCAAAATTCTTTGCTAGGCTTATAAGGGCCTCCAGGCCAATAGCCTAGTATTGTCCTATGAACATATGATCTCTGATGAACAGCTATGGACATTTAGTAGGAACTTTTGATAAATTTAAATCAAGATTGTGATAAGTCTTGCCATGGTATGAGCTTGCACAGGTTTTTATGGCCCATAATACAGGAGCTTCTATGAAAAAGAAATGCAGTTTGTAACAAAAGACAGGATGACCCTAAATGGAGACCTTTCAAAGGTATTTCCCATTTACTGAATTTCCACAGCTACTACAAAGAGACTTGACTACATAATACAAAAATAATTTGCTTTGGCTTAAACATATTACTCACTGAGAAACCGAGCTTTTCATAGCTGTTTGCCAACATCTGAACACAGAAGTATAGAACAAATGTACATGTCTATAATCCTTCAGAGAAACAACTAGTATTAGAATTCTTATAAACCAGCAGTGTTCATAAAAATCTCTTCCCATTCAACTTTTTGAATACTGATGTCAAAGCACTGGTAATTATAATAGCTAGCAGGTTACAGGTGATAAAGAAAAGCCTTATATTTCCACCTCATGTGAGGTTTTGTTTGTGTATCAGTCCATACACCATTCCAGGCTTTCTGAGCCTGTCTCACCAGAAACACAGGTAAACTAAGCACTAGCAACAAAATCTGCTCTGAACCATACAGAAAGCCTTCAAGTCACTAAAATGGAGATACTTTGTTGAAGTATCTTGAAAAATAATATTTGGTGAAATGGACAACATTTCTTAAGTTTTATTAAACAATGAACAGTAAAAGCATGTTGCTAAGAGTCTACTAAAAAGCTTTCCAAATATGATCTATCAAGGGGCACCACTCAATGTTCCTTCCTGTTCCTACAGTTTTTCATAACAGTCATCAATCACACATAATACCACCGCACAACAAGTACTTTAGCAGTTCTTGTTATGCAGTTTTGTATTGGCGATTGTCCATGAAATCTTAATGAGATTCAGTAACATTATTTTAAAATAAATGGACAATTCTGCAATACTTAAACTGAATAGTGCTACACCTGAATGTAGACCCATTTTTGGGGGTTTTACATTCTAGTCACATTCATGGACAATAAACTAAGGTTAGAAACAAGTGAAACAAAAAAATACAGTAAACTATGTAAACACACTGAACCTCTGCATCACTCCTGAAGACATTAAATATGTTAGTGAAACTGAAGAGTCACATCAATTAAAATTATATCCCCTCATTTTATTTATATTTCCCATATTTTTATGATTTGAAAATTCCAAAACAATCATGAAGGAATTTAATCTAGTAGGGGAAAAAAATCCAAAGATAAGCACATATAAGATGCAACCACAAACATAAGAACCTTTAAAATCTTTAGGGTTAGGCTATAAAAGTTGGTAGCAAAAATATAAGAGCTACTGAATGCTAACAGCATAAGTGAAAGTTGTGGCTGAAGAAAGGCAAGTTAAAGCAATTATTTAAACATCCACAATAAAAGCACCATATATACATAAGGAGGATTCTGAAAACTTAGTCCTATAGACCTGGGTAGCAACAGCAAAATGCTTTGTATAAGATCAGCGGCTCCCTTACTCTGTTCCCAAAAAGCAACTGCACAGGGAAATTTCCATTAAAGGAACATATTAAATGCCCTACTGGGTATGTATTGGTTTAAGAGGGCTATTTTAAATACATTCTCCTCCTCATATTCAATAAATGGAGAACAGGGGCCATTTACAACACTGTTTTTTATGAGGATGATGAAAGAAAATCAAGAATATGTGCAAATGGGATGAAGAACATCCTGGAAATCGATAAACAGAAATACAGAACAAAAGGTGACATTTAGATGGCACGCCTCATATATGGGGGTGTATGTTAGAAATGCAGACTATTACATGTGCTTGTACTGTTCTGAAGCCCTTAGACCCTGCAGCACAATGCAGCGCTCAGTACGAATATATGTGGGTTTAAGATCCTCACCCATTTTTTTATTGTACGAACCATGTTGGTCTGCAAAGGACCATTAATGGGGCAGCTATTACTTCATTAAGTTTACTGAATGTAGTTGCAAAGCACATATTCTCTAAACTGGAGATTAACATTAAGTCATTTAATAAACAAACTGAAAACTGATACTTTTCACCAGGTTTATATACCCCAACAGTGAAATATTCTGCTCACGTAATAAATGGACACCCTAAAGTAATGCTAAGATAACGCTTTCACCCTCTTTGAAAACACTCAACAACAGAGAGAATTTAAGTATTTAAGTATTACATAGTAGGCAGCATAACCTAAACTCATTCTCCTTGTTCTAAACTCATTCTCCTTGTTCTAAACTCACTCTTGTTCTAGTCACGCATTTTCTTCATACTACACTCTCTCTACCAAAGAAGTTCCCTTACCCTCACTTTTCTCACCTTCCTTCTTTCCTATCTCTCTTCCATAACTTACACTTTCCTGTACTGTGCATCCTGTATATAGTGCATAGCTGCTGTGGGTACTATATTTTCCAGTTATGTAAGTTTAAACAGTAATAGCGTTTTTGTTATAGTTGCTTTATTTTTCATTGCTGTATTTTTAGTTATACTACCATCTGCTTGCTTGTGAAACATACCTCACTATTCATAACTATGCATGCATCCATTTGAAAATGTTTATTCTGTTACCTTTTGCCACTTCTACCAGGCTGAGACTGAAAATGGTCAGTTGGGATAATTGTTCTACCCTGGTTAACACATGACAATAAATAAATGAAGACAAAAAATTAAGTCCCAATTTAAAAAAAAAATTGAGAGTCATTAAGGCAAAATACAACTTTAGCAATGATGCACAAAACACAACAAACAGAATGATCTGCTATATTTCTTATGACAGGTAAAGACCCTCACAACCCATGTATAGGACATATCACTCCACATATCCCCATCAATATTGCCTTGAATCTACACCAACCCATTCCTAAACCCAGCACTAATGGGAACCAAAATGTCAGTCTCAACTCCAAGACAAGCAACTGTAAACTTGAAGTCACTAGACTTGTATACTAAAGCAGCTGCACCTACCCATTGCATTTCAATTTGTTGCAAGATCTACACAAACACAACCCTCATTCATTGCAACCTTTGCATAATTTAAATTCAGTGAAATAGATAATTGCTGCTGGTCATGTAACATGCTTATTCAAGAACTACTACTAATTCCTGCTAACAGACTAATGGCTAAAAAAGAAGTTAATCATGTCTCCTCATCTGTAAATGTAAGTGTTTTTAGAGTAAATTCTCGACATATTTAAGGATGCAAAAAAATTAAATTAGTAACACCAAGTCTCTTAGAAAAGCTCAGAGAAAAGCTACTTCTGGACTGCAGTGGGACAAAGTACTGGCGATAAGTGGGCAGATGTGCATTAAAGATAAGGATGCCTGCATAAAAATGGTATAAGCTACTACACTTCCACTGTTTATATATATATATATATATATATATATATATATATATATATATATATATAGATATATATATGGTTTTATTCAGTTTTGAAAATATGATTTATTGCAAAATTATTGCAGTACTCTGCTGCATGCCTCACATCTTGACAGTGAGAGGGTTGTGAGAAGGACACTTACCGATTAAATATAAAAATATAGTTTGCAAATGTAGTGGCATAAAATAAAACAATTTCTAGAATTCTTGAACAAATTCAGTCGACTGGCACCCTGACTACATCCAGCATAATGCCTTGTCCTTTTCCAGAAACTTTACATAGAGTAAACTTATAGCACACAGGTTTTCAGCATGAGATGAGATGAGATGAGATATCATGGAGTGGGTGCTGCTCTCAGAGGTTTGAAAATGCATCAGAACGGAACATTCTGATGAACACAGGCAAGGCTGACAACTTGTTTGCACCTTTCATACTCTAAGGGCTGTAACACTGGTACTACTGTGTGCCCATATTCACAGCTCTGTTATAAAACATTTTTACAACTTCATGGAATGGGGGATTTAGCATTTATTTATACTAACACTATTTACTGTTTCAGTGTTCTGTAATGTCACAAAAAAAAAACAATGTCATGTTTAAAGAGCACTGATGACCTGGGGGCTGCATTTGTTATAATGTTTCTGATGCATAAGGTCCGGGAGGGTCTACTACACTTTGGAACTTGCCATATACCAACACTCCATCAAAAAATGTCAGTTATGTGATCTATTATAGCACATCAATAACAACTTCAGTCTAATCACTTTAAATTCAAACTCTATGCTGGTACTGTGAATATGCAACACCATCTAAACTTTGCATGACAACATTTAGCTTGTCTCATGTCAGACACAATGCACCACACATTAATGCAAGAGAAGGCAAATTATATAGCAGTGGTCATTTAGTTTACTGTGTATTATAAGGATCTTCAAAGCTTCAAGAGACTTTTTTATGTTGCTTCTGCTTTATCACAATGTACCTTACAGTCACTGAAATGCATACAACTATTACCAGACTACCAGAATTTCAGAATAAATGTGTTTTTGGTAATGTGTTCCATTTTTGGAACCTTCTTTATGCAAACATATGGCTGCATATTAAAAGTGTGATATGCTGACAAATGAACAAATTCAATATGAATTATTAGTAAATGAAAACAACCAAAATTCCACAGTCACCGAAGAACTTCTGAATTGTCTATGCGTCAAAAAACTGCCTTCCATGAATCTAATCTATGCTGTGCAATGTGATACAGGATGTGGACAAAGATGTCAACCGAGTAGCAATACTTCTCAAGTGGATCTGCACCCTTTCCAGAATGCTCTGTGTGCAAAGGTTCCATAGTAGTCACAAGTGCATAAGAGAACAGATACATGTTTTAAACAGTCAAATGAGTAGTGCTTCTTTAGAATTAGTTATTTTGGGGTCCTTTCCATTTGTAGAATATTTCTTCCTCAAACACTTTATAGTTTTCATCTTGTAAGTCCTATGCCATACTGTGGCAAACAATCAAGTAACTCAGGCTTCCTGAGCACTGAATAAAAACAAGCATGAATATTCATCTGTAGAGATACTGAAGTGTACAGTGATAACGATATACAGATTGTGTTTCAAAAAATACAGTCAGAGGAGTTTTATCTCCCACCTGTTGTACATATGACCTGCTTAATGAGAAGCATGACAGCTGTGTTGCACGGAAAGGTTATGTGATGTGCACATTTTCATACAAGTCTGACAACATTGTGCCTCACTGTTAATGCACAGGAAATCTAGGTTAAGTGAGGAACAAGGCATATAAAGAAAGGATCTGTCTGTGAATCTGGTTGGTGATTTCCAATGAGCTGGTTTTACATTACCCCATGTTTAAATGTATAGTTCAACCAAAGTATTATATGACCTAAAGCAAGTTACACAACTGTTCCTGGTCGAATGTTGATCAGACTTCCTTTTTCTGTATTACTCAGTTATAAATTGTGTAAAGAATCTTGCATGCAGTCCTCTATCCTGAATTACAATTAACAGTTTTTTACCATTTGACCTAAAGCTACTTTTGTTGATCTTTGCCTTTTTTCTTCTCAAATCTATTAGCTTGCTCACACCAAATATTTTCCTATATTGATCTCTGCCTTCTTGTGTTGCTTTTGTTGATTGGAAACATGCAAATTACTCCATAATGTAAAAATTTCTGTTGCTGAATACACAAATTTTGCCTTCCATGCATGGTTGCTCAGACACACTGAAACTGTTCAAGTCCATCTTATGGACACCCAGACTTTGGGCTACATAATCTTATTAAACATTGTTTTTTGTGTATTGAAAGTGATTAACAAAGGTGTAGATGCTTTAGTGCATTGTAAGTGGTAAGCATGATATATATTTCCCTAAACGGCTGACATTTTTTGTCGCTAATCAAACAAACTGTAGCATGGTCAAAGAAAGGCCAAGGAGGAGTTGCTTCTTGCACTTTTTTGTGAATTTTTTTTTTTTGAGATTAGTTTTAGGAATCTAGAATATACCCTATTAACTTTTCTGCTTTTGTACATCAGGTACAAACCAGGCCAATATTACCTATTCAAAGCAATGCATGCACCCCTGTGCAAACTGTTAATATATGATACATCCTTCATGCACGTTTATATTAAATGAAGGAACATTTATGTTGCAAATATTGTTTTGGCATACTTGTCAAAGATAAATGTCACCCATACATCATCATAAAAGGTCTTGTCCACTTACACTTATAGATACAAATGAACAATAAGTTGTGTCTTGATGACTACTTGCATTTCTAGAATGAAAATTATATATATATATATATATATATATGACACATACACACACATATACATACACAAAGCTGGACTGGGCTACACCAACAGTTAAAGGCAAGGAAGAACAATGACGTGGCACGCAATTACATTGAAATACTTGTACTGAATCCTTATACATGGAATAAGAAACTGTACTTTTAAAAAACCTAGTTTCGCACAGTGGTTATAACTCACTTTCTTAGTTTTGAGAGTAACTTGCATATTTTTAAACATTTCGTATCATGCTTTTACTAAGATGTGTTCACAGTGCTTAGACTGTTTAAAATCTCCCTTTATGGCTGTATCATTTATGTGGGCACATTATTTTAGTACATGTTGAGGTAACCAAATAGTCCCGTACTGGAACATTCAAGTTCCATTTACAGGAGACAATCAGAAGCACCAGGAGATTAATTGACTTAACTAAGGTCATATAATAAGTAGTGTTGTGAATGAGTTCCAATCAACGTCCATTAAACTTGTAAGAAAATCAGTTCCACTGAAAGTTGTAAAAGACTGTCAACAAATTCTGATACAGTATGCAGATTTAGCTTCTAGGGCATCATTTTCTTCGTAACCAAACAGCTGTTAATTCAGAATATAGAAACATTTTAAACTAAGCATTAAACTCTTATGCAAATATGTTTAGACTTTAGAAGGAAGAAGATTTGGGAGTGAAGGTTTTGACAGAGAACCCTTGCTTAATGTCTATCCCATCTTAACTGTGTTTGACACTTAATTCAATCTATTTCACATGCCATAGTTCAATAATTTGTTTAGATTCCTTTTCCATTCATAAATCTGACATATACCAACTGGGTTAACTAAAATATTCAATGGCTTGTCTACACAAAACAATATTTCTTTCTTTGGCATTTTTAGCTCTGCCCCTTCTCTATCTATGACATCTTTATATCATCTGCATAAATCTTTTTTTTTTTTTTTTTTTACTGTACTTTTAGGATTTCCAGTGTGCCTCTAGATGAATAGATATTGCAGTTACTTGAAATAATTTAATTCAGACAACCTATATTAGTACTGAATTCTTTCATTCTATTTTCTGAGGATGTTCATTCAACTCTTCCTATTTCTTAGTTTCTCCGACTATACTTTATATTTTTACTGCTCTTTCAACTTGCCATTTCAGTGCTAACACTTCATATATAATTTTTTTCTGTATGATTCAAAAAGAATGTTATTTACTGTTAGTTCAGTTGCACATCATCATATTCTCTATGTCTGTAATAAAATGAGATTTAGAGAACATGATGATTTACCTATTTGAAATTAGATTTAGAGAACATGATGATTTACCTATTCGAAACTTGTTAATATATGTCACAATATAGTCCTAAACCACTTAACTGTATTTTAATATTCTACACATATGGGTCAAGTGCACCTTTTTCAACATATATTTCACACACATTAAATTATTCATTGCTACAATATTTTCCTAAGCTTCCCCAATATTTTCTTGAACAAGTGTTTGACTTTTGTTCAACATCTACCATTCTTCCACTCTTACATTCTTACATAAATGTGGACTGTGTTACTAATCAATTTATCTGGTTATGTTTCTGTATGTTTCTTTCATTAAATGTTTCCTTATTAACATGTTTCTGTTACTGTATTTACTATTTGTTCTGTAGTTATCGGGTATTTGTAGTGTTTAAAGACAACATCCCCATCTTAGAGCCTCTCATCATCTTAGACTGCTACTTGCAAGACTGGCTTGCTTTTCATTAAATTCTACTTTTGCATTTTCCTTCTAATATCTGATGTATATGTAGATGTTACAAGTATACCTGTAAATATTGGATTTTGTGAAATTAGTTCTCATTTTTGTAAATAAATTATACAAAATCAAGCAGCATCTTCATCCCTGTGCATTGTCACCAAAATCAAATACATTATCTTCATCTCTATACATCCTCTCCACCTGGGACTTAACATCACTGTCACATTACTTCTTTTACTACGTTTTCCTGTAACTGATGTACTGCATTTTTATCTAGAGATCCATTTACTTTACTATGACTCATCAGAAAGCTCAGTTACACATTTCTTATATTACCAAGTTTTTGACTATCAATTTTGACATTATAAGATATGGTCAGACTGTACATGCCCATCCTGGAAATTCCGGGTATATTTTTGATGTCTTTGCTTGTCCTCCTTTACCACATTTAGTTAAATGTTTACTCTCCAAGGCATATTACTTTCCATTCTAATAGGACTTTTGTAGTCATGGTCTGCCATGAGCAATGGAGGTGATAAATCTGCTAATTTCCACAAGCTTTGCCTACTAGTGCACAGCACAATGCTGATCACATTAGCATTTTCAGGTGCAAACATCTGTTTTACACTTCTATTGTTTAGACTACTGGAGTTGTCTTACCAGTTTTTAGAGAGAAAGCATCAACCACATAAAGGTAAATGACAAAGCTTGAAAATTAACCTGCCTCTCCCCGCACACATTCTATCCTTCTCAATTATGTTCTTCCTAATATTTAATGAATTTAGTGACCCTATGAAAAAGGGCCCTGTTCTTAAGTCATGTTTTTTTCGTTATTATGATTATTTTTGTACAAAATCATTGCTGATTTAGTACAATGTTAAGCAAAAGGGCTCACTCTGACTTTTATAATACAACCATAACGGCCCCTTTTTGTTAGCAATATGGGCTGGTACTGGTAAATGCATTTAGGAGTGATTAGAAATTGTGCATTAGCCCACTTGTTCCAAAGACTACTGAACGAGAAGGATATTTTGTTTTTAAATCTTTTATGCTCAGTATGTAGGATGTGGTAACATCTTGGCTCTCTGTATGCAGAACAATGTGGTGTAATGAGAATGAATAGAACAACTAAGGCTGCCATTGTTCAATTCCGTTAACTACAATCTCATTTCTTATGTTCTTGGTATCACATAATCTTATGCGAGTGTTACCTCTTGTCTGCAAACCTCTAACTCGTACTCAAATATTCTGTAAAAATATGGGGATCCATCATGCTGTGTTGGAAAAATAAAACATTCTTGAGTGATTGCACAAACTGAAGTTCACGACAGCAGTACTATTTCTTATTTTTTGTTTTCTAATTGTGCCATCCTCAACTCAAAACATATACCAAACTCTCTCCTTCTTTAGTGCGTTTATGATAGCCAATATAAGCAGCTTATTTATGAACTTGTGGAAGTTCATGCTTGTCCAGGTGCCTAAAACTAAAATTAAAAAAAATGAAAAGTTTCTTGAGCTTGATATTTGTAACAATCAAAATGCACCCTGATAATCCCTTATAACTTGTTTTGGGTCACAAGAAGTGGTAATATACCAAAGTATGTTTGAAAATATTTCATTACCCAGCTGTCCCAGTAATTAAACTATTTTGTTTCTTTGTTCCACATAACCAATTTCAGTTTATATACCTGAGAATTTGGGAATCTACTTCTCAATATGTACAATACTGTAGCAAATGGGATAGGTATTCTGACTAATGCATGAACAAGAGATAGTATTTTGTACTTTACTTTTCAACTAACATCAATTGTTCTTGCTTCTACTTTTAGGCAATTGGCACAGGGTGATCCCTTATGGCATCAATAATTCATCATCAGTAACTCCGTGCAATATACATTTCCATGTTTCATGTACATTAAGTCTGCAGTTTCCAATGGAATTTTATTTCTGTGTCTTTCAATTAGCAATGCTTCATCAATGTAATTCCACAGTTACAGAAATGTCCAAAATGGTTCTGTGTTACAGAACTTACACCTGTCTTACAATTTCAGTACACATTTCAAAAAGCACCTCAATGAAAAAGTAAAACTTTGCTTTATGCTGCATCAGCCACTCATCTTACAGAATAATTTATCTCTCTTAATCCATTTCTAGGTCACAGCTTCGCTGGTAAATACAGGTTCCTGTACCATCTTAATACTCTTGAGAATGGAAATATCTGCTTTCTATTGACTATAGTGCCTTTTGATGAATCAGTGCTTCCATGCTCCTGTTAATATTACTTTTGCTAAGCCCACATGTTATCAGAATGCCATCTGGAAAAGGATTAATTTACATTTGCTAGAGTTTATCACTTCAGTATGGTTTGTTTTCTAGCATTTACCCTCTCCATTTGGGCTGCTGTGCATACCTGTCAATGCATTGAGGATACAGTAAATTACTGACTTTTTGTAACCCTGCAGAGAATATCCTATGTGTCTTTTTATCTCGAATGATGGTATGACCATTCACCTCATGTAGTGAATTGATATTCTTATATGGTGATGATAGTTTTTTTTTAGAAATGTGTGAACTCTGAACTACCTATGAATGTTCAGCAATCTAGGAGTTTAGGATGTTAACTCAATATTTTTTTCTTCTGTCCTCATTCTGCTTCAAAATTTTTCTACACATACACATGCTTGCCTGTGTATGCACACGCACACACAACTGTCCACCGGGGCCATGTTTAGCATCAAGCAATGGTAGTACCTTTGTGCCTTTTTTTTTTTTATAACCGTTCACCTGATGTAATTAGGGAGCTTGTTTTTTTAACTGGTAACAGCATCTGCATCTGTTCAAGTAATAAGATACGTTGCTATGAGGAGTCACTAGATGACACATCTTGAACAGTTTTGTGGGTATACAGTTTAGCAGCATTTTTATCAGAGCTGATGAAACTTGAGATGTGCACATTTTTTTAATGCAAGGCTGGGTCATGGTGTAAAGGCGGTCATGTTTTTAGCCATAAACTGTAGCCATCTGGAAGCTGAGTTTTTCCACTTAAGAATCTTTCTTAATTTTATTGCTGTGTACTAATTGATCAGTATCCTCCATTTCACATGCATTATACTAGCGCTTTTGTGACTTTATTATTTTAAGCACTGTATTATACTTCACTATGATCAACAGAATAACATATTTTTCTAAACCTCTGAACTTCCCATTGTTTCTGGGGTGAGGTATTACTGCTCCTCTCTCTGCCTTTTTCAGAACTTCATATTACCATCTATAAATTACCTTTTGTGTTTTTTTACTTTACTTTTCAAAACGTCTTCAGAATTTTCAACCTACCAAGACATGGAAAGTTTGAGACTGTAAACTAAATCTTACTTTACTTCAACACTTCTTTTATTTAGTACATCTAAGTTTGCAGTAATTGTTTCACTGATCAACTTCAATTTGCAACCTCCAGCAATGCTTATTTTCCAAATTCCTTTACCGTCTCCCCAGCCATGGTTTCCTTGGTGGTATGCTGTATGCTGACTTACTTTGATCTTGCAGTGCTCCATCTGCTATTATCCTGCCTGCACAGTAGTGAAGTCTACTGATCTCTTACAAGGTTTTACAAACTATATTTGCTCATTTTATTAATCTTCTACCAATATGCGTCATCTGAACATTTTACAGCCTTTCAAGTATAGTTTTGCACTTTCATTAACACCACATTCCCCATCATATTGTTTTGTCTTGACCGTTTCCTTTCCGTTTGGTACTTTCTGCTTTTCCTCAGCGTTCACTTAGTTTTTTTCGTGTGCTTTCATAGACAGATTTTCTGGTTCTCATTTTATTAAACATCTTAGTTATAGTTTCACCAAATTCATGCTGCATTTGCTGGCTACTTACCTACTTTGTTAAAAAGACTCAATCTTTTTTGAGACTGGGGCTCCACCTTGTACCTTTTGCACCATAACCAAATCAATTCCATCACCATGTATTGCCTTTCAGAACTTCTGAGCTGCTAACTTTTTAAACTTTCATTTCGTTTAATTTTTCCAAATAATGGAGCATACATTACCATTCACAAAGTTAATGTTATTTCAGCTGTCTGTAGACCGTTCTCTTCTGAGTGAGACTTCTGGTGTCGTACCAGGCTGCTTTTACGTGTAAAACTCTTAAAGCATGAGTCACATTTATGCCGCTTCTGTATCATATGTATTTGTTCATGCTGTCTGAGATTATGCTTTAGTTTAAAGCTCATATTACAAGAGGCACATTTATAGATTTTCTCAGCAGTGTGGATTCTCTGATGTCGTGTCATTAGGCATTTCAGTCTAAAACATTTGCCACATGTTTCACATTTAAATTGCTTCCCTTCTGTGTTTACACTTTTGTGGGCTTTGAGGTCATCATCCACAGTAACTAAGTCACTACATATGTCACTTTCACAGGGTTTCATACTACAGCTTAATTCTTTCAAATGATTATTAGCACTGCAATTGTTTCGTGATTGTACCAAAATGCTGTCCTCAGTGAAACTCATGACAGACGTGGGAGACTTATGTGCTTTTACCCTGTGTATCTTCTGGTGCCTTACAAGGTTCCTCCTCTTTCCAAAACTCTTTTCACAAGTGGCACATTTATACAGTTTTACTCCAATGTGTATCTTCTCATGTTGTCTCAGGTGGTGCTTCATTCTGAATCTCTTGTCACATGTGGCACATTTATAACGTTTCATTCCAACATGCATTTGTTCATGTTGTCGAAGGTGATGCATTAATCGAAAACTCTTTCCACAAGTGGCACATTTATTTCTCTTTTCCCCAACATGCATGTCCTCATGTTGTCGCAGGTGATGCTTTAGTTTAAAACTCTTGCCGCATATGTTGCATTTATATGGATTTGCTGCTGTGCAGAACGTCTTAAACTGTCCCATATCAGGTTTCTGTTTAATTATCTTGACATTCAAGTTATGCACACAGGATTTCTCTTCAGCATGGACTTTCTTATGACGGACCATACTACTCTTCTGACTAAAACTTTTTTCACATATGGGGCAGTCAACATACTCGACTCCAGTGTGGATTTTCTGATGTCGAATCATGCTGCTCTTCTGTATAAAGCTCTTTTCACATGTAGAACACTGATACAGTTTCTCCCCAGTGTGTATCTGTTCGTGCTGTCGAAGATTAAACTTTAGTCTGAAACTCATGGCACACACAGAACACTTAAAAGGTTCTTCACCAGTGTGTATTTTCTGATGCCGTGCCAAACTGCTCTTCTGTCTGAAAGTTTTCTCACATGCAACACATTTATATAGTTTTAGTCTTGTATGGATTTTTTTATGCTCTAGGAGGGCAAATCTGTGTCTAAACGTTTTGTTACATGTGATGCAGCTATAAGAGCTGTCTGCCACATGGACACTGTTTTTCCTTTCATGCAACTTTTCATGTCTTACAAGGTTCCTCCTTTTTTCAAAAGCTTTACCACATGTGGCACATTTATATGGAATTTCTCCTGTATTACAGTCTTCTAAATGTTCAACATTTTTTTCTAATGTCACTGAAGGAACATAACCTATTTCTGAACCTCCAGTATGTGTCTTTTCATGTTGCCAAAGGTTATGTTTCATTCTAAACCTCTTGCCACAAGTAGCACACTTGTATGGCGTTCCTCTCAGCTTTCCTTCCGATTGTTGTTCAGGGGCTGTTTCTAATACTGTGGCAGGAATGGGCCCCATTTGTGATTTACCTGTATGTATTCGCTCATGCTGAATGAGGTTATGCTTAAGCCTAAACTTCCTATCACATGTGGCGCATTTATATATTTTTTCTGGCATATTTACTTTTTCAAGTTGTTTAGGGTGGTTTTCCAATGCCATGGGAGAAATGGGCTCTATTCCTGATTCATCGGCATGCATCTGTTCATGATCCTCAAGGTTATGTTTCAACTCAAAACTCCTGCCACATTTGGTGCATTTATAAGGCATTCCTATCTGGCTTTCTTCTTTCATTTGTTCAGGTGGTGTTTCCAATGATATGACAGGAATTCCCAAGTTTTCAGTGTGTATTTGCTCATGTTGCCTAAGGTTATGCTGCAGTCTAAACTTTCTGTCACATTTTGTACATTTATACGGCTTAAGTTCAGTGTGTACTTGTTCATGTTGGGTGAGGTTACATTTCATCCTAAAACCTCTCCCACATATGGTGCACTTATGCGGCTTTTCTCCCAGGTTTACTTTTTTCGCTTGTTCAGAGCTACTTTCTAAAGTCATGGCAGGAATGGAACCCTTTTCTAAGTGTCCAACATGTATACTTTCATGTTGCAAAAGATTATGTTTCAGCCTAAAACTCTTACCACAGGTAAAACATTTATAAGGCTTTTCTTCAGTATGTATTCGTTCATGTTGGCTAAGGTTACATTTCAACCTAAAACGTCTGTCACATGAGCTACATTTATGTGGCCTTTCTTCAAAGTTTACTTTTTCTACCTGTTCTGGGGATGTTTCTAACGATATAGTAGGAGAAGACCCCACTGTATGTATCTTCTCATGTTGCCGGAGGTTATGCTTCAGCCTAAATCTCCTATTGCATATGATACATTTGTGTGGCTTTTCTAACAAGTTTGTTTCTTCCAATTGTTCAGATGTTTTTTCGGATTCTGTGCTACCTACAGATGCACTATGTTTCTGCTCGTGCTGCCTGAGTTTGCACTTTAGCCAGAAACTTCTATGACAAGTGGAACATTTATGTGGCTTTTCTCCTGAATGCATTCTTTCATGCTGTCTGAGATTCAGTTTTAACATAAACCTCTTATCACATAATGAGCATTTAAAGGGCCTTTCTCCACTATGTAAACGTTCATGCAAAATAAGATTACATTTCAGTCTAAAGTGTCTACCACATATGCTGCATTTATATGGTTTTTCTGCTAGAACTGCATTTTCTTGTTGATCATTTTTTCCCCCTAAATGCAAGGTAGGAATGACCCTCGTTTCCAAGTGTGCATTATGTATTCGCTGATGCTGGCTAAGATTACATTTCATCTTAAAATCCCGGTCACATATGGTACACTTGTACGGCCTTTCTCCCAGGCTTCTTTCCTTCCCTTGCTCAGGGGGTATTTCCAATGGCATGATGGGAAGCTGCCCTAGTCCAATGTCTCCTATATGTGTTTGCTCATGCTCTACAAAATTATACATCAATGGGTTGTCTCCCACATTTACTTTTTCTACTTGCCCAGGGAGAATTTCAAAAGCCATAGGAAGAAGCTGCTCCAATCCTGTGTCTATAGTATGTGTTTTCTCATGCTGTAAAAGGTTATACTGTACATCAAAACCTCTGGCACATCTGCTGGATTTATACGGTTTTTCTAACAGGCTCACATTTTCCATTTTCTTGGGAGTTTTTTCTAATGCCACACCAGGGACTGATGCCATTTCTGAGCCATTATTATGTACTCGTACATGCTGCATGAGGTTATGCATCAGTCTAAACCTTCTGTCACATGTAGTGCATTTATACAGCTTTTCTACCAGGTTTTTTTCCAGTTTTCCTGGGTGTACTCTCTCATGTTGCAGGAGATTATGTTTCAGCCTAAACCTCCTGTCACATGTGCTACATTTATATGGCTTTTCTACCAGGATCATTTCTTTCTGCTTTTCAATGTTGTTTTTTAATGTCATTGAACACACAGACACCATTTCCGAGTTCAATTTTTCCATTTTTTCGGAGGTATTTTCGAATGCTTCTTTAGACATGTATACCATTTCTGAGTTTACTTCACTTTTTAGTGGGGTGCTTTCAATGTTGTTTTTTAATGTCATTGTACAAACAGACACCATTTCTGAGTTCAATTTTTCCATTTTTTCAGAGGTATCTTTGAATGACTCTTTAGACATGTATACCATTTCTGAGTTTACTTCACTTTTTAATGGGGTGCTTTCAATGTTGTTTTCTAATGTCATAGTACAAAAAGACACCATTTCAGAGTTCAATTTTTCCATTTTTTCAGGGACATTTTTGAATGCCTCTTTAGACATGTATACCATTTTTGAGTTTACTTCACTTTTTGGTGGGGTGCTTTCTAATGCCATTGTGGAAAGAGAAATCATTTCTGAGTTAGCTCTTTCCATTTTTTCAGGGTTGCTTTCTAATGCCATTATAGAAAAAGGCAGTACTTTTGAAATACCACTATGAATTCTCTCATGTTGTATGAGGTTATGCTTTAACCTAAACCTCCTATTGCATGTGGCACACTTATAAGGTTTTATATCAGTATGCATTTGTACATGCTGGCTGAGATTACCCCTCATCCTAAAACGTCTGTCACATATGGTGCATTTATATGGCTTTTCTTCTACATTTTCTGTTTCCACTTGTTTATGGGGTGCAGCTAATGCAGCGGTATGAACTGATCCACTTCCTGAGCCTTCAGTATGTATTCGTTCATGCTGTTTAAGGTTATGCTTCAACCTAAACCTCCGGTCACAAGTGCCACATTTATAAGGCTTTTCTACCATGTTTTCTTTTTCCAGCTGTTCAGGAGTTTTGTGTACATCTTTGGCAGGTGTAGATGTCACTTGAGAATCAACACTATGTATCTGCTCATGCTGCCGGAGGTTGCACTTTAACCAAAAACACCTATGACACACAGCACATTTATAAGGCTTTTCTCCTGAATGCATTCTTTCATGCTGTCTAAGATTTAATTTTAGCATGAACCTCCTGTCACACAGGCTACATTGAAAAGGCCTTTCTCCAGTATGTAAACGTTCATGTAAGACAAGGTTACATTTCAGCCTAAAACGCCTGCCACATATGCTGCATTTATACTGCTTTTTCACCGAGGCTACTTTTTCTAATTTCTCAGCATTTTTTTCCAAGGGTGTAGTAGGAATTGATCCCATTTCCAAGTCCTTAGTGTGTATTCGCTGATGTTGGCTAAGGTTACACTTCATCCTAAAACTCCGGTCACATATATTGCACTTGTATGGCTTTTCTCCAGGGTTTACTTCTTCTACTTTCTCAGCGGATATTTCTAATGCCATGGCATCTGAAGTATGTATTCGCTCATGCTGTATAATATTATAATTCAGCTCAAAACTTCTGTCACATGTGCTGTATTCATATATCTTTTCTACTAGGTTTGACTCTTCCAATTTCACAGGTATGTTTTCTAATTCCATGGCTGTAATGGATCCAATTTCTGAGTCATTCATTAACTTCTCTGAATATTTAGCCAAGTTGCCACTATGTATTCGTTCATGCTGTGTGAGGTTATGCTTCATCCTAAACCTCCTGTCACATGTGGAGCATTTATATGGCCTTTCTTCCAGGTTCAACTTTTCCAATTTCTCAGGGGTGTTTTCCGTTGTCATTGTGTACATAGACGCCATGTGTAAATCACCAAGTTGTGTTTGCTCATGCTGCATAAAGTTAGGCTGTAGCGTCAAACTCCCATCATGTGTGGTGCATTCATATGAGTTTTCTACAATGTCCTCTTTTTCCAGTTTTACAGGTATGTTTTGAAATTCTACTATAGAAACAGGTACCATTTCTGATTTCACTTCTTCAGTTTTTTCAGGGGTGTTTTCTAATGCCATTATTGAAATAGACTCTATTTCTGATTTTACTTGTTTCATTTTTTCAGGTGTGTTTTCTACCGTCATTGTAGAAATAGACATAATTTCCGAGTTTAGTTTTTCTGCTTTTTCAGACGTGTTTTCTAATGCTACTGTATTAAGCAGTCTTGCTGAAACACCACCATGAATTCTCTCATGTTGTATGAGGTTATGCTTTAACCTAAACCTCCTATCACATGTGGCACATTTATGTGGTTTTTCTTCAGTATGCATTTGTTCATGTTGGCTGAGATTACACTTCATCTTGAAACGTCTGTCACATATGTTGCATGTATATGGCTTTTCTTCCAGATTTTCTGTTTCCACTTGTTTATGGGGTACTGCTGATGCAGTGGCTTGAATGGATCTCCTTCCTGAGCCTTCCGTATGTATTCGTTCATGCTGTTTAAGGTTATGCTTTAACCTAAACCTCCGGTCACAAGTATCACATTTATAAGGCTTTTCTGCTGTATTTTGCTTTTCCAGCAGTTCAAGAGTTTTTTGTGAAGCTGTGGCAGGTGAGGACGTTATTTGAGATTCACTAGTATGCATCTGCTCATGCTGCCTGAGGTTACACTTCAGCCAAAAACTCCTATGACATGTGGAACATCTATGTGGCTTTTCTCCCATATGCATTCTTTCATGCTGTCTCAGATTTAACTTCAGCATAAACCTCCTGTCGCATATGTTGCATTTAAAGGGCCGTTCCCCTGTATGTAGACGTTCATGTAAGATAAGGTTACACTTTAGCCTAAAGCGTCTGCCACATATGCTGCATTTATAAGGTTTTTCTAACTGAAGCATTTTTTCTAATTCCTCAGGGTCATTTTCTGCAGATGTACTTATGGATACCTTTTCCAATTTTGCAGTGTGTATTCGCTGATGTTGGCTAAGATTACATTTCATTTTAAAACCTCGGTCACATATACTGCACTTGTATGGCTTTTCTCCAAGGTTTCCTTTTTCCACTTGTAAAGGGGGTATTTCTAATGCCATGTCAGGCAATTGACCCATTTCTGCATTTCTAATATGTGTTTGCTCTTGCTGCATAAGGTCACTCTTCAGCACAAAACTCATGTCAAATGTGTTGCAATTATATCGCTTTTCCATCGGGCTGACATTTTCCAGTTTTTCTGGGGTGTTTTCCAAAACCACAGCAGGATTAGACCCCATTTCTGTTTTGCCAGTATGTATTCGTTCATGTTGAATAAGGTTATGCTTCAGTCTAAACCTCCTGTCACACGTGGTACACTTGTACGGCTTTTCGCCCGTATGTATTCTTTCATGCTGTCTAAGATTTAACTTCAACATAAATTTCCTGTCACAAATTGTGCACTTGTAAGGCCTTTCTCCCGTGTGTAATCGTTCATGTTGGCAGAGGTTACATTTCAGAGTAAAACTTCTATCACATATGGAGCATTTATATGGCTTTTTTTTCAATGCTACATTTCCTGGTTCTTCAGCATTAGTTTCTAATGCCGGGATAGAACTACATCTCAATTCAGAGTTTGTGCTATACATTTGTTGGTACTGACTGAGATTATAGTTCAGCTCAAGGTTTTCCGTCTGTTCAGGAAGCTGTTTCTCAGGGTTAATTTCTAATGCCCTGGTAGGAATGGACACCATTTCAAACTTTGAGGTGCGTATTTGTTGATGTTGGGTGAGGTCACACATCATCCTAAACCCAGTGTCACAGATGGTGCGGTTGTACAGATTTTCTTCCAGATTTACATCTTCCAGCTGTTCAGAGTTTTCTTCTACTACCATAATAGGAAACAACCTTGTTTGCACATCAGCAGTATGTTCTTGCTCATGCTGAATGAGGTCATGCATCAGCCTAAACCACTTGTCACATTTGTAACACTTGTATGCCATTTCTTCCAGGTTCACATTTTCAGGGGTGTTCTCTAATTCTGTGGTAGGACTGGACCCCATTTCTGAGTTACCAGTATGTACACGCTCATGTTGCATGAGGTTATGCTTCAGCCTAAATCTCCTGTCACAAGTGGTGCATTTATATGGCTTTTCTACCAGACCTTCTGTACCCACTTTTGTAGGGGATGTTTCTAATGCATCAACTGAAATGGAGTCTTTTCCCAATTCTCCAGTATACATTTCCTCAAGCTGTCCAAGATTATTCTGCAGCTTAAAGCTATTGTCATATGGAAAGGACTGTGGATCTTCTATCAAGCTCACTTTTTCCTGTTTTTCAGGTGTGCTTTTTAATACCAAAGAAGAAACGGACCCCGTTTCTGAGTTGCAAGTATGTATTCGTTCATGCTGTATAAGGTTGTGCTTCAGCCTAAACCTCCTGTCACATGTGGTACACTTGTACGGCTTCACTCCAGTATGAATTTGTTCATGCTGCATTAAATTACACTTCAGCCTAAAACCTCTTCCACATAAGGTACACTTATATGGCTTTTCTTCCATTTGTCCTTTTTCCAGGTGTTCAGCTTGTGCTTCAGGTGGAGTAATGGGTATGGGCCCTATGCCTGTGCCTCCACTATGTATTCGCTCATGCTGCACAAGGTTATGCTTTAGCCTAAAACTCCTATGACAAGTGGCACATTTATGTGGCTTTTCGCCAGTATGCATGCTTTCATGCTGTCTAAGGTTTAACTTCAACATAAACCTCCTGTCACACAGGGTGCATTTATATGGCCTTTCCCCAGTATGTAGACGTTCATGCTGACAGAGGTTACATTTCAGTCTAAAACTTCTGCCACATATAGAACATTTATATGGCCTTTCTTCCTGGTTTACTTTTTGCAACTGTTCAGGGGGTGTTTCTAATGCTTTGCTTGGAATGGGTGCTATTCCCAATTTTTCAGTGTGTATTTTTTCATGCTGCCGGAGGTTATGGTGGAGCCTGAACCGCCTGTCACATGTGGCACATTTATACGCCTTTAGTCCTGTATAAATTTTTTTAAGCATTCTGAGGCCACTTTTCTGTCTGAATCTGTTGTAATTGGCACATGTGTAGGATTTCTCGCCAGTGTGGATTTTTTGATGTCGTAACATACTACTCCTCCTTGTAAATGTCCTGTCACACATTAGACATTTAAAGAGTTTCTCACAGGTATGGATGTTCAGATGTCGTATCATGCTGCTCTTATGGATAAAACTCTTGTCACATGTGGCACACTTGTGCGGTGCCTCCTCTGTCTGTACTGGTTCATGCTGAGGGTCATTATCTTTTGATTGAAAACTTGTATCACATGTTATACTAGTGTGGCTTTTCTTATGTCGTATTAAGCTGCTCCTCTGCACAAAACTTTTGTCACACGAGGCACATTTATATGTGTTTTTTACTGTGGGGATGCTCTTATGCTCTGGGAAGAGACCTCTTTTTCTCAGCCTTTTCTTGAGTGTGGAATATATATTAGGTTTCTGTTTAGTGTACATATTTTGATGCATCACACTGTTACTTTTCTGTGCGAAATTATTTTCAGACACCGAATACTTAAACAGCTTCTCTCCGATGTGCCTTTTGTGATGCCTCACCATGCTGCTCTTCCGTGCAAAATCTGTACCACAGACAGGACACTTATACGGCTTCTCTCCTGTGTGCGTTAGTTCGTGCTGTAAGAGGTTATGCCTCTTTTTAAAATCCATGCTACATATTTCACATCTAAAGGGTCTCACTTTACTGCTAAGTGTTTGATGCTGTGATTCATTACTTTCTTTTCCAAAGTCTATGGCATAGTTAACAAATGCATCTGGCTCCATACTATTGTTGATTTCCTTATATTCACCAAAACTGTCAATTTCTCTAAAGTTCTCCTCGCACATCGTACTTTCACTGACATTTTTTTCAGTTTTCATATTCTCTTGTGTTTCTAAAGCGTTCTTCTGTTCAGAATTCACGTCATGCATATTCTCACTGTCTAACCTCATTCTGTTGTGTCTCTTTACATGCCTTACAAGATTTCTTCTCTTCAGAAAGCTCTTGTCACATATTGTACATCTGAATGGTTTCTCTCCAACATGAGTATTCTGATGTCGTAGCATGCTACTCTTTCTTGTGAAACCTCTGTCACACGTGGCACATTTATACAGTTTTGCACCCGTATGGATATTTAGATGTCGTATCATGCTGCCTTTCTGTGTAAAAGTCTGATCACACATGGCACACTTATAGGGCTTATCACCAACATGGATCTCTTCTTCCTGCTCTAAGTTACACTTTAGCATTAAACCTGTGTCACATGTAGTACTTTTACACAACTTCTCATTTCTGTGGATTTTCTGGTGGCGATACATGCTGCTCCTCTGTGAAAATCTTTTAGGACATTTAGCACATTTAAACAGTTTTAGTGTTGTGTGGATTTTATATTGCCCAAGGGTACCTGACTCTTCAATTCTTCTACTACACGTTTCACACTTGCAGGGATTCTCTTCACTGTGGGCAGCTTGGTGTTCAACTAAAATGCTGTTCTGCTCTAATGTCATATCATATGTGGGATGCATATATGGTTTATTTCGAAGATGTATCTTTTTGTGTCTTGCAAGATTCCTCTTCTTCCCAAAACACTTGCCACATATGGTACATTTATATGAATTCTCAGCGTGCATTGGTTGAATTGCTGCCAGACTGTCCTCTTGTTTTTCGTCACAGTGGAATGGTATGAGATTACCATAAACATCGAAACAGTTTTTATATTCTGCACAGTTGTCTGGTGTCTCCAATCCATTAGTTTGCTTAATGCTGTGAACAAAATCCTTGTCATATTCCATATAGTTATACTGTCTACTTATCTGAAGCAGATCATGTCTTGTGATGGGCATTTTATCTGGAAAGATCTCATCGTATTCCGATTTTATACGTTCCTTGACTGATGATTGTGGACTCTGAACCATGCGGTAATCTACCCTCTTGCACACTGAAAAGACAAAAAACTTGATCAAAAGGTACTAATAATTTACAAAAATATTTTACTCATTTTGGCCAACAAATGCACCATCAATTTTGTGCTGGTGTAACCTCACAAATGCAATTTCATCTTCACTTTCTGATTTTAGCAAACAGTGACATATCTCTAAACATTTCAATATAAAGTAATTGTTTCACAGCAACATACCATTTGTTACAAAACAATGTGTCAATTAATTCAAATGCAAGTACGCCGAACATAAGAAACCATATTTTTATCTATTTCATACATGTATTAAAATGGGTAGATGATTTTTCAGGGTGATCCAGGAGTAAAGTACAGTTGTGTGCACTTACCATAAATGTAGATGTTAGAGTGTTTTCACTGTTGCAGTCATCACCTGTCGGTTATCCCTGCTGTGGTAGCCCTCGGGCGGCCCAAATACCAGAGTCAATGTTTTTCTGTGTCGGCTGCTGTCGCTTGTTGACTGAGGTCAGGTTGTTAGTGCTATAAAGCAAGGCAGCTGACATCATTACATCAGTTTTTCTTGACCTAACCAGTCAGAAGCCCCAGGAAATATGTTAAAGTGGTCCTGGTGGCTAAAAGCCACCATAAGTAGCTTATGTCTCCCTAAGGAAAGAGGATATAAGGGGGAAGGAGTGCAACAGTGAATACACCCGAACATCTACATTTATGGTAAGTGCACACAACTGTACTATGTTCTTCGTGGTTCACTGTTGCAGTCATCACCTGTGGGAGGATTCCCAAAGCTGAGGAAGGGGGAGGGGGTGGAAGGATTAGTCAGAGACCCAGGCAGCAAGCCCTGCAGAACTGCAGAGGCAAAGCCTGCCCTAGCCTTAGAGAAAAGAGGCAGGTGGTAATGCTTTATAAAGGTATGGACAGAGGTCCAGATGGCAGCTTCCAAGATGTCCCTCGTGGGAACTCCTCTGAGGAATACTGTGTAAGTGGAGGCTGCCCTAGTGGAATGGGTATGAATAGACTTAGGGGGTGGTTTCCCATGCAATCTGTAGCAGAAATGGATACAGTGTGATATCCATTTGGAAATGGTTTGCTTGGAAATGGGCTTCCCCTCTGCCCCTGGGGCAAAGCTGACAAGACGTTGGTCTGTTTTCCTGAAGGGTTTAGTATGGTGGTAGTATCTAAGCTGTCGATTCACGTCTTGTGAGTGCAGAATTCTTTCCCCCCTGTTTTGAGGGTTAGGGAAGAAGGTGGGTAGATGAATGGCTTGATTGAGAGTCACATTAGATACCACCTTGAGCATAAAGGAGGGGTTAGTCCACAGGGAGACCCTGTCTGCATGGAAAATGATGAAGGGCTCAATGGCCATCAGTGCCTGAAGTTGTGAAACCCTTCTGGCTGAAGTGATAGCTAGTAGGAAAGCAGTGTTCCAGGAGAGGTATTTTACTTTTGCTGAAGCAGCAGGTTCGAAGGGTGGTAAGGTTAGTTTTTCCAAAACATAATTCAGGTCCCAGGCTGGCGTGGGTGGCCTTCTGGGAAGTCTGATATTAGAAGCCCCTCTGAAGAATTGTTTAATCAAAGGATGTGAGAACAGGGGCTGGTCTGTATCGAAATGAGCTGAAATGGCTGAGGAGTGGATTTTAATAGAAGAGAAGGAGAGGCCACTATTGAGCAACTCCAATAGATAGTCCAGGATAAGAATGACAGAGGGTTGTGTGGAACTGCCCCTTCTGGACTGGTTCCAGGAGCAGAATCTTTTCCATTTCCTTGTATAAGATTTTCTGGTGCTAGGCCTTCTGGCCTCTGTGATGATGTTTAGGACCTGTTTTCTTAACAAGGGTCTCTTGTTTACCTTTAGACTATTAGCCATGCTGACATTTTGAGAGTCTGTAAGTCTGGGTGCAACATCCCCCCCCCCACTTGAGTCAAGAGGTCTGAGATCAGGGGAAGCTGCCTGGCTGTGCAGTGAGGGGTACCAATGCTGTCTGGGCCAATCTGGAGCAATCAGGATGGCCTTTGGTCTCTCATCCCTCATCTTGATCAGTACCTGGGGAATAAGAGGCAGAAGAGGGAATGCGAACACAAACAGGGAGTTCCAGGGGAAGGTCAAGGCATCCACCTTCCACATTAGGTGGTGATACTCCCTGGTGCAGAATTCTTTTAGCTGGTGGTTGAGGTGCGAAGCAAAGAGATCCACCCTCCGGAGTTCCCCACTCCAGAGTGACTTGCAAAAAGATTTTTCTGTGGAGCTGCCATTCGTGGGGGTGCAGTACATTTCTGCTTAAGTGGTCTGCCAGGGTGTTGTTGATTCCTGGTAGGTATTGGGTTATTAGGTGTAATCTCATGGAGGAGGCTGCCAGCCAGAGGTTCATGGCTATCCTGCACACAGTGTAAGACTGTGGTGTTGTCTGTTTTGATAAGGAGAACCCCTGGCCTGAGATGGGGTTGGAAGGATGTCAGAGCTTTTTGTACTGGCATCATTTCCTTCTGGTTGACGTGTAAGGGAAGGTCCTGGGCATCCCAAAGACCTTGGGTGCACCTGCTTGCTAGGTGAGTGCCTCAAGCAATATCTGAGTTGCCGTGGTGATGGTCTGCCTGGTAGGGCGGAGGATGAAGGGAAGAACCTTGTTCTTGGTATAGGCCCCTGCCCACCAGAGAAACTCAGCCCTTATACAGGGGATCAGAGAGAGAGAGCAGTCTCCAGAGGCTGAGAGTGCTGACATCAAAGGTTCTTTAGATACCACTGAAGTTTTCTCATGTGAAGCCTGGCCAGAGGAATTAGAAGGATGCAAGATGCAATGTACCCAAAGGCTTGCAGGAACTGCCTCATCATGAGGTGACTTCTGGATGCCAGCTGGGTAAAGTTGAGAGGCAGGAAGTTCTGCTCTTCCCAGGATAGGAAGACCATTTGGGATGCTGTGTCCAGCAGTGCTTCCAAGAAAATGATCCTCCTGGAGGGTGTTTGCTTTGATTTCTTCTCCCTGATGGTGAACCCTAAGGAAGTTAGGAAGGTTTTGACAAAGAGGAAGTCCTGGAGCAGCTTTTCTTTGCACTCTACCTGAATGAGGCAGACGTCCAGATAAGGGTAAATCTGTATATTTCTCTGTCTGCAAAATGCTATGGCCAGGGCTAAGCATTTGGTGAATACCCTGGGAGAAGTAGCTAAGCCAAAGGGAAGCCCAGAGAACTGAAAGTGTTGTGAGCCTGCTCTGAAGCACAGGACTTTCCTGCAGGATTACCTTATGTGGATGTGGAGGTAGGCCTCTTTTAGGTCTAGGGTCACTAACCACGCATTTTTTGTCAGCATAGGCAGCAGCTGCTGCAAAGTTAGCATTTTGAATTTGGGGACCACCAGGGAGGTGTTCAGAATGGACAGATCCAGGATGGGGTGTTAAGTGTCCTCTTTTCTGGGAACAAGGAACAGTCTGGAATAAAAGTCTTTGCCTGGTTGATCTCCGGGAACAGGTTCTACTGCTCCCTGGGATATGAGGGTTTGGACTTGTTTCAATGCCTCTGCCCACTGTTATGGTGGTACGTCTGGGTACCCTCTTGGAATTGGGAGTTCGTTGAAAGAGAATTTGTATCCCTGAAAAATGATCTTTAAAACCCATTGGTCCTTTGTTACAGACAGCCAATTTTCTTTGCAGTGGGAGAGCCTTCCTCCTAGATTTTGGTGAGGGGGGGGGGGGAGTCATTGAGAGATTTTGCCATGGAAGGATGGCTTAGAAATCCCTGCCTTTGATGCGGAAGTGGTCCACTGTTTGGTTCTCTGCTGTCCCTGGGATAGAGGCCTAGGTGGTCTGCCCCTGCAGGGCTTATCTTGCCCCTGTCTTCTAGGTGCAGGAAAGGACCAGTGCTTAGAGGGAAAATTCCTTCTGAACCTAGGAGGTTGAACCAGAAAGAAATCTTTTACTGTCTGCATAGATTTTGCTTTGTCGTCCATCTTTTTAAGCACCTTTTCTGCTTTTACTCCAAACAAGTGGTCCTTATCCACGGCTGCATCAATTAATTTAGACTTGACATGATCAGGAAGAGGTTGTTTCTTCAACCATGCAGGTCTCTTAATGACAGATCATGACACTGCTGCCCTGCTTGAGGCTTCTAGGGTGCCATATCCACAGTGTAATGAGTGTTTGGCCACTTGACAAGTAGAGTGCAGTAAATCTGCTAACTCTTTCAAACTGGCACAGTCAGGAAAGGTAGAAATCTTTTGCTTTAATAATTCCAAAATGTGTTATTGATATTTTAACATATGGAACTGACAGCTGAGTGCTCTGATAGCTAAAGTTGCAGAGGTGTATACTTTTTTACTCCATCTGTCCAGAGCTCTGGAATCCTTGTCAGAAGAAGTAGGATTCTTTGCAGAACTAGCCTTAGTTCCTTTAGGTCCCTGTGTAATGACCTCTGGGTCTGCAGCAGGATTTCTGTACAGGTATTTCTGAGAATCCGGTACTCTGTAATACCTGTCAGGTTTACTGGGAGCAAGTGGGAGGCCCCTGTGTAATGACCTCTGGGTCTGCAGCAGGATTTCTGTACAGGTATTTCTGAGAATCCGGTACTCTGTAATACCTGTCAGGTTTACTGGGAGCAAGTGGGAGGGCGTCAGGGGCCAAGCTGGATTCATGGGAAACATCATCCACCACTTCTAAGATAGGGGTGATGGCCAGGGGTCTGTGTTGGGGCAGGTATAGAAATTCTCTTAGTCTTTACTTAGACTGAGGGAAGTCCTGAGATTCCCAGTGGAAATGTTCCCTGAGGGTGTGAAGAGTTTCCATAAAGGAAAGGTCTTCTGGTGCAGAGGCAAAAGGAATGGATTCCTCTGCATCTGAATCCTCATAAGCAGAGATTGTTGTTCCTCTTCAAAATATGAATAATCAGATTTCTCAGAATCCTGCTCTGTCGTTAGTTCAGGAGAAGCATGTGTTTTCCTTTTAGAAGTTGTGGCCTGACTGCCCCTGATAAGGGAGATAAGATACTCCACCATCTTAAGCATTTGGGCTTGGGGTGGTGGAGCAGGAGTAACATTGTGGCTAGAGCTAGATTTTCTACGAGTGGCCTGGCTTCTAGGCCTAAGACTATCCATCAGTCTGAGAGAAATGGTAGTTGGATGAGAAGACGCCTTTTTTTGTCTAGAATTGGTAGTGCAAAAAGCCTCCTAGGAAGCCGGTGCCTGCGTCGCAGCTCCGGACCCAACCGAGGCAGAGACAACCAAAGGCTCGGAAGACAAAGAAGATTGCTGCGGCATACCGGACTCCGAAATGGTCTCAGTGGAGGCCTGCGTAGATACCGTACTGGGCATTAGGGGCTGCAAAAGCGCCTCATTGAATTCCGAGAGCTGACTACCTGCTTAGAGATAGCACTGTTGGAAGGCTTAACCTTGTGTTGTCTTTATCTTCATCTCTGTTTTTTGGGAATGTCTACGAATTGTTGGATGACGGACGCCATTTTGGAATGCGAAGAAGGAAGATGAAAATACCTGTCTATAATAACAGCTCTACAATGAATGATTCTCGCATTTAAGAGGGCACAGAACCAGCAATGGGGGACGATGTGGTCTGGGCCTAAAGTGATACAGTATGAATGGAAGTCTCGGTGTGGGATCTGCTTTCCACAGGCAAGACGACTGTTAACTTTTTCGGACATCGGTTAGTGCAAGAAAAAAGGATCCTCAATGGGGTACTTAGCTTTAGACATTTTCAGCTGTAATCTCAGCTTTGGTAGCGACCAACCGGAACACTTGTGAACTGCTTCTGCTATGGGCTTCATGGCAAGAAAGGCTGATGTAATGGCGTCAGCTGCCTTGCTTTATTGCACTGACGACCTGACGTCAGTCAACAAGTGACAGCAGCCAACACAGAAAAACATTAACTCTGGTATTCAGGCCAGCTGAGGGCTACCACAGCAGGGATAACCCACAGGTGATGACTGCAACAGTGAAACACGAAGAACATCCAATGGTTATATGACTTGAAACTTCTCAGATTCTTTACTGACACGGCTTAGTCTTGCCTCTTTGACCTGCTCAACACTTTGTGAAAAGCTCAGCAAATTCATTTTCCTTTCATTGAACATTCAAAATAATGTAATTATGTACACTGCATGAAACTATAGTGCAGAAACTGCCATTAAAACACTATGTGAAAGACTGGACTCAAAAATTCCACTCCACAACAGAAAGAAGGTGTACAACTTCCTTCTTCATCTGAAAATTTTCATCTTAAAAGCCATCTTGGTGAACTCAAACAGTCCAAAGGAAGTAATAAAAGCTAACTTCTCTTTCACCTTTGGGATCAAGGGGACCTACCAACAGAACTGCAACAGTGGCATAGAAGATAAAGCCCTAACTATAGCTCAGGCGTCCTGGGTTTGATCATCAGCTCTGGTAACTGACAGAAAGGTAGGGAGGGACGGGTGTGCCTGTCCTGGGTGGGAGGCAAATTGTCAATGACATTCAAGAATGGAGTTTTCCTCGGACACAGTTGAGTGTGGGGGAGTAAGATAAAGGAGTGGGCATAAAAAAAAAAAAAAAAAAAAAAACACCAGGCAGAAAAAACAGATAACCAAGCCTCCAGGACATCCTTAGGATCCATGACTGGCATGAGCAATACTGGAGTAGTCTCGGGGGGAGAAGGAGGATTAGACCAGGCATGGATGGGGGGGCACTGAGGGCCAGGCCGTTCGGATGAGGTCTGAGCGGGGACCAAAAAAAAATGAAACCGGGTAACTGCCAATAATCCTTTGTTACACCAATAATGATCAAGTATTTTCCCCACTCAAGCACTCTAGGCACTCACTGTCCTATGCAAGTAAGCAAGCATTTGATGATGTAGAACTAAGTAGTGATTACTGCCTGAAAAACTTTGTCCTACTGTCCTTTTAAATGCGGTTAAATGAGGAAAAAGCCCACCTTATATTACCATAGCTAATCTATTATCATGTCATTTCATGTTAACTGCAAAGTTAAGTATGGCTATTGCCAAAAGTTAAGATACGTACTAAATGAAAGCCCAACAAAAACTATATGACCTGACTAGATTTCATCTTTTTGCTCAGACAAAATGGTTGCACCTGGTTTACATTCTACAAGTCCTGACTGATGTATGCCCAACGATGGTAATCCACGTGCAGGGAGAGTTAGTTAGCTCTAAAGCAAGTAATCTTTCGTAGCTGGCAAGCTAGAGATGGTCCACTACAATTTTGCCCTATAGTGGCAGCAAGAATCTATTGCTGGCATAGGGGCCTGTAAGCAGTGGGATGTTAACAGTCATCCTATGCAGAGGCACATGTATGGTTCATGTGCATGCAAATCCACCTGCACTGACATACCACTTCACCACTGATACAGCAAGAGGCATGCGGGTATACAGAGAACACTCCAGGCTGTATGCAGTATAGCAGACCTGCTCACTGTTCTAGCCTCCTCTACTATCCCTCAAAGTGCACTAGATGACAAATCCTTACTCGGAAGATAACCACTAAATGGTTGATATTAATCTTGTATAAAACCAGATAATTATGTTTCTTGGTAACAAAACCAGACAATTGTGTTTCTTGGTAACATTGAAGGCAGGTAAACAAACATCTGTAAGACCCACCTACAGCACAGCAGGTTACCAGCATTTATGTTTACACACTCAGAAATATGTTCAAAACCGCACTCAGAGCTTCTAATACTACCTTAACAGGCCATACATACTTCAACAGGCATATGTCCCATTAGATTTTTGCAAAGGATTTTCTCAGGTCATGTTAACCTCAGGATTGATGCCTGATACTGTATTTTTCTAATTAGTACTTGCTTTTTACAGGCAATAATGTTTATAATGACATATTTTAGTGCATGCGTGCTAATTAGAGATCACAGTCTCTCAAAAAGTGAATACTTCATTACTTCTACACAGATCATTCTTTCGCCAACATATGAGTCTAGAAATGAGTGTAATAAAGGGAGAGAGTAGAGCCACCAACATCAGGTCTTGGATAGTAGCCTTCCTCTTACATTAATTCAATTCATTTGCATAATCAAACATATTCATTCTTCAGGTTAATTTCACCACTTTTACATAAGTCTTTCACTTGAATTTCCTAGTTATATGTATTCATACCACAACAAATGCCATTTATGCATTCTGTCTGAGTGATCTGATCCCCCTCTTTTCAAACCACACGTATAATTGATATCAATGCAGTAACAGCATACAAGTCATTTATGAAATTGCAGCAGAATTCCATCCATCCAAGAACTTCTTTTTCACGTTTGTTTTTTTTTTTTTTTACACATGGGGTCAGGATGTCACTTCCACAGTGACAACCATCTAGAGGCAAGGTTTACACTGCGAGGTGGCTAGTCCTGCCATAAGCCCTTCTACACCACACACTCACACCTATGGCCAATTTAGGGTGCCCAATCCACCTAATGCAGGTCTTTGGAATGTGGGAGGAAATGGAAGCACCCAGAGGAAGCCCATGCACAGACAAGGATGACATGCAGACTCTGCACAGAAGGTACCCCAGCTGAGAATAGAACTTGGGAACCTCTTTATGTGAGGTGACAACAATATCTAGTTTGCCACTGTGCTTCTTTTTAAAATTACCAGTTTATTTGTTCATTCCAGTGGTGGTTGGATGCTCTGGCTAACAACTCTGAAATGTTCCCCTCAGTTTAATTAAGAACCTTTGTGGTAGTCCTTTACTTTGTAAGATAGTGATGAAAAAACATGCATGCATACACCTTAAATTCTCAGTTTCCCTGTACTTTCAGTAAACATTACTGCAAGACTTACCATGCAGTTGCTCAAAAAGTATTACATATCTTGTATTTTTTCAATAGTCCTTACTCTGAATTGTTCTGACATTCTACAGTTCAAAATTTTGCACTCAGAAGACCATAGTCAGGTGCCCCTTCCTGCACCCAATCAGACCATTTGTTCTTCCTATAGGACTAGAAAACCAGACCAATTTCACCTCAACAGGGTGAAAATTTTATGGTCCATTCATTCCCTAGCTGGGGAGATAGCCTATCAGCCCATTTGTTCCTCACAGGCAAGAGCTAGGACTTAGAAGAAAAAGTAGGCTATTTGATATACATTAATGCTAACCTTTCATGTGCCTAACCTCACCTCCTGATGGTTATTGAAAATGCTGCTTGTCTAAGGGGTCCCAAACATGTTTTTCTACCCATGTACATGCCTCCTTGACTTAGATGCAGTAGTCCACAAAGAAGCAATAGCTGCTCCTCAGTCCTTCAGATTTCCTGTTCAGGTAAGTGGTGCAATGTACCATATTATCTACTTCCCTCAACCCTGGCAGCCTAGGGTCGCTCACCCCTATCTTCTTTGTCCTAACCCTTCCAGCACCCAAGATGCTAATCAAACTCAGGCTGTCTGGGTTATACTCAGGGCTCTATCCCACTACACCAAAGAGCTGGGACGTTTTCATACAACTTTTCTACATTGTAGATGCAATGGAAAAATTTTGCTGTGATACAATCGCACTGAATACATTTTTCAATGCCCTGCTGAAAATTGCTTGAAAATCTATTAGTCATATACAGACATGAGCTAACAGTGACTGCTTATTATACAGGGAGGGTAGCCTTTTAGCTTCAGTATGAGTAAATTCAATACATAAGCATAACAGCTATATATATATATATCTATCTATATATATATATATATATATATATCTATATATATTTTTTTTTTTCCAATTTTAGCAGGTCTTTAAAACACCTTGTAATTATGAAACCATTTTATAAGTTCATCACATTAGAGCTGCACTGCAAAATATTAGCTCTTCCCCTATGAATTCTTTAATTGCACAAAGTAAACTCCCCTTCCAGTCTGTATGCTCATCTGCTATTTTGTATTTTTTTGGGCTTCTTTGGTGTTTGTCCCTAGCTTGTGTTGATGATTGGTTGCATAAGTCTACTAAACAAAAATTTGGTTTTCCTCGTTACATATTTAAAAAAATTCTTCATGTTATTATTAATTAGGATTAAAGGTTTACAATGCTTTGGTTTCTGAAAATGATTAATTTTCTTTTCATACCGGTTTTCTTTTATTTCATCTTATTACTTTCTAAACTGGTTATTTCTGATGGACTCCTCATCTCCCTATCAATAAAGAATAGTTGTGTAAAATCTTACCATAACCATAGATGTATTCTATGTTGCAGTATTCTTTACAAGTGGGAAGTCCTCGGTCCAACGACCAGATGTCCGGCTAGTATATAACAGCTTTTAGCTACTGCAGGTACCCGGGATGTTGCACATATGTTCTGACAATGTCAGCCATAAAAGGACATCTGCACGTACAAACCTCAGAACTGAGATGCCTCAGAAGGAGCACCATAACTAAGGAACAATAAGAAGTCATCCAAAGAAGGAAAAGATGCAAGGAGGAAGGTGGGAGGGAGAGAATACTGCAGCATCAAAGAGAAGGACATCTATGGTTATGGTAAGATTTTACACAACTAGTCTATGTCCTTCTATTCAATGTTGCAGTATTCTTTACATGTGGGAGAATACCAAAGCTTAGTAGGAACATTGGGAGGAGGAAGGAGCAGATGAACTTTGCACTGAAGAATTTTCAACAAAGCCATGGAGAATGGCTCTAGCAAACCCTGTGCTTGACCTTGAAATGGTGTCCAACTTGTCATGTTTGGTGAAAGTGTGCCCAGAAGACCATGCAACAGCCTCCAGAATGGATTTTAAAGAATGTCCCTGACGAGGCTACAGATCTAGTAGAATGAGCCCTAACAGACACAGCAAGAGACTTGCCAAGGAAATCACAGCAAAACACAATAGCCTTGGAGATCCAAGAAGAAATTGTCTGTTTAGAGACAGGCAAACCCAAAGCCCTGGGACGGAAAGAAACAAAGAGCTGATCAGATTTTCTGACAGCCCTAGTTTTATCTAAGTAGAATCTAACTTGTCTATGTACAGCCAAGGTATGCACGACCCTTTCATTGGAGCACTGAGAAGGGAAGAAGGTGGGCAATTGAATAGATTAAGAGACAGCTCATTCACCACCTTATGAATAAAAGAAGGATTGGTACACAATGAAACCCTATCCCTGTGAAAAACCAAGAACAGTGGAGAAGCCATCAAAGCCTGAATCTCTGAAACACTCCTGGCAGATGTCGATGTTAACAAAAGCACTGTCTTCCAAGTATAGAATTTTAAAGAAGCTGAAGCTGCTGGTTTAAAAAGAGCTACAGTAAGCTTATCTAAGACATAATTCAAATCCCAGGGAGGTGGAACTATTTTCCTGGGAGGTTAAATATCTAGGACATCTTTAAGAAAAGGTTTAACCTCCAATTTTGACGCTAAAGTCATAGATAATGGCATACTAGCTCAAATAGCAGACAAGTGAACTTTCACTGATGAGCAAGACATTCCACTGTTAAGTAATTCACACAAGTAAGAAAGAATTACTGGAAAATCCACTAAAAATGGATCTTGATTTCTTGAAATACACCAGATGGAAAACCTTCTCATATTGGGTCAGTTGTAAGGTTGACAGATGTGGATGGAGCAGAGATCCCTTGTCTTGTGTGAGCAGGGCTACTCTGCAAGGTAACTTGTGATGACTGACCTTGGCTAAATGCAGAAGAAGAGGGAACCAATACTGTCTTGGCCAAAAGGGAGTCACCAGCAAGATTTTTGGTTTGTCCTGCTGAATCTTCAACAGCACTTTCTGAATAAGAGGGAAAGGGGGGGGGGGTAAATGCATAAAGAAACATTCCCTTCCATGGGAAAGCTAGGGTGTCCACCTTCCAAGACCGAGGATATGGTAGTCTGGCACAAAATAGTAGCAGTCTGTTCAAAGGGGATGCAAACAGATCCAGAAGAGGGTTACCTCACCGGTGGACCAAGTCCAGAAAAACATCCATGTGAAGCATCCATTCATGGGATTGGGTCATGGGCCTGCCACAATGTTTTGTGTAAATGGAATGTAAACCACAAGAAAAATCATCTTGTACTGAACTGCCAATTCCCATGCCCTGAAAGCCAACCTGCAAAGAAAGTAAGACTTTGTCTCCCCCTGCCTGTTTATATATCAGGGAACAATGGTGTTGTCTATAAATATTTTCAGAGGGTATGGTTGAAAGAGAGGATGAAAGGCCTGTAGTGCCAGAATAAGAGCCCTCATTTCCTTGATGCTGATATGCTCTCTCATTTGAGATGGAGACCAAAGGCCCTGAATCTTCTTGGAAGCAAAGGTTGCCCCCCCCCACCCTGTGTCCGAGGTGTCTGTGAGCAGATGTTGAGATGACTGGAGCAGAAGAAGAGGAAGGCCAAGATTCAGACTAAGCTGCTAAATCCACAAGAGAAGCTCTGGTTTAGGCAGGGGAGGAGAGGATTTAAACTCTAGAGGGTGATCATGCTGTGTCCAAAATGACTTTAGGAACCACTGAAATTTCCTTATGTGGAGTTTTGCAAAAGGCAGCATTGGAACTGTGGAGGCCATGAACCCAAGAAGTCAAAGAAACTCCCTAGCTGTAATGTAGGGGAGAGGCAGAAGGTTTTCCAGAAAGGCAGTGAGGGATGGAACCTTGTCTGTAGGAAGAAAAAACATCATAAGGTCTGTCCTGAACTTGCACCCTAGGAAGATGCGATACTGTGATGGAGTCAAAGGATTTTTTGAAATTTATGGTGAACCCTAGATTTTGAAGGAGATGAATGGCCACCTGCAGGTTTTGAGACAACTGTTCTGACAGAGGAGCCAGGAAGAGAAGGTCATCCAGGTATGGATACACCTGGATAACCTGGACTCTCAAGAAGGCAATCACAGGGGCCAAGCACTTTGTGAATATCCTTGACCAAAAGGCAAGGCAGAAGTGAAAGTGCAAAGAACCCACAGAGAAATGCAGAAATTTCCTGTACAGAAGACAGATGGGAATGCGTAGATAAGCATCTCTAGGCTATGTAAGACTGAGGTGAAATCAGCGGAAACCAAGTTTATAAATACAGCATGGCTATGTAAGACTGAGGTGAAATCAGCGGAAACCAAGTTTATAAATACAGCATGCAGAAAAATGCCACTTCTAGGAAAGTGTTTAAGTGGGAAATATCCAGGATTGGTCTCCTAGGACAATCCTTTCCGGGAACCATAAACATCCTCGAGTAAAACCCTCTGCTTCTCTGATCCATAGGCACATGATGAATAGCTGAACTAGAACCCCTGGAAACAAATTCAGTTACTTGAAGGGGCCTGAGGAAATTCCATGAATGGTGGGAGAGTTTTCCAAGTCATGACTTAACCCTGTTGGATAATGGATGGAACCCAAGAAAGTGACTGCTGCCCAAGCTGGAAAAGAGAGAGATAGATGGAGATAGAGGAGTAAGATTCAGAAGAGGCTGCTAGTAGTCATAGACAGCTGGGCCTGGCTTGAAAGGACTGCTGAGTGGAAGGAGCTGAAGCAGTAGGTTTCGATTGTGGGGGCCTCCTAACAGACATTTTAGGCCTGGAAGCAGAAGCAGTAGATGAATGAACTGGTCTCCTAACAAAAGATGTCTTATCAGGAAAATTCCTATGGAACTTAGGAACAGGAGAAATGAAAAGGTGCCTCAAATCTTGAAGTTCCTTTACTTTCTCCTGCAAAGTCTTAATAAGTCTGTAGCTGCAGAACCAAAAATCCAAAGCAGCATCTAGCAATTTTGCTTTAATGTTGTCTGGCAATGGTTGAAGCCTCAACCAAGAGTGTCTCTTAAGCACAGAACCAGATGCAGCAGCTCTGGATGATGGCTGAATAGCATCACAGCTGCATTTAATGGAATGTCTAGCTACTTGTGAAGAAACTGTCAAAAGAGACAAAACTTGAGTTTTAATCTTAGAGTCTGGCAATTGAGCAAGAGCTTGTGAAGCCTGGGAAAGTATACGTGCTTGGTAATTCATTGCTCTGATCACTAAAGAGAAGGTCATGTAAACCTTCTTTACCTAGTTTCTTCAAAATCTTGCTTTCCTTATCAGATGGAAACAGTTTTGCAGAAAGAGACAACCGGGAAAACTTGTCAGAAGCTATGGAAAGAACAGCTGGGTCAACTGAAGGGCACTTACAGAGAAACTTACAGTCATCAGGCACCATGCAGAATCTATCTGGCCTCTTGGAGGCAGGAGACAGAGTTAGGGGTCTTAGAAGAAGCAGCAAAGGTGTCCAGGAAAACTGTCAGGAGTGGAGGTACAGCAGAAGGAGAAAGAAAGTACAGTTGTGCACACTTTCCATAAATGTAGATGTTAGAGTGTATTCACTGTTGCAGTCATTACATTAGGGTTATCTGCTTGCAGGTAGCCCTCAGCTGGCCTGATTATCAAAGTCTTGGGTCCTGCGTCAGTTAATGTCTCTTCTTCCATGACGTCAGGTAGTCAGGGGTATAAACCATGCAGCCAACGCCATTACATCAGTTTTTCTTGCCCCAGATGTCAGGTGCCCCCATAATGGGAAGCAATTATATACAAGGTTACACACACCTCTAACAAAAAGCAAATACACCACAAAGCTTAGATACAGTAAACAAAAAGAGAGGTACAGCCAATAGAAGTCAGGGGGTTGGAGGGAGGGAGGGTAACCAGGACTACAACAGTGAATACACTCGAACATCTACATTTATGGTAAGTGTACACAACTGTACTATGTTCTTCGTGTTTCACTGTTGCAGTCATTACATTTGGGTAGATTCCCAAAGATAAGGAAGGGAGGAGGCAATTAGAAAGCATTAGGACCAGCTATTAGGCCCTGGAAGATTGCAGTGTCAAAACCAGCTCTGGATTTAGAAAAAATTGGCAAGTGGTAATGCTTGTTGAAGGTATGTACAGAACTTCAGGTAGCAGCTTCTATGATGTCCCTGGTAGGAACACCTCTGAAAAAGGCTGTTGAAGTAAATGCAGCCCTGGTGGAATGTAGGTTTTCCATGGTGCTTATAGCAGAAATGAATGCAATGACCTATCCACTTGGAAATGGTTTGCTTTGAAATGGCCTTCCCCTCTGCTCCTGCAGCAAAGGCAAAGTACAGTTTTGTACCTACCATAAATGTAGATGTCCGATAGGTATGCATCTGCAGTCATAACATATGGGCTGTCCTGCATCAGGCAGCCCTTTGGTCGGCCAGATTCCAAAGTCTGGGTCTGGCCTCGGCTGATGTCGCACTTTCCCCGACATCAGAGCGTCTGGGGTATAAAAGCATCAGCCAAAGCCATTTTCCTCAGTGTTTCTTGCCCCAGATGCCAGGTGCCCTCTAGGAAGGCCAAATTTGGGAGGAATGCAGTAAAATTCCCAACATTTTCCAAAAAATATATACATATATATACAAACAAATACACCATAATAGATCCCCCAGCTAGCTAATGGAGGGGTAAGTACCCTAAGAATACCACAGAGGGGAAGGAGGGAGGGTAACCCTGACTGCAGATGCATACCTATCGGACATCTACATTTATGGTAGGTACAAAACTGTACTATGTCCTTCAAGGATGCATCTGCAGTCATAACATATGGGTAGAATACCATAGCCATTCTGGGGGAGGAGGTACTAAGAAAAAGATGGTGTAGTTAAGATCCCCTGCAGGACTGCAGTAGCAAAACCTGCTCTGGATCTGGAGTATAAAGGTAAATTGTAATGTTTGGCAAATGTATGCACGGAGCTCCATGTAGCAGCTTCTAAAATGTCCTTGGTAGCCACCCCTCTTAGGAAGGCTGTAGTGGTGGCCGTGGCCCTTGTGGAATGAGGCCTGATGTTTGCAGGAACTGTCTTTCCATGAAAGGAGTAATAAAAGTGAATGCAATTTCCTATCCATTTTGAAATTGTCTGTTTGGAAATTGCTTTTCCTTGTACCCCAGCTGCATATGCTACAAGGAGTTGGTCAGTCTTTCTGCTACTTTTAGTTCTGTCCAAGTAGTAGCGTAGTTGTCTGTGTATATCCAGGGTGTGTAGAAGTCTTTCCCCTCTATTCTGTGGATTTGGGAAGAAAGTAGGCAAGTGAATAGCTTGGTTCAGGGATACCCTAGATACCACCCTTTGGCATAAAAGTATTTCATTTTATTTTATTTTACATTTGTTAACCGGCATAGTCCGACTGGATACATGTCCATTTTCAGTGGAGGCCCGGGGAGAAAAGCTCCAAACCAGTACAACATTTTAATAAAGTCACAGATTCATTTACAATTCACAGCACAAAAAAAACTATTACTTATTCCATAATTATTGTTCAGGATGATCGAGAATAGACATAATAAAAAAATATGCAGTGACAGCCAGGTACCTAAAAACTATGTGAAACAGAGAATTAGCTAGCCAGGGTTTAGACAATGGCAACTCCGTATTGATGCCAGGTATGGTTTAAGTTTAGCTTTAAACTGATTTAAAGAGGAGAGCGAGGTAATATCAGGGGTAAGTTTGTTCCAAGTTCTCCCTGCAGAGTTGGTGAGGAGGGAATCACCAGCTATATTTTTAGTTTTGCATGTCTGGATAAGGAGTCGGCTGGATGACCTCAGAGGTCGAGGGTTATTACAAGGGGTAACCAGTTTTTTGAGCGAAGGAGTGTAGTCGGGGTTGTATATTATTTTGTGTGTCAGAACTAGTAGGATATAAGAAATTAGGTTTGGTAGCTCAAGCCAGTTAAGCTGGGTTAGATTGGTGCAATGATGGGTCCTGAAAGGTGACCCAGTAACAAACCTGGCGATATGATTGTAGCAGATGGAAAGTTTGTTCATGACAGTTTTACTAATATTGTGAAGTAGAGGGGGCGATTACAAGAGTGTGGAGAGAAGGTGAGTTTGGGCAATGGCAGTTTTGGCTTGGGGGGTCAAAAACCTTTTTATTCTATATAACGAGCCTAATTTCTTATTGATGGTTTTGATCATTTGGTTTACATGTATATCAAATTTTAGGTTGTTGTCAATAATTACCCCTAGTAATTTAGTAGAGAGGTCCGGTGAGATTATGGTCCCATCCTTGGAATGGATCGAAAAGCAGATGGGGCTAGACCTTTGTGTAGGTAGAAACAGCAGCATTTTAGTTTTTTTGGCATTAAGTATCAGGCGACGGCTGGAGAGCCAGTTTTCTATTTTGCTAAAAGTGGTCTGGGTTGTTAATTGTAACTCTGAGGGTTGTGCCAGAGCAGATCAGGAAAGGAAAAGTAGGATTGGTTCTTAGTGAAACTCTGTCCTGATGAAAGATAAGAAATGGCTGCACTGCCATTAAAGCTTGTAACTCAGATACTCTTCTTGCTGAAGTTATGGCCAGAAGGAATACAGTTTTCCAAGACAGAAACTGTAGATCTGCCGATGCTGCTGGTTCAAAGGGAGGAAGTGTTAGTTTCTCCAGCACAAAGTTGAGATCCCAAGCAGGTAAAGGGGGTTTTCTTGGAGGATTGATGTTTTTGATCCCTCTCAGAAATTGCCTGAGGAGAGGGTGCGAGAAGATAGGTGGATCCACATTGTATTCTGCTGAAATTGCTGAGGCATGAATCTTAATGGAAGAATAGGACAGGCCATTGTGGAACAATTCTGCTAAGTAGTCCAGAATATGTGTCATGCTTGCTACTGTCACATCTAAGCCTTTTGTTGTATTCCAAATGAGAAATCTTTTCCATTTAGCGGAGTATGTCTTCCTTGTGGAAGGCCTGCGAGCTTCCATAATAATGTCCTTTACTCTCTGTGATAAAATATTTTGAGGGAGTGTTAAGGAATTTTCCAGGCAGTTAGCTGCAATGTTTTCAAGTTGGGATGCATTATCTTGAAATTGTTCTGCGTCAGAAGAAGAGGCCATAGGGGGAGAGGCCATGGTTTCGCCTGTGACATGCTCTTCAATAATGGATACCAGTGCTGCCTTGGCCAGTCTGGAGCTATCAGAATCACTCTTGGCTGCTCCGCCCTGATCTTCAGTAAAACCTTGGACATTAATGGGAGAGGTGGGAAGGCATATACTTTTAGAGCTTTCCAGCTGAAAGAGAGGGAGTCCACCCTCCAAGCTTGTGGGTGGTATGTTCTTGAGCAGAATGTCTTCAGTTGATGGTTGAGGGGGGAGGCGAACAGATCTATCTCCGGCTTTCCCCATGCTTTTGTTATGAGTTGGAAGATGTCTGGGTGCAGCATCCATTCGTGTGCATCCATGGTAGTTCTGCTTAGGCTGTCTGCCAGTGTATTTTCTTTCCCTGGCACGAACTGGGACTGTAGTTGGATATTGAGTTTCAGGCATAGTTCCCATAGATTCATAGTCAGCCTGCATAGAGGGTAGGAGTGTGTGCCTCCCTGCTTGTTTATGTACCACATGACCGTGGTGTTGTCTGTCCTTATTAACAGGTGGCCTTGATGCAGGAAAAGTTTGAAGGCCTCGATTGCGTGCATCACTGCTAGCATTTCCTTTTGGTTTATGTGCATGCGCAGCTGTGCTTGGGACCATAGGCCTTGGATACATTTGCCCTCCATGTGTGCTCCCCATCCTCGGTCTGAAGCGTCCGTGGTGATGGTTTGTTTTGTTTTTGGTTTGTTGAAAGGCACCCCTCTGTTGGACTGGCAGGCTTGAGCCCACCACAGGAATTCCTTTTGAAGGCAAGGAATGATTGGTATCAAAGTTTCCAAACTGTGACTGTGCTGAGACCATACACTCCTTAGGTACCATTGTAATTTTCTCATATGCAGCCTGGCCTGTTTATGCAGGATGCCATGTAATCCAGGGCCTGCAGGATTTTCCTTGCAGTTAGCTGAGTTTGTCTTGTCAGATTCATGAAGTAGTCCGGAAGTTGTTTTTGTTTTTCTTCTGTGAGAAAGGCCATTTGGGTGGTTGTGTCCAGATCTGCACCCAAAAAGGTTATCCTTTAGGATGGAACAAGTCTTGATTTTTGGATGTTGACTGTGTATCCCAAGGCCTGTAGTAGGTGGATGGCATAGGCCAAGTCCTTTATTAAATTCTTCTTGTTGTCCGCTTGTATTAGGCAGTTGTCCAGATATGGGTAGATTTGAATCCCCTGAAGTCTGCAGTGTGCAATTACTGATGCCAGGCATTTCGTGAATACTCTGGGCGCAGTAGATAAGCCAAAGGGCAATGCTGAGAATTGATAATGCTCTGATCCTGCAAGAAATCTGAGGTGTCGTCTGCAACTTGGTCGAATAGGGACATGCAGGTATGCCTCCTTGAGATCTAGAGTCACCAGCCAAGACTCCTTGCCCAGCATGGGAAGAAGTTGCTGAAGGGTCAGCATCATGAATTTTGGCACAATGAGGTAAGTATTCAGCGTGGACAGGTCGAGAATAGGCCTCCATTGATTTTCTTTTCTTGGGACAAGGAATAGTCTGGAGTAAAATCCTTGGCCTTGTTCTGAAAGTGGTACCTTTTCTATGGCTTTCATTTGAAGTAAGTTGTTGATCTGCTTTAAAGCCTCTGCCCTCCGATTTGGTGGCAGGTTTGGCATTCCATTTCTTCTTGGCAAAGTGTGGAAGTGGAACCTGTATCCTTTGTCTATTATTTGCAGTGTCCATGTGTCCCTTGTAATATAATGCCAGTTTTTTGAGAATAAAGCAAGCTTTCCGCCCAAGGGTGCTTTCAATTGAGCCCTGGTAGGCGGAATCAGAGTAAAGTCATTGAGTCTGTCCTTGTGTAGAAGTTGCTGTTGCTGTTGCTGCACTACCTCTCTGGTTGGTAGGCTGCCACTGACGGCCTCTGTAGGAGCCCCTAGATTGCCCTCTACCTCTGGGGCACCTGTTCCTGCCTCTCTGGGCTCTGTCCGAGTCTGGAAAGGACCAATTCTTAGTAGGCCAGTTTCTGCTGAATCTCGGTAGTTGTACTTGCAGAAAATCCTTAACTGTTTGCACAGATTTTGCCTTTTCTTCAAACTTTTTTAAGACCTCCTGAGCCGAGGAGCCAAATAATTGTTGTTTTTCCATTGGAGCATCCAGGAGTTTAGCTTTAACATGGTCTGGCAAAGATTGTTCCTTCAGCCAGGCATGCCTACGAATAACTGCCCCAGTCATAGCTGACCTACATGAAGCCTCCAGTGCATCATAACCACACTTTAAGAAATTATTACTAACTTGCTGTGAGTTATGTACCAAATCCTGAAGGGATTTACGGTCAAGGGGTTCAGAAGAAGAAAGCTTCTTATTCAGTTCATCTAACAAATACTCTTGGTACTGTATCATATGAAATTGACAATTTAATGCCCTGACAGAAAGAGTTGCAGAAGTATATACCTTCTTTCCCCATCTTTCTAAAGCTCTAGACCCTCTTTCAGAAGGTAGAGGATTTTTGGCAGTGGCAGCTGCAACCCTTTTTGGGCCCTGAGAAATAGTATCTGGGTCTGCGGAATGGGCCTTATACAGATGAAAATGAGAATCCGGGACCCTGTAGTATCTATCAGGTTTGGCAGGTGCCGGAGGGAGAGTATCAGGGGCTGTACTAACATCATTGTACACATCATCAATTACATTCAAAACAGGAGGTATAGCTAAGGGCCTATGTTGAGGCAAATGCAAGAAGGTCCTTAATCTCTTTCTAGAATCAGAGAATTCCTGACCCTGCCATTGGAAATGCTCTCTCATGGAGTGTAGAGTCTCACCAAAAGAAAACTCTTCAGGAGTGGAGGCCGAAGGTATAGATTCTTCAGCATCAGAATCCTCATAGGGCGAATAAGCCTCCTCCTGGTGATCTGACAAGTCAGATCCATCCGTGGACTCATCTGAAGAGTGTGGGTCAGAGGGCTCCGTCCTGGGCCTTTTGTCTGGTGGTGGGGTGAGAGGCCCTGTCCGGGTGAGGTTGAGAACCTCTAATTAAAGAAATAAGATCCTCTGCAAGGCTGAGGATCTGAGAACTGGAAGAAGGCCTCTGGGAGGTAGGCTTGGGAGGCAAAGCTTTAGAAAGTTTAGCAGCTTTAGCCCTGGAAAAGGCCTTAATGGACATGGAAGCAGGGGGTCTAGCTGCCCCACGTGCAGGAGTAGATTTGTCCAAAGGTAGGGTGTCGGACATTTCCTGGACACTGGTTTCGGTAGGTAGCTCAGTAGCCGACTCAGCCGGGGCCTCCAGGGCCGTGGTGGTTGGTTGAGTGGATTCGGATAAAGGAAGCTCCGAGGACTCGGTTTCGGCCGAAACCGAGACACTCGCGGAAGGCCTTACCGTAGTTTCAGCCGAAACCGCGGGCTGCGAGTGTCTGTCCTTGTCCTTCTGTTTTTTCATCAAATGCGATGTCGGAGTCTCCGACGGCATTTTATATGAAAAATTAGTCCCAAAAACTTCCTCTGCAAACTCCGACCGACGTCTAAGAGTTCGCCGGTTGAAGGAAGCACAGGCTGAACAGGCCGAGACGTCGTGGTCTGGGCCTAAGCAAGGGAGGCAGTAGGAGTGGAAATCCTTATGAGGTATTTGTTTCCCACAAGTTAAACAATTATTTACTTTATCTGACATCGGCTGAGGCACGAAAGAGTCCCCAACGGGGTACTTAGCTTTTTCAAAGTCTTCGGTAGCTGAATCACAGGATCTGACCGATCGGCACTTGCGAACTGCTTCTGCTTCGAGCACCGCGCGGCAAGAAAGACTGGGGAAAATGGCGTCGGCTGATGCTTTTATACCCCAGACGCTCTGACGTCGGGGAAAGTGCGACATCAGCCGAGGCCAGACCCAGACTTTGGAATCCGGCCGACCGAAGGGCTGCCTGAGGCAGGACAACCCATATGTTATGGCTGCAGATGCATCCTTGAAGGACATCTAGCAGCTGTTCAGTTTTCCTGAGAGGCTTAGTCCTGTCCAAATAAAATCTAAGTTGTCTGTGCACGTCCAAAGAATGCAGTATTCATTCTCTGTTGTTCTGTGGATTAGAAAAGAAGGTTGGCAAATAAATGGACTGATTGAGGGCCACGCTGGATACCACCTTGGGCATAAAGTAAGGATTGGTCCTGAGGGACACCCTGTCCGCATGGAAGATGATGAAGGGCTCCACTGCCATGAGGGCATGTAATTCAGACACTCTTCTTGCTGAAGTGATGGCTAGAAGGAAGGCTGTTTTCTAAGAAAGGAATTTCAACTCTGCAGTTGCAGCTGGCTCAAAAGGAGGTAGAGTTAGCTTTTCCAATACAAAGTTAAGGTCCCAGGCTGGAGTAGGGGCTCTCCTGGGTGGTCTTAAATTTTTTGCCCCTCTGAGGAATTGTTTCAGCAGGGGGTGAGAGAAGAGGGGAGTGTCAGTATTATACTGTACTGAAATGGCTGAGGCATGAATTTTAATAGAAGAGAAGGAAATACCCTTGTGAAGCATCTCTGTTAAGTACTGAAGAATATGTGATAAGCTGGGCACAGATGTGCCCATCCCCTGAGTTTGGCTCCAGGAACAGCATCTTTTCCACTTTTCAGCAAAGGAGTTTCTAGTACTAGGCCTCCTTGTCTCCAGAATGACATCCAGCACTTGCTTACTGAGGGATGGTATTGGAGAGCTCAAGTAATTAGCCAGGCTGCAAGGTTCAGGGTTTGAAGCTGGGGGTGCAGAATCTGGCCCTCCTGCTGGAACAGCATGGAAGGGGTCAGAGGCAGGTGCCATGGTTCCAGCAGTGACATACTGCACAAGAAGGGGTACCCAGTGTTGGCGTGTCCAGTCTGGTGCAATGAGTATTGTCCTTGGTTTGTCCTGTTTGATCTTTAGTAGAACTTTCGAGAGGACAGGCAGAGGGGGAAAGGTATAAACTGAGAAGCTTTCCCAAGTGAAGGACAAGGCATCCACTTTCCAAGCTTGTCTGTGGGGAGTCCTTGTGCAGAATGTGTCCAATTGGTAGTTCTGAGGGGAAGCAAAAGTACAGTTTTGTACCTACCATAAATGTAGATGTTCGAGGATCCACATTGCTGCAGTCCTAACTATTGGGTAGTCCGCTGTCCCAGTCGGCCCGAATACCAAAGTATATGGCTGACGTCGGTCAAGGCGCATTAGACTGACGTCAGTACGTCAGGGTACTAATGCGCATGACCGACGTCATATCCTCAGTCTTTTCTTGCCCCAGATGTCAGAAGACCCTAAAAAGACAAGGCCAAAACCAAAAACTCCAAACATTCCTGCACCAAAATATATACAATATATACAAAATTACCAGAGTATAACCTCACCTACACAACCACCCCTAAACACAGAGGGGAAGGAGGGAGGTATTGGACTGCAGCAATGTGGATCCTCGAACATCTACATTTATGGTAGGTACAAAACTGTACTATGTTCTTCATTCCACATTGCTGCAGTCCTAACTATTGGGTAGAATCCCAAAGCAGAGGTAAGGGAGGCTGGCAAATTATAAGGAAGCAGGAGCTGACAACATGCCTTGCAAAATAGCTGTGGCAAAACCAGCCCTAGATTTAGAGTAGAGAGGAAGGTGATAATGCTTAGAGAAAGTATGCACTGAACTCCAAGTAGCTGCCTCCAAAATATCCTTAGTTGCCACCCCCCTTAGAAATGCTGTAGAAGTGGCAGTAGCCCTAGTGGAATGAGGCCTAATCCCAGCTGGAATCTCCTTGCCATGATGGGAATAACAAAATGCAATGCAAAACCCAATCCACTTAGAAATAGTTTGTTTTGACACAGGCTTGCCCTGAGAACTCAAAGCAAAAGAAACAAACAACTGCTGAGACTGCCTAAAATCCTTAGTCCTGCTTAAATAATAACGCAATTGCCTGTGCACATCTAAAGTGTGCAAAATCTTTTCCCCTTTATTTTGGGGATCTGCATAAAAAGTAGGCAAATGAATAGTTTGGTTTAAAGCCACACTAGAAACCACCTTAGGCATAAAGGAAGGATTAGTACGTAATGATACCCTATCCTTATGAAAAATCAAAAAAGGCTCTACCGCCATAAGGGCCTGCAATTCAGAAACCCTTCTTGCAGAAGTAATGGCCAACAAAAAGCAGTCTTCCATGACAAGTATTTCAATTCAGCAGTAGCAGAGGCTCAAAAGGTTGTAGAGTAAGTTTCTCCAACACAAAATTGAGATCCCAAGCAGGAGTAGGAGCTCTACGGGGGTCTTATATTCTTTGCCCTCTAAGAAATTGCTTGAACAAAGGATGCGAAAACAATGGTGGGTCACAATCATAGTGAGCTGAAATTGCTGCAGCATGAATCTTAATGGAAGAGAAAGACAAACCTTTGTCCAATAACTCAGTAAGATATTGAAGAGCCACACTCAAATTAGGCTCAGAAATCTCCAAATTGTTTGCTGCACTCCAAAATAAAAATCTCTTCCATTTTTCTGCGTACACTTTCCTTGTACTAGGTCTTCTGGCTTCCATAATCACATTTAAAACTTGTTGAGGAAGTTGAGACCTGCTGTGTTTCAAAACAGAATATGCCAGGCTGTTAGATGAAGAGAGTGAAGCTTGACATTGAGCAGGTGACCGTCCCTCTGAGACAACAGGTGTGGAATCAAAGGTAAAGGCCATGGAGGCTTCCTTACCAGACTCCTCAGTAATGGGTACCAGTGTTGCCGAGGCCAATCTGGAGCTATTAAAATCATCCTTGGCTTGTCTTGTCTGACCTTTAGGAGCACCTTTGGGAGAAGAGGCAGAGGTGGAAAGGCATACACATGAAGATTTTTCCAACTGAAAGAAAGAGCATCCACTTTCCAAGCTGTGTGATGAAACCTCTTTGTGCAAAACTTTGGCAGCTGGTGGTTTAGTGGAGAAGCGAACAGATCTATGTCTGGAGTTCCCCATGACACTGTCAATTTTCGAAATACATGAAGATCCAGTTTCCACTGTGGGGATCCATGATTTGTCTGCTTAACACATCTGCTAAGGAGTTCTGTGCTCCCGGCAGAAACCTTGCCTGAAGAGTTAGTTGCAAGCTGAGCGCAGTCTCCCATAAAATCATTGCTTGCCTGCACAACGGGTAAGAATGTGTTCCCCTTGTTTGTTGATGTACCACATGACAGTTGTGTTGTCTGTTAGAATCAACACCTGCCCTGGAAGAAGTAACTCCTTGAAAGCCATTAATGCAAACTGGACTGCTAACATCTCTTTCATGTTGATATGTAGATGCTGTAGTCTGGCAGGCCACTTGTCTTGTATCCACTTTCCATTTAGATGAGCTCCCCAAGCAATGTCTGAGGCATCTGTCGTTAGAATCTGACTCGCCTCTGGCCGGGTCACAGAGAGTCCCTTGTTTAGGTGACATTCCTGAGCCCACCACAAAAATTCCTTTTGAATGCAAGGTATGATTTGAATGACAGTGTCCAAATCCTGGCAGTGCTGTGTCCATACATTTTGAGATACCATTGCAGCTTCCTCATATGCAGTTTGGCATTGGGAAGCACCAGAATATAAGATGCCATGAACCCTAAGGCTTGAAGGACTGTCCTTGCAGTCAGCCCGGACTGAAGAGATAGTTGATGGAAGTAACTGGAAAGATTCTTTTGTTTGTCCAGGGTTAAAAGGCCATCTGGGCTGCTGTATTCAGTCTCACACCCAGAAAGCACATGTCTTGAGAGGGTACTAGACTGGACTTTATTTCGCTCACAGAATACCCTAGGCATCTTAGCACTGCTATCACAAATTCCAAATGCTGTAAAGGTCTTCCTTTTCTTGAGCCAGAATCAGGCAGTCGTCCAAGTAAGGATAGATTTGAATTCCTTTTAGCCTGAAATAAGCTATCACTGGAGCCAGAACCTTTGTGAATACTCTGGGCAGTAGATAAGCCAAAGGGCAATGCAGAGAACTGATAATGAGAATTTCCAGCTCGAAAACACAGATACTTCCTGCAACTTAGTCTGATAGGCACATGAAGGTAAGCTTCCTTGAGATCTAAAGTTACCATCCAGTGATCTTTGCCCAGCAGAGGTAAAAGCTGTTGTAACGTCAACATTTTGAACTTGGGAATGTCCAGATAAGTGTTGAGGATAGATAAATCCAAAATTGGTCTCCACGTGTTCCCCTTCTTCGGTACTAGGAACAGGCGAGAATAAAATCCTAGGCCCCTTTCTGGCACAGGAACTGGCTGAATGGCCCCTATTTGGAGCAACAGAGAAATTTGCTTGTGAGCCTCTTTTCTTTGTAGAGGAGGAATGTCTGGCATGCCTTTGAAAGGAGGCAAGGTATGGAAATAAAACCTGTAACCGTGGTGAATGATATCCAAAACCCATCTGTCTTGGGTAATTAAATCCCAATTTTCTTTGAAAAGAGCCAGCCTTCCTCCCAAAGGTGCTGCCAGGCGAGAATGTACTGGCAGCTGAAAAGGTAGGTCATTGGGTCTGTTTACGAAAGGACTGACCCCTGCCCTCACCAGAAGTCTGAGCAGGTGAACTCCTGTTCTAGGCCTAAAAGAACCTTGAGCTCTGCCCCTACCACGCCTAGACCTACCCCTAGACTGGGAATCATAAGCAGGATATGTCCATCCCTTAGTAGGCCAATTTCTACTAAACTTGGAGGCTGCACCTGCAAAAAATCCTTAACAGTTTGCATAGACTTAGCCTTGTCCTCCATTTTCTTTAAAACTGCTTCCACAGGCGAACCAAACAACACATCAGACTGTAAAGGAGCATCCAGAATCCTTGTTTTAACATGCTCAGCTAAATTCTGATCCCTCAACCATGCATGCCTACGAAGAACAGAACCAGTGGCAGCCACCCTCGAGGAGGCCTGCACAGCATCAAAACCACACTGCAAGGAATGCTTACCCACCTGTTCAGACACATGAACTAAATCCTGCAACTCTTTACACTCAATACCTTCCGCCAGAGCATCCACCTTAGATTTCAATTGTGAAAGGAGATAATTCTGATATTTTAACATGTGAAACTGACAATTCAACGCCCTCATGGCTAAAGTGGAAGAAGTATACACTTTCTTTCCCCATCTATCCAAAGTCCTTGCCTCTTTATCAGGAGGAACAGGATTTTTAACAACAGAAGCCTTCACACCTTTAGGCCCCTGAGATACAGTTTCCGGGTCTGCCCTAGGACTCTTAAAAAGATACTTATGAGCTTCAGGCACCCTATAGTACCTATCCGGTTTAACTGGGGCAGGAGGCAAAGAATCAGGATTCAGGGAAGCCTCTGCAAAAACATCTTCCACCACATTCAAAACAGGAGGTATAGGTAAAGGCCTATGCTGGGGTAAAAACAAGAATTCCCTAAGCCTCTTCCTGGAATCAGAGAAATCTTGACCTTCCCATTTAAAATGCTCCCTCATGGAATGCAGAGTCTCTGAAAATGAAAAATCCTCAGGAGGAGAAGCTGAAGGAGTAGAATCATCCACATCAGAATCAGAATAAGGAGGATACTCCTGCAAGTCTTCAGCCAAGACTCAGAAGCCTCCGAACATTGCTCAAAACTCTCAAACTCAGGTTCCACCCTAGGCCTCTTATCAGGAGGGGGCATAGAACCTCTAATCATAGTAATCAAATCCTCTGCCATTTTAAGCATATGTTTCTTAGGCAAGGACCCTGAAGCAGTAGGAGAAACCCCACTGAAGCTAAACTTGGCCTGCCTCTCAAAGAGGCCTTGGAAACAGAAGGGAGGCTCTAACCACCTTAGGAAGAGAGGGAAGAACAGCCACCTGAGAAGCCCCTTCAGCCTGGCCTACTTCCTGAGAGGACACATCCTGTAACAGTAAAGTCTCTCCCTGAGACTCCAAAGAAACTCCTGGCAGAACCTCCGGCTCCACTGAGCCTTCTAAAGAACCGACGTCCGGGACTGTCGGTTCTTCCACTCTAGGCTTTGCTGCTTTGTCCTTGCGCTTTTGGCCGAAGCGGGCGTCGGAGCATCCGACGGCATTTTATAATTACAACGCTTCCCAAAAACTAACCTGGCACAGTCTAACCTTCTCTTAATAGTGTGTTTGTTAAATCTAGCACAAGAGCGGCATCCAACAACGTCGTGCTCAGGCCCTAAACAAGGTATACACAAAGTATGGTAATCCCTATGAGGTATCTGTTTCCCACAAGAAATACAGTTATTCACTTTTTCTGACATCCGGTTAAATACTGAGGCAAGAAAAAACCAAAATATTCCCCAACGGGGTACTTAGCCAACTTTGATTCGGTCTGAAACTCTGACTTCAGAAACTTTCAGAACGCCAACCTGCACTCGCAAAACTACTTCTGCATCGGACCATGCGGCAAAAAAGACTGAGGATATGACGTCGGTCATGCGCATTAGTACCCTGACGTACTGACGTCAGTCTAATGCGCCTTGACCGACGTCAGCCATATACTCTGGTATTCGGGCCGACTGGGACAGCGGACTACCCAATAGTTAGGACTGCAGCAATGTGGAATGAAGAACATCAGGTCTATCTCTGGGCTCCCCCATTTGTTTCACAACATGCTGAATATCTTTGGTTCCAGTTTCCACTCGTGTGGGTACATGAGATTTCTACTTTGGTTGTCTGCCAGTGAATTTAGCTTGCCTGGCAGGAATTGAGCTTGTAGGTGCACTTGGTAGCTCAAGGCCGTGTTACACAGAGCCATGGCTAGTCTGCAGAGAGGGTATGAGTGGGTTCCCCCCTACTTGTTTATGTACCACACAACAGTGGTGTTGACTGTCTTTACCAGTAATTGTACTGGAAGAATGTGGTCCTTGAAGGCTGTCAGAGAATTCTGTACAGTTAACATTTCTTTTTGATTGCTATGCAGGTGCATTTGACTCTGGTTCCATTTGCCCTGAATCCACTGCACTGCCAAGTGAGCCCCCCATGCATAGTCTGATGCGTCTGTTGTTAGGGTTTGGGCGGCAGGGGGTAGAGTGAATGGCAGTCCCTTGTTGTGGTAGCAGGCCTCTGCCCACCAAAGGAACTCTGTCTTTATACAAGGAATGACAGGAATCATTGATTCCAGGTCCTGAGAATGTTGACACCATAGACTTTTTAGATACCATTGTAGTTTCCTCATATGCAGTCTTGCATATGGAATTAGTAAGATGCAAGAGGCCATGAATCCCAGGGCTTGCAGTATTTTCCATGCAGATAGTTGGGTCTTTGTGGCCAGTAGTTTGAATAAGGCTGTCAAACTTGTTTCTCTGGCGTGAGGTAGGCCATCTGGGAAGTTGTGTTCAAGCTTGCTCCCAGGAATACAATTTGTTGGCAGGGTACTAGGTGAGATTTCTTTTCGTTTATGGTGTACCCCAGTGAGGTTAGCAGTTTCTTTACAAATGCCAGATGATTTAATAGTATGTCCTGGCTTTATGCCTGAATTAGACAATCGTCCAGGTATGGGTATATTTGAATATTTCTTTGCCTGCAGAATGCAATGACTGGAGCTAGGCACTTTGTGAATACCCTGTACGCAGTAGACAAGCCAAAGGGCAGTGCAGAGAACTGAAAGTGCATGTAGCCTGCTCTGAAGCGTAGGTATTTTCTGCAAGATTCCCTTATTGGGATGTGCAGGTAGGCTTCCTTTAAGTCCAATGTTGCCAACCAGGCATTTTTGCCTAACATGGGAAGCAGCTGATGAAGAGTTAGCATTTTGAATTTTTGAATTTTGGGATTACCAAAAAGGTGTTTAGGATAGACAGGTCCAGGATAGGATGCCAGGAGTTGTCTTTTCTGGGTAGAAGGAAAAGTCTCAAGTAAAAACCTTGTCCCCATTCTTCTGCTGGCACAGGTTGAATAGCCCTGATACTTAGAAGAGAGAGGACCTGCTGTTGAGCCTCTGCCCACTGATTTGGGGGTAGGTCTGGCCAACCATTTGGGGTTGGTAAGGTGTGGAAGTGGAATCTGTATCCTTGGGAAACTATATTTAAAACCCATTTGTCTTTGGTAACGAGTTCCCAGTTTTTTGCATGCAGGGCGATCTTTTCCCCTAAAGGAGCAAAAAGTTGAACAGGGCTTGGAAGGTTTAAGGTTAAGTCATTGTGACAGTTTACCATAGGTGGGTGTCTTACTACTTCCAGTTTTGGAAGTAGGAGCCCCCCACTGCTTAGACCTGTGAATACCTTGAGACTGTAGCCTATGTGGTCTGCTGATCCTGGGTTTGGACTGAGAAGGCCTGTAAGACACAGGAAAGTACCAATTCTTAGAAGGCCAATGCCTACTAAATCTGGGAGGCTGTACTTGCAGGAAATCTTAAAAGTTTGCATAGATTTAGCTTTTTCCTCCATCTTTTAAGTACTTCTTTTGCTTTGGTGCCAAACAGGCAGTCTTGGTTTAAGGGAGCATCCAGTAATTTAGCTTTAACATGATCTGTCAAAGTTTGCTCCTTAAGCCAAGAATGCCTTCTAAGGACAGACCCAGTGACAGCAGCCCTGCAAGTTGCTTCCAAGGAGTCAAAGCCACATTGCAAAGTACATTTACCAACTTGTTCAGCAGAATGCATTAAATCATGTAATTCTTTATTTTCGGCACAGTCAGGAATCAACATCATTTTCTATTTAAATAATCCAATAATATGCTGCTGATACTTTAACATATGAAACTGGCAGTTTAAGGCCCTAATGGCCAAAGTAGCAGAAGTGTATACCTTTGTACCCCACCTGTCCACGGCCCTGGAATCTCTATCAGAGGGGGTAGAGTTTTTGCCAGTAGTAGCCTTAATACCTTTGGGTCCCATGGAAATGGCCTCTGGGTCCGCAGTATGATTTTTAAAGAGGAACTTGTGAGAGTTAGGTACTCTGTAATACCTGTCAGGTTTCCTGGGAGCCAGAGGTAAAGTGTCTGGGGCCAGGCTAGATTCCATGAAGGCATCATCTACAATGTCCAGTACAGGAGGGATAGCTAAAGGCCTGTGTTGAGGTAGGTGTAAGAATTCCCTACGCCTCTTTTTGGAGTCAGAGTAACCCTGGCTTTCCCAGCGAAAATGCTCCCTAAGAGACTGCGCAAAGTTTCACCAAAAGAGAAATCTTCTGGAAGCAGTGGTTATGGAGTCCTCTGCATCAGAATCCTCATAGGTAGACAAGGGCAAATCCTGGTCATCAGAAGAAACAGAAACTTCAGAATCCGGATCAGAAGAATTTGAAGGAAAATCAGTTCTAGGTCTCTTAGAGGGAGAAGGCTGGCTTCCCCTAATTAGAGTAAGAAGGTCTTCAGCCATTCTTATCATTTGTTTTTTAGGCATATGGGCCTGACTATGCAGTTTAAACGTCGGTTTTCTAGGAGTGGATCGCGTTTTAGGCCTTGAAGAAGAAGATGGCGTCGGTTTGATATGCAAGTCAGTAGGTCTGAATACACCATCAGAAGTCGGTGCCTGCACAGCGGCTCCGGACCCATCCAAGGTAGAGACATCCGCAGGTTCCATAGTTGAAGAAGCATCTCGCGGCATACCGGACTCCAAATGGGTCTCAGTAGAGACCTGCGAATCTGAAGTAGTGGATATCGGGGGCTGCGAAAGCACCTCACTGAGTACCGGCGAACTAGCGACTAGCTTAACGGAAGTGTTGTCGGCAGCTTTGGACCTATGCGGCCTGTCTTTATCCTTACGTTTTTTTTCGGAAGGTCAGTTGTCGGATGGTTTACTGAAGCCATTTCTGGATAATTAAACAGAGTACTGAAATAGTTTGATGCAAAAATTAACAGACGAATAGTTTGAGGATTGAATAAGGCACAAAACCGACAGCGAGGGATGTTGTGGTCTGGGCCTAAGCAAGGAATGCACTATGAATGAAAATCTTTATGAGGTAGTTGCTTTCCACGAGTAATACAATTGTTAACTTTTCCGGACATCGGTTTAGAGCAAGAAAAAGGATCCCCAACGGGGTACTTAGCTTTTCTGAAGACTTCGGTTCTGAAACTCGAAAATGAAAATTTCAGGAGTCGGCTGACCGGCAATTGCGAACTGCTTCTGCTTCGGGTACTACAGGGCAAGAAAGACTGATGCAATGGCATTGGCTGTATGCTTCATACCCCTGACTACCCGACGTCATGGAAGAAGAGACAGCAACCAACACAGGACCCAAGACTTTGATAATCAGGCCGGCTGAGGACTACCTGCAAGCAGATAACCCAAATGTAATGACTGCAACAGTGAAACACGAAGAACATCTTTCATTTGCAAAAGTTCATACCATTTTTGCTTTTCAGAAATTTATGAACAGTACCATTTGAAAAATTCCCTCATGTTATTAATAGTTTCACCAAAAGAAATTTCTTCAACTGGGGAATTTCCCAGCATTAGATTCCTGCTCTGGAGATGCATATTCTAGAGGAGATGTAATTTTTATAGACTATGCTAAGGAGTCTTCATTAGAGGAAGAGCCATCACTAACAGGAGAGAGAAAGTACAGTTGTGTACCTACCATAAATATAGATGTTCGAGTGTATTCACTGTTGCAGTCATTACAATTGGGTTATCCTGCTGGCAGGCTACCCGCAGTCGGCCCGAGTTCCAAAGTCTAGGTCCGGCGTCGGTTGCTTGTCGCCTCCTCCCTGACGTCAGTGCGCCAGGGGTATAAAAGATTCAGCAGACGCCATTTTCTTCAGTTTTTCTTGCCCCAGATGTCAGGTGCCCCAAAAATGGTAGGCTAAATTATGCCAATAAGCATGCATGCACAAAAAACGACTTTTCCTTCATCTACAAGCAAATGCATCACATAGGTTGTATTTAATAGAGAAGTACAGATAAGTCCCAGCAAAGAAAAAGGGGGATGGTGGGAGCGTAACATGGACTGCAACAGTGAATACACTCTAACATCTACATTTATGGTAGGTATACAACTGTACTATGTTCTTCTTGTTTCACTGTTGCAGTCAATAAAATTGGGTTGAATCCCAAAGCTAAGGTTGGGAGGCTGGTGCTAAATAGGATTAGGGGAGTCTATCAGGCCCGCAGAACTGCAGTGGCAAAGCCTGCCCTGGATTTAGAGTAGAGAGGTAAGTGATAGTGTTTTGTAAAAGTATGCAATGAACTCCAAGTTGCAGCCTCTAAGATGTCTTTGGTTGGTACTCCTCTGAGGAAGGCTGCTGAAGTGGCTGCTGCTCTGGTTGAATGTGGCCTAATGTCCTTAGGCACTGATTTGCTATGATGTGAATAGCAGAAATGAATACAGTGGCTTATCCACTTTGAAATAGTCTGCATTGAGATAGGCCTTCCTTGTGATGCTGCTGCATATGACACTAGAAGCTGTTCAGTCTTTCTGATAGCTTTGGTTCTGTCCAAGTAGAAGCCTAGCTGTCTGTGAATGTCCAAAGAATACAGAATTCTCTCACCCTTATTCTGCGGGTTTGGATAAAAGGTAGGCAAATTAATTGTTTGGTTAAGGGCCACACTGGAGACTACCTTAGGCATAAATGTAGGGTTTTTCTCAGAGAAACCCTGTCAGGATGGAAAATGATAAAGGGTTCCACAGCCATGAGTGCCTGTAACTCTGAGACTCGCCTAGCGGAGGTTATTGCTAGGAGCAGAGCTGTTTTCCAGGATAAGAATTTTATATCAGCTGCAGAGGCTGGTTCAAACAGAGGCAGTGTAAGTTTTTCCAAGACATAGTTTAGGTCCCATGCAGGCATTGGTGCTCTCTTGGGGGTCTTATGATTTTGGCCCCTCTGAGGTACTGCCTTAGTAATGGATGAGAAAAAATAGGTGGTTCTGTATTGTAATGAGCTTAAATGGCCGAGGCATGAATTTTAATTGATGAAAAAGAATTTTAATTGATGAAAAAGAAAGGCCCTTCTCCAGCATCTCAGTTAGGTATTGCAAAATCCGAGGAATATTTGGAGCAGTCATATCAACTCATTTTGCCTGGTTCCAAGCACAGAATCTCCTCCATTTTTCTGCATAAGATTTCCTGGTGCTAGGCCTCCTGGCCTCCAAAATAACATCCATTACTGCTTTAGAGAGAGGTGTGCCTTAAGAGGCTACATTATCCGCCATGCTGCCAGGTTTAAGGTCTTGAGTTGGCTGTGCAGTATCTGACTGTCTTGTTGAGTCAATAAGTGAGGGATTTGAGGCAATGTCCAAGGTGGGCATTGAGACAAGTTCTTTAGGATAGGGTACCAGTGCTGGCGGGGCCAGTCTGGGACAATCAGTACCATATTGGGTTTCTCTTGTCTGACCTTGAGGAGTACCTTGGAGAGGAGAGGCAGAGGAGGAAAAGCATAAACTGTTGTGCAGAATCTTTGCAGTTGGTAGTTGTGAGGGGAGGCAAAGAGATCTATGTCCGGGCATCCCCAAGTCCTTGTTATCATGCTGAATACTTGTGGATCCAATTTCCACTGGTGGGGATCCATTAGTTTTCTGCTTAATTCGTCTGCCAGAGTATTTGTCCTTCCTGGCAGGAATTGTGCTTGCAGATGTACTTGGTAAGTCAATGCTGTATCCCACAAGTTCATGGCTAGCCTGCAGAGGGGGTAGGAATGTGTGCCTCCTTGCTTGTTTATGTACCACATGACTGTGGTATTGTCCATCTTTATTAGCAGTTGTCCTGGATGAAGAAGATCCTTGAAGGCTGTCAGGGCATTCTGAACAGCTAACATCTCTTTTTGATTGATATGTAGATGCATTTGACTTGTGGACCATGTGCCCTGAATACATCTTCCTGCCATATGGGCACCCCAGGCATAATCTGATGCATCATGTCTGCCTGGCTGTGGGTAAGGTGAATGGCTGTCCCATGTTGTGGTGACAGGCTTTTGTCCACCATTGAAAACTCCTGTTGCAGGCAGGGAATGAGGGTAATTATTGTTTCCAGGCTGTAGCAATGTTGAGTCCAAACACTTTTTAGATACCACTGAAGTTTCCTCATATGCAGTCTTGCATATGGAATTAGCAGAATGCAGGATGCCATGAAACCCAAAGCCTGCAGAATGTTTCTTGCAGATAACTGGGTCTTTGTTGCCAACATTTTTAAATAAGTAGTCAGTTGGTTGTACTTGTCTGGCGTGAGATAAGCCATCTGGGCAGTTGTATTTAAGCTTGCACCCAGGAATATTATCTCTTGAGAGGGTACTAGTTTTGAATTCTTTCGTTTACTGTGTACCCTAGACTTGTTAGCAATCTCTTTACAAACGCCAGATGCTGTAGTAGAATGTCCTTGTTCTCCGCTTGTATAAGGCAGTCCGCCCAGGTAAGGATACATCTGTATTCCTCTCTGTCTGCAAAATGCAATTACTGGTGCAAGGCACTTTGTGAAGACCCTGGGCGCAGTAGATAAGCCAAAGGGCAGTGCAGAGAATTGGTAGTGCATTGAGCCACCTTTGAGTCTGAGGTATCTTCTGCATGTTTGTCTGATTGGGACATGCAGGTATGCCTCTTTTAGATCTAAGGTCACAAGCCAAGCCCTCTTGCCCAACATGGGCAGAAGCTGCTGTAGAGTCAACATTTTGAATTTTGGGATATCCAGATATGTGTTTAGAATGGATAGGTCAAGTATTGATCTCCAGGCTTTGTCCTTTCTGGGTACCAAGAACAGTCTTGAATAGAATCCTTGTCCCTGCTCTTGCTCTGGCACTTGTTGAATGGCCCTCATGTCCATAAGGGATGAAACTTGTTTTTGTGCCTCTGCCCATTGATTGCGTGGCAGGTCTGGCATACCGTTTAGCTTTGGCAGGGTGTGAAAGTGGAACCTGTAGCCTTGTGACACTACATTTAGAACCCATTTGTCTTGGGTGATCATTTGCCAGTTTTGTGAAAATAGTGCTAGTTTCCCCCCAAAGGCGCTGCCAAAAGGTAAGTGCTTGGTGCTGGAAGTGGAAAGTCATTGAGACTGTTTCCTGTATGGCTGTGATTTTTCCTTATGGCTGTGATTTTTCCTCTCCGCTCTTGGAGGTAGAAGCACCCCATTGTTTAGGCCTATATGAACCTTGTGGCTGTGATCTGCCCCTGGGGCGTCTGTACCTGCCCCTTTGTGGTCTATCTGACACTGGGAAGGACAAATTCTTTGTAGGCCAGTTTCTGGTAAATCTGGGAGGCTGTATCTGCAAGAAATCCTTGACTGTTTGCATAGATTTAGCTTTGTCCTCCATTTTCTTCAATACCTCTTCTGCTTTAACCCCAAACAAAGTCATGCTGTAAAGGAGCGTATAATAGTTTTGCTTTAACATGTTCAGGCAGATTTTGTTCTTTTAACCAAGCATGCCTTCTAATGACAGAACCTGTAACAGCGGCCCTGCAGGAGGCCTCAAGAGAATCAAAACCACATTGCAAAGTATGCTTTCCAACTTGTTCAGCTGCATGCAATAAATCCTGCATTTCTTTATTGTCTGCACATTCTGTATTTGCTGACAGTTTCTGTTTAAGCAGAGACATAAGATATTGTTGATACTTAAGCATATGGAATTGGCAATTTAAGGCTCTTACTGCCAAGGTAGCTGAGGTTTAAATCTTTTTGCCCCATCTGTCTAGGGCCCTAGAATCCCTATCAGAGGGAATAGGTTTTTTTTTGCAGTAGATCTGTCTAGGGCCCTAGAATCCCTATCAGAGGGAATAGGTTTTTTTTGCAGTAGAAGCCTTGACCCCCTTGGGACCCTGAGAGATGGTTTCTGGGTCAGCTGCAGGGTTCTTATAGAGAAATTTATGTGCATCTGGAACCCTATAGTATCTGTCTGGTTTAACAGGGGCTCGTGGTAAAGAGTCTGGAGAAAGACTAGCTTCTGAAAATACATCGTCTACAATGTCTTAAACAGGCGGGATAGCAAGGGGCCTGTGCTGGGGTAATAACAGGAAGTCTCGGAGCCTTTTCTTGGATTCTGAGTAATCTTGGCTCTCCCAGTGGAAATGCTCCCTCATAGTATGCAGAGTTTCCCCAAAAGAATAATCCTCAGGGTAAAGATTCTTCAGCATCAGAATCCTCATAGGGAGGAATAGAGTAATGCTGTTCAGAGGAGGAATCAGAGGAAATGGAAACCTAGTCTGAAGATTCATATTCTAACTCTTGCCTAGGCCTCTTATCAGGAGGGGGATGTGATCCCCTGATCAAAGTAATAAGGTCTTCGGCCATTTTGAGCATCTGTTTTTTAGGCATGGAGGCCTGTCCAGGTGAATGCTGTACTTGTTTCTTTGTCTTTAGAGCTGCTTTAGTCTTTGTCTTGGTAGCTGGAATAGGTTTCACATATAGCTGTGTAGGCCTGAAAACACCCTCAGAAGCCAATGCCTGCTCAGCGGCCCAGACCCATCTGAGGGAATAGTTTCCGAGTGTCCAATACCTTGAGTATCCAGAGGCCTAGTCGGCTCCACGTGGGAGTCGGAAGCGGCCTGTGGCTCTGAGGTAGCGGGTGTCAGGGGCTGCGAAAGCACCTCACTGAGAACCGGTGACAGGCCTAGAAGAAGCCTCGTTGTCAGTTTTGGATCTCAGATGCCTGTCCTTCACTTTTTCTTTACATTTTTTATATACTCCGGTAGTCGGTTGATCAGACGGCATTATATAGTTAAATCTTCTGCCAAAGTAATGGAATGCAAAATTGTACCGACGCTTAATAGTGCGTTGGTTAAATCTAGCACAAAACCAACAACTAGCAACGTTACGATCAGGGCCTAGGCAAGGAATACAGTAAGAATGAAAATCCTTATGAGGTATTTGCTTCTCACAAGAAATAGAGTTATTAACTTTTTCTGACATCGGTCTGGAGCAACAAAAAAGTTTCCCCAATAGGGTACTTAGCTTTAATGAAGACCTTGGATCTGAATTTCGTATTTGAAAAACTCAGGAGTCGGCCGATCGGCACTTGCGAACTGCTTTTGCTTCGGGCACCGCGCGGCAAGAAAGAGTGAAAAAAATGGTGTCGGCTGCATCTTTTATACCCCTGGCGCACTGACGTCAGGGAGGAGGCAACAGCAACCGACGCTGGACCTAGACTTTGGAATTCAGGCTGACTGAGGGTAGCCTGCCAGCAAGATAACCCAATTGTAATGACTGCAACAGTGAAACACGATGAACATCCTGTTCCCAAACTCTTTGAACAGGAGAATACGTAAAAGAAGGAACAGGAATAACAGAGGAAGGCTTCAAAGCCATCAGAGCCTTAATTAAACCCAGAGAGAAAGCACTCCAGTCACACTGAGGAGCAGAAGGGGCCTGAGAGTGTCTAGTCTTTTGCTTTATCTTAACATACAATTCAGCATGAGGAGACATGGAGGAACTCAACATAGGCCTAGTGTCTGGAATCATCTCAGGCTGATCCCTAGCAGGAGTGGAATGTCCCTGGAGCCCTCAAGTGCAGCAAACCGCGGCTCTTCATGTCTGCCTAAAAAGGACATCTGCACTGCCTCTGTAGATGTGTCTAATGTAGATTCCTTCGCGATTTCCTATGGGGAACCCACTGAAGAACCAGACCTGAACTCCGTACCCATCACCGGGTCTTCACTGACCTCAAGGGAAATGGAAATAAGAGATGCAGCAAAATAGGACTTGGGTCTAGGTTTGCTAACCTTCCTCTTCAAAATCAGCACAACAGAAGGATGCCTGGAACCTTCCATAATGTTTTTAGCCAGATGTTTAAGACACTGACTCTCTAAGTAGAGATTTAGAGCCAAAAGTCAGCTACACAAAGTTTTAGGAACAAAGGCCTGACAAATAGAACAGAAATGGTGGTTGTGATTGGGGCCTAGGCAGAAGAGTTAAAGGTCATGGCTATCTTTATGTGGAATCTGCCTTCCACATCTACACTTGCCCTTCCTGGATGACATGAACTAACTACAAAAGACAGTGGAAAAGAAATAAATCCACAATGGGGCACTTGCCTGATTTTGTTTGTTGCTGCCAGCTTTCAGATAACAGACTGACGTACCAGTAAAGCGTTCCGAATGGGGATACAATGTTCTGAGGATTTTTATGTGCGGACATCCTTTTATGGCTGACATTGTCAGAACATATGTGTGACATCCCATGTACCTGCAGTAGCTAAAAGCCAGACGTTGGGTTGTTGGGAGGAGGACTTCCCACATGTAAAGAGTACTGCAACACTGAATAGAAGTACATCAAGTTTTGCTTTTCAAAATAAAGCTCACATACTCCATGAACATTTAGTGACTTCATCAGAGTAGGTTCTTGCTATAGAAGAATGAATTAAAAAAGAGGTGATGTGATTAATCTGATATGACTGAATTATTTTCAAATTAAAACTGACATTGCTTTTCAGAAAGAAATGTGTTAAAACTGACATTGCTTTTCAGAAAGAAATGTGTTTTGAAGTGGGCATATTAACTTAATGGGATGATCTGGGGTCAAGAAATCTATTGGCTCAGGTATTAATATTAAAAATGCAATATTCTAATTCAGATTCACAAATGCATCAGTGCATTCTTTTAGATAGCTGGAAACACCTTGGCCGTTGTTACATATGACATGAATGCATGATTAATTTTGAGAATCCCCCGTACTGTAACAATTACAGACACTTCATTTTAAAAGGTAACGTCTGTAAAAAAAATTAGCAATATCATAACAGGCCTTGTGTTCATTTTTACAGTTGCAGGAATCCTCAGCACAGTTATGAACTGTATGTTAGAAGCATTATACTAAAATTAATTTTCACAGGTGTAATAAATTGCCTGACAACAATTATTAATTAACATATGTCTGAAGAAGTATACCACCACACCACAAAAAAATCCCTTTCCCAATACAGGAACCTGGTTCAAGGACTGATTATTTTTTTCTAAACAAGATATTTATGATGGGACTGCAGAATAATAATTCATTGTGTGGTTATTTCATTATACAACCTGTCATTTCTAAAGTTTAGAAAGAAATGCTGACTGCTACTACTGGAAATTAAACAATCCCTTCCTTAAGGACAGCATCCCATGAGAACTATACCAAAACATGTATATCAAAACTGAGACATTAATATTACTTGGCTGACATCCTTATGTGTTACAGAATGCATTTTAAACAAACCATCAGGAGCTAATCAAGTAACCTTCTGATGAATAGCACAGAAAAGGCTTGTGTAATCAGTTATTAGAAGAAAATAAACCCATTAAGTACGATTTTGCTGTTTCTACAGGGTAAACTTAGAATATTTTGACTGATCTAAGAAGATGCTTTCTATTCCATTAAAACTGTATCTATTTTTTTCTAACATTATGACTAGTAATGTGTGTACAGAAAACAAACATCATTAACTGAATCTGTCATTAATATCTAAAAAGAACTCAGTTGTAACTGCAGAAATAATCTTGTTTCCATTTTTATATGACAGCTCCCTTCTTAAATAATTTTCACTTTCTTGCCCCTGTTCAATATAAATGTTCTTTCTTTGGCAGTAAATCTTCCATTTATAAAGTTACAACTCCCATTGCATCCTTGAACAACAACTGTAAATAATTAATTCTGTAATATTCAGTCACCTTATCTCAGCACACTACTATGTAGTGTTGGATAATACAAAGCTTCCTTTCACATTGTTCACCTCAGTAGGCTTGTAAGGGTACTGTTAAAAACAAGACAAAGGTTATTTTCTTGTTAAGGCCTGCATCATCATATCATGCAAACAATCAGAGTTTAAGAAAAAAGTCAAACTCTATAGAGAAGCCCATCAGTTGTTTTTAAATTTACTGCTCTACATAATCTCATGTTGACTGGGTTCACAAGTTGTTGTGAGTTAGGACTTTTCTCAAGTGATGCGAAAAGAGTTTATAATAGTTGTAATTAATTGTAGAAAAATCTAAATAATTTGGCACACAGGCTGCAATAATATTTAAAAAAAAATGCAAGCCTTCATCCAAACCCAGAGCTTCAGGACAAATGAAACTGCATTATTTCCAATATGGACAAAGTACATCTTCATACAAAATCAATTAGAATATACACAAATCTCTCTCTTCCCATTTTTTGCTTGGGTATTACATTTCATTTTCTAGCTTCAAAGAGTTGTGTGATAAGGATATCTTTTTCCCCTATTACTTTTAATGCAGTTTTGGGCCCTTTACAGACACATCAATCACACTATAGAAACTGAACAGAAAACTACTAAACAGTTCTAACTTTTGTAATGACATTATCTTAAGAGCAGTAGCAGTGAAATCAGTCTCTTTACCAACTCTTCTGGGCATTTTAAAAAAATATTTCTTACTTTTATGGATGTTCTATTAATCTGACTATTTTAAATATATTCATGTTTTTTTTAACAAACCACTTCCTATTTTGGCATTCATTTCTCTTTCCTGTTTTATATATTTTCTCCAAATAATGACACAGGAAGATAAACAAAGATTCCAGAAACAATTACATGACACAGCAAAATATGAACCAACCTTCGTCCTATTTTCTCTTTAAACAAAACCGTTGACTTTGTAGTCCGACAAATATTCATGGTGCTCATGCAATGTTCCTTATCCAGGCAAATGATATTCCTCCCTTCTACACAGAACATTTACCATTTGCCCTTCAAAATTACTAGTAAAGACGCTGCTTCCTGACTAGCCAGAATTAACCTTTTCAGTGCCACTGATGGCAAATGAAATTTCATCTTGGATTCTCTCAAACCATTTCCTCCAAAGTCAAACAACATCAACTCTGGGGATAAATTCACCCATTCCTTTTCATACCTGCTCAACCAATCTTCCATTCCTCTCCACCATTCTTGAACTTGATAACATGTCCACCAACAATAGGCTGCGGTGACAAGTTGTACTCCATAGGGCCAGCACTTGGGCAGTGTATTTTGGTTAATCAACGATCACCTATGAGGTGAAAAATGTATACCATATAAAATTCTTACATTGTACTAATCTGTTATGAACAGACATATTATTCTTTTTAATTTCCCAAAATTAGTTTGCCATTGCTCTAAGATCTATTTTTCCATCTTACTAAAGACAGACTGCACATGCACCCTAGCTGCAGTATCTTTTTACAGATAAAAGCTAGCCTTTCTTATTTATCTGTAAAATATCTGTTTTATCAAGATAACTTCCATAGAAATTAAATATTTTTTTTACAAATTTTCCCAACAGCTTCCTCGTTGGGGTATTTATTCAAACGGGTTAACTCGGGTGCAATTTTCCTTGAGGACACATTTTTCCAGATCAATCCCTTTAAATCACGGGACCCAGATGAAGAAAAGTCCGTCACTCTTCTCACCCAAAAATCAAAGTTCATCAACACAGACGGACACAACATATTTTTCAGGTCCCATGCAAAGTCTAAATCTTTCTTATTTGTAGTTACACTATCTAAGTCACTAACCACAGAAGAAAATATCCCCATTCAGGTAATCACTAGAAAACATTAGCTTTCACCAATCATTCCAGATTTGGCATAACAATTCCTCCTCTATCAATACACTGTATTATGCTTTGCACACCGGCAGTATCATAATCTATGAACTACTGATGCGTGACTATTGCTAATTGAAAGCTTTACTCAGCACATTCCGTACTACTCTCTTAGAGCCACTCTGCCAAAGAAACTTTGTGAAAATTCTTCTTTTTGCATAAACCTGACTTACTACAGGTGAAAAATCATATTAATCACAAAAACAGTCAGAACAGGTTGTTAAAACATCTCAATGCATTTATGCTTCCTAAAAGAGAAAAATACCTTGAGGTTACAATCAACACTGTCTTGGATTTTCCTTAAAAGGGACCCTTTGTTTACGTCAACCATTACATGCATGTATACCTCAGTCCTTAATATTTTAATTCTTGAACCAAATTAATATATTCCACAGCAAAATTACAACCCTATTGACCAGTCAACAATCTCCTTGACTTTGCAAAAGTAATACTATATCCCTTTACATATGAGGCCTCACTTAATTATTGAAATAGTCACTTGACAGACCATCACCCGTGTTTGTAATTTCAGACAATTCTACTTAAACTATTAGCCCTGCAAGGATCACATGCAAGTTTGATTAGGGAAACAACTGCCAGTACAAAACATGTTGGAGCCAATGGACACCCCTGCCTTACTCAGTTTGTTAATTTGAGTTGTCAAACTATTAATTCACTTTTACACTAGCTTGTGATTTGAAATATATATTTCCAATAATATTATAATGCCCATCCAGAATTATTTTGCAAGAAAATAAGTATTTACTGCAACATTTTATTTGCATGAGCTATCTGTGTATTGGGACAGAACAAAAATTAAGATGTGGCAATGTATCATCTAGTTCTGACAATTTTCTAAAATGTATTTTAGCCAAAGTGTTTACCGTACATATTCAATAATAACACTAGTCTATAATGGGGCTTCATATAATTCAGGAGCCAAATATTCTGAGGAAAATTTACAAAAGCCTACTAGGACATGGTCTGAACCCAGGATTTTACCTTTCTTCTTGCAATTTTTTGCCTCTTTTACACTGTATGCTCCTTATAACAATAGCAACTTTCTTTAGTGTACCAACCCACATTAATATCAGAATCTGAAATACCTTAAACAAAAGATTTTTCAAACTAATAGTCAATATTCTCAGAAAGTTAGCCTTTATTTTTGCCCTTACTAAATTCTACTATTTCTTGCACTGGGCTGCTATCATTCTGCCTGTCTTATAAACACTGGGATTTCTGATTTAAAAAATCTAGATACTTCCAACTCTCCAGACATCTTTATAGCTACTTCCTTTCTTCTACCAAATCCTTTCATTTTAGGTAAATGTGCATCATATTTTAACCACTGTATTGTGTACCCCCTCTAATTTGTAAAGTATATTCTACATAATTTTAAAACACATATCTATCCAATTCTACACAGATAAGAACTTTCATAGTGTTTCACTTTACATTTAAGGAAACCAGCTGATACCCATTTTCTTCCCAGAATTGTATAAACTTTCTTCAGGTGTGTCCCCTTATGCCGATTGGCTAACCAATGAGGTTGAATCTTCCTTAGCTTTCTACTTATGTTAATATGACTTATGCCCAGTCTTAATATTCCATAATTTAACCAAGGAAAAATCATAAAAATAGGTGTTTCTCCAAAATCTGAGTAAAAAGAAATCAGTCTGTGATGCCTTATAAAAACTTGACAAAGGAAAAATATTTGAGCTTCAGGCTTTTCAAGCTCCACACAATATTTAATTCTCTTCTGACACACATTGTCATTAATCTTCCATGTTGGAGTAAATATGAACTCTTATTCCGTGGTGGTACAGCGGTAGTGTTGTTACCTCACAGCAAGAGGTTCTCCTGTTTGATTCTTGGCTGGAATGCCTTCTGTGTGGAGTCTGCATGTCCTCCCCGTGGTTGAGTGGCCTCCGAAAGACATGCGTGAATGGGCGTGCCTTCGCTGAAGGTTGGGCTGGCAACTCGGTACCATAAAAAAAATTGACTGCCAATAATTAGCGGACCGGAGTTCCGCTGTGGTGACCCCTAACCGGGAAAAGCCAAAAAGACAAACAAGATCCTCATTAACCTTTACAGGTAAAATGATAGTAATTACTGAAACTTCCTGAAGCATATGCAGGCATATCTCTACATAATTCCAACACTGTTCATAGCTTCTAAACAATTCATATAAAAAACCTATTGCAGTTTTATTACCCTTAGTTTGAAAAGATTATAGAAGTATTCAGCCCTGTAGGGCTACATATTATCCTGAAATATACTCTGTCTATTGTTACAAATAATAACCCCTATATCCAGTGACACTATTCATTAATGAATATTTAACCCTAATATTCTTCTCCTCAAATTTCACTACTTATAAATAGTCTAATGTGTTTCTTGTAAACAAAACACTGATGTTTCTTAATTTATTTCAGTATTTTGTTATAACATATGCATTACATTAACATTTACTGACTGTATAACTCTGAACAACTTTAGTACTTGTAGAGTTCATTTATTAATAAGAAAATGAAAACCTGAAGCTCACTCAGAGGAAGCAGTACACAGGCTTTAATTCCACTGACTAAACTTTATGTCGACCAAAAAGGCAAACTATAAGTAAGCAAAAATAATTACTCTTATCCCAATTATCCTCTCCCAAAAGTACAAATTTATACACAAGTTTTAAAATTTTAACTTCTGCATTTGACATACTACATAGAAATACTAATAAAATATGGAAAGTAACATTCAATTCAAAAATATACAAATGTACTTCAGAGAAACACCTCTGTAAAATATCCTTAGAGACTAGTGTTCAGATTCATGCTGAAGGAACAGTTCTGAAAAGAAAAAGACTTTGGCTTATCTACGTAAAATTATGAAAAATCCCAATGCCTGTCATTTCCACTTTTAAATTGTCTAAGGAATCAACGCCTACGGTGATATTACAGTATTTCACTGTGTAGCTCCACAAAATCTTCCTTATGTGATAACAACCCTGGCTTAAATTAATTTTATCCAAAAGCAAATCTGCATAAGTAATAATCTGTTGACCATATCATGTAACATTTTTTTAATTTTGCCTGAAAGAACAAGCTAGTTCTTTACTTATACAACTGAAACTTTACAATAACTGCTTTGGGTTAACATAAAATTCTGTGGAAGTATTCAAACACAAATGTCTTCTAAGGGATACTCAAACACAATGTATTAGTCTTACCCTTTATGAAGATAAATTTATAACAGAATTACCAGGAGAAATACCTCTGTTTATTCTTGGACTTACAATCACTGATCCTTTTCCTACAGATCCTTCATTCTGCTACAACCTTTCCTCTAAACCTGTAGGAAAACTTAGGACTCAATCATCCTTTCTTTCTTGCAGCTGCAAGTTATATATTTACAGAAATATTACATTTCTTTGGTCTTTGTCCAGACACTGGATCCTCTCGACTGGTAACCTCCAGTTCTTTTTGCCTGGCAAGGATCTCCATACAAGTTTCAGCTCTTCCCCTATCCACAATGCTAACTAGAGACTGTTGTTGGGAAAAGATGCTACAGATTACCAGTCCAATGGTTCTAGTTTCTGGACAGGAACTGAAAAATGTATCCTTTTCTTATACCATGCTGTCCCTTAACAGGTTGCCAGACAGTCTTAATACCTTTGACTGAATTCACAGAGTGTTACTGTTTTGATTTTCTTGGAATCATTGTAACTGGCAGGCGGTTTGGAGCATTACCTCAATTAGCCATGCAGTTACACAGTTAAGTTACAGGTAAAACAAAGCTCTGTGGCAAACTTATACAGGCAGACCCAAAAAGTATAAAACAGTTACAGCCTCAGCTGATAAAATATAATGATCCACAGCTACATTACAGACAACTTTCAACTTTTCTGTACTGCTACTGCTATGACAACAGAAAAACTGAATCAAACTGTGTTTAATGCAGAAAATCAGAAAATGATATTACCTGCGGATAAACACCTCCATGTGTTCACTTCCTCCAGCATGTGCATGACAGAATGTGTCAGCATTCACACTGTCTCAATTCTACGTATCACTCTTATTCTGGTATTAACTATGCACTTAAATGTATACGATACATTGGCACTAATTAGTGTAAAATCTCACCTAACCTGGACTTTAATCTAGTATGTAAATAATTAAACTTAATATTGACTTGTACTTAAAGACAGTAGAGAACATTGTCTCATTTATAAACAGGATAGACTACTTATTGATTTCTATGCTAGAAATCATAACCTATTATGTAGCTTTATTTTTTATTCAGAAATAATCTGTTTACACATGAATTGGAGTAGAAAAATGTAATGTTGGCATTCGTTTTATAATTTAAAAATCTAGGATTTCAAATTTTTAAGAAAAACAATGGTAGCCTGAGAATCCCAAACTACATTTTAGCAAATATTTTTGCCACCAAGTTACATCAATGTTTTGATTTCAGGATTGTTTCATGTCTATTAATTTTGTTATTATTAGTGAAATATAAACTAAATGTGTATTAATTCCTTTTTGAGTTAACTAGGTACTTGTTTTAAGAGCAAAATGATGCTTCAGTTTTAATAAATGTAAATCAAAATATATGGAGGAATGGGAAGATTACATAAAAAGATACAACTTAACTTACACATGGAATGTAATACATAAAAAGATACAATTTAATAACTTACATATGGAATTTAACTTTGCATTATCCTTGAAATACAACAAGCAAAACACAATTACATATTTTGAAATCACTAGATACAAGAAAAATACTACCAGCAAATATAGCAGATTTAATATGAATTACTTCTCTCTTACTAAATCACATTATGAATACAGATTACATTTTTTGAAGCCTGATATTCATGTAACATAGAATACGTTGTCGAATATTCCTGGAAGAGTCATGGTAAAACACATCATGTGTAACCTGTTATACAGCCATCATCAGTGAAATGACCAAGCTAGAAATATTTGTATATATTAATATTGATATTGTAGCAATCACAGAAATTATTTTGTACTTTCTAAATGTGTTTTGTGAATGTGGAGAAGGCATACCAATCACATAAGTGTTACAGCAGAATGGGGCCCCATTGGCAGCTGCTGTGTGTTACAGGGTTACCACCTGTCCCCCTCTATGTGCTGGACACTCCCTATTTGGGCAATTGTGTTTTGAAACAAAAAATATTTTCATTTTTTAATAGTCGCATAAAACAATTATTTGTATGTGTAATATCTAAATGTTATATAAAACAACATAACCAACTCAGCTACAACTTTCATTTTGGCAAAAGTCCTTTGCACTGGCTGGGGTATGTTTTATCTTGCAAAATTTCACATTTCTATACAAATATCCCACTTTTGGCATTTGAAAAGGTGGTAACCCTAGTGCACTATTCATTTCTCATGTGAAGAATGAGAAGTTATCCACATTTAAAATATTAAGCTGAATAGGCTCAAGATGGGCAAAGAACTATGCCAAGGGTATAACTCATCTCCAGTCTTGTTCATGACTTTTATGGGCAGCATATTAAAGTACAGCTGAATTTTGGACATAATCCAGTACAGGGACAAGAGGGATGTGCATCTGCTTTCTGAAAATGATGTCCTTCTAGCCTTTCTGAAAATGATGATGTTCTTCTAGCCTGAAATGACTCTGCTCTCCAGGATGCAAATACATCTGTGTGACGCTGAGTGTAATGTGCCTCTGCATCATGTTATGAGAGTATGGTGCATTCTTACTCTTCTCAGTTAAAAGCCCTGTAGGTATATAAAGCAGAGGAGTTTAAATATCTTGTGGCACTACTGATGAAAGATGGAACAGGCAACTGGAAAACTGACCAATGAATGGATGAAGTCACAGCAGTACTGCTGATACTGTACTGGACTGTGATGGTAAAGCAAGCAATGAGTCACAGAATGAAGCCCTCAAATTTACCAACCTGTGCCTCAATTTCAAATACTGTCATGAACTTTGGATAGTTACCAAAAGAATGAGCTTGCAGATATAAGTGATAAAGCTGAGCTCACTTTGCAGAGTAATTATGTCCAGTCTACATAACAGAGTGAAAAGAATGGTAAACCATAAGGATGTCTGGGACAGAAAGAGTCATCTGGGGCTGTCTGGGTATCTAATGACCATGCCCTCTGGGTGGTACCCCTAGGAGATATACCAAACATATTTTCATCTCAGTAATTGCTAACCACACCACATTTCAGTTTTTGTGGTGAGACACTATCTTTGCCAGTGTTTTATCTAGTAATCAACTCCCAGTATAGTCCCAAGAACCAAATATGAAAACAAGATGAATCAGAAAGAAGAGAACTGCAAATGCCTGTGCATACGTTTAATTTTACTTGAGAATGTGTAGTTATAGAGAAGAAAAAAGCAGTTAAGTCAAGTTGTATCATTCAGGAAGTAATACAAAGGTCATATATCTGCTGTAGAACTACATGGTCACTAAATACATCTTCATGGACTTTGCTTTGAATAAGTTTACTAAATTAAGTAGACACTGTCACCTTTTGATAAAACCATTTTGCTGCAAGTCTAGATCAACAATACATTTATATTGGTGGTTATGAAAATCAAATATAAAATGTGCCATGACTTTTTTTTAAATTAGGCTTGTTAGAGTGAGGTGGGGTTCTCCCTTTATGGAGGGTCACAAAAGTACAGTTGTGTACACTTACCATAAATGTAGCTGTTCGAGTGTATTCATTGTTGCAGTCATCACACTTGGGTTGTCTGCCTGCAGGCAGCCCTCAGTCGGCCCGAATACCAGAGTCTTGGGATTTCTCTGTCAGATGCTGCGCCTCTTCCATGACATCAGGGGTATAAAACATGCAGCCGACACCATTACATCAGTTTTTCTTGCTCCGGATGTCAGCAGCCCCCCAAAATAGGAAGCAATTACATGATGTGGAACACCGCCAGTAAAAAGTAAACACCATTGCCATAAGATATGGCCAAAAAGAGGATAGGTAGAAAGTACAGAAAGGTCAGGGGGCTGGAGGGAGGGTAACCAGGACTGCAACAGTGAATACACTCGAACATCTACATTTATGGTAAGAGTACACAACTGTACTATGTTCTTCATGTTTCATTGTTGCAGTCATCACATTTGGGTTGATTCCCAAAGCTGAGGAAGGGTGGATGCAGTCAAGAAGTATTAGGGCTGGCTAGCAGGCCTTGTAAGACTGCTGTGGCAAATCCAGCTCTGGATTTAGAAAAGATAGGCAAGTGGTAATGCTTAGTGAAGGTGTGTACAGAACTCCAGGTTGCAGCTTCCAGGATGTCCCTGATAGGGACTCCCTTGAGAAATGCTGTAGAGGTTGAGGTAGCCCTAATGGAATGAGTTCTGATCCTCTGTAGGGTAGGTTTTCCATGGTGTTTGGAGCAGAAATGGATGCAGTGTGCTATCCATTTGGAAATGGTTTGCTTTGAAATGGCCTTGCCCTCTGCCCCTGTAGCAAAGCTGACTAGCAGCTGGTCAGACTTTCTGAAAGGTTTAGTCCTGTCAAGGTAGAACCTGAGCTGTCTGTGCATGTCCAAGGAGTGCAGGATCTCTTCCCCTTTATTCTGAGGATTAGGGAAAAAGGTTGGCAAATGGATGGATTGGTTTAAAGTCACACTGGATACCACCTTGGGCATAAATGATGGGCAAGTCCTGAGGGAAACCTTGTCAGCATGGAAAAAAATGAAGGGTTCCACAGCCATTAGTGCCTGTAACTCAGCCACTCTTCTTGCTGAAGTGATGGCTAGAAGTAATGCCGTTTTCCAAAAGAGGAATTTTAACTGTGCAGCAGCAGCAGGCTCAAAAGGGGGAAGCGTGAGCATCTTTAGTACAAAGTTAAGGTCCCAGGCAGGGGTGGGAGCTCTCCTCGGGGGCCTTAAGTTGTTAGCTCCTCTCAGGAACTGTTTGATGAGAGGGTGAGAAAAGAGAGGTGGCTCAGTAGTGTAATAAGCTGAGATGGCAGAGGCATGAATCTTAATTGAAGAGAAGGATAGGCCTTTGTGGAGCAGCTCCACTAGGTAATCTAAGATTTGAGGTAAATTGGGTACAGCTGTGTCCTTTCCTTGAGACTGGCTCCAAGAACAACATCTTCTCCACCTTTCTGAATAGGATTTCGTAGTACTAGGCCTTCTGGCCTCGATGATGTCCAGCACCTGTTTGCTGAGGGTGGCTGGTGGTGTATTCAGTGGATAAGCCAGGCTGCAAGGTTCAGGGATTGCAGCTGTGGATGCAAAATCTGTCCCTCATTGCTGAGACAGCAGGGAGGAGGTCTGATGTAGGTGCCCGGGTGGCACTGCTGTCAGACTGCGTAGGACTGGGTACCAGTGCTGGCGTGGCCAGTCTGGGGCAATAAGGATTGTCCTTGGTCTGTCCTGTTTGATCTTGAGTAGTACTTTTGAGAGGAGGGGCAGAGGGAGAAAGGCATAAATTGAGAGGTTTTCCCATGTAAAGGATGGGGCATCCATTTTCCACACTTGACTGTGAGGATTTCTGGTGCAAAATTTGCTCAATTGATGGTTTTGGGGGAGGCAACGAGGTCGACCTTTGGTGTCCCCCACCTGTGGATTAGAAGTTTGAATGAGTTGGGTTCCAGTTTCCACTAGTGTGGGTCCAGTAGATTTCTGCTGAAGTCGTCTGCCAGTGAATTTTGTTTGCCTGGCTAGAACTGAGCTTGCAGGTGCACTTGGTTGCTCAAGGCTGTGTTCCACAGGGCCATAGCTAATCTGCAGAGTGGGTAGGAATGAGTCCCCCCCACATGTTTATGTACCACATAACTGTGGTGTTGTCGGTCTTTATCAGGAGTTGTCCTGGAAGGATAAGGTATTTGAAGGCTGTCAGAGCATTCTGTATAGCTAACATTTCTTTTTGATTGATTTGCAGGGTAATTTGTCCTGGGCTCGAGTTGCCTTGAATGCATTTGCCTGCCATGTGAGTCACCCATGCATAGTCTGATGCGTCTGTTGTCAGGGTTTGGGTGGCGAGGGATTGAGTGAAAGGAAGTCCCTTGTTGTGGTTGCATGCTTCTGCCCACCAAAGGAATTCTGCCCTTAGACAAGGAATGATAGGAATTAGTGTTTCCAGGTCCTGAGAATGTTGATACCAGAGATGTTTTAAGTACCACTGAAGTTTCCTCATATGCAGTCTTGCATATGGAATTAGTAGAATGCATGAGGCCATGAACCCTAGGGCTTGAAGTTTTGGTGGCCATTAGTTTGAAGTAGTTTGTCAAATAAACCTGTTTTTTCTGGAGTGAGGAATGCCATCTGGGAAGTTGTGTTCAAGCTTGCTCCCAGGAATACAATCTTTTGGCTGGGCACCAGTTGTGATTTCTTTTTGTTGATGGTGTACCCCAGAGAAGTTAGAAGTCTCTTTACAAATGCCAGGTGCTGAAGTAGCAATTCCTGACTGTCCACCTGAATCAGGCAATCGTCCAAGTATGGGTAAATTTGAATATTTCTCTGCCTGCAGTATGCAATGGCTGGAGCCAGGCACTTTGTGAATACCCTGGGAGTAGTAGATAAGCCAAAGGGAAGTGCAGAGAACTGATAGTGCACAGAGCCTGCTCTGAAACGTAGATATGTCCTGCACAATTCCCTTATGGGGATGTGCAGGTAAGCTTCTTTTAAGTCTAGGGTGACTTAGCCAGGCATCCTTGGCTAGCAGAGGAAAAAGCTGTTGCAGTGTAAGCATTTTGAATTTTGGGACCACCAGGAAGGTGTTGAGAATTCACAGATCCAGGATAAAGTGCCAAGTTCTCTCTTTTCTGGGCACCAGGAACAGTCTGGAGTAGAAACCCTGTCCCCTTTGCTCTACTGGAACAGGTTGAATAGCCCTGATACTGAGAAGAGAAAGTACCAGTTTTTGAGCCTCTGCCCAGTGGTTTGGAGGAAGGTCTGGCAACCCACTTGGGGTTGATAAGTGAGTGGAAATAGAATCTGTATCCCTGGGATACAGTGTTTAAGACCCATCGGTCCTGGGTAGTGGACATCCAGTTTTTTGCATGCAGGGCGAGTTTTGCCTCCTAGGGGTGCAAGTACTTGGGCATGGCTGGGAAGGATGATAGACAAGTCATTGTGAACTTTTTCCATAAGGGGGTGGCTTACCACTCCTTGTTTTTGAGGTGGGAGCACTCCAGTGTTTAGATCTCTGCATACCCTGAGACTGTAGTCTTGGTGGTCTGTTGCCCCTGGGTTTGGACTGAGAAGGCCTGGGAGGGACAGGAAAGGACCAGTTCTTAGAAGGCCAATGCCTACTGAATCTAGGTGGCTGCACCTGTAAGAAATCTTTAACAGTTTGCATAGATTTAGCTTTTTCCTCCATCTTTTTTAAGAACTTCTGCTTTTGTGCCCAAACAAACGTTCCTGGTTTAATGGAGCATCTAGTAATTTTGCTTTGACATGGTCTGGCAAGATTTGTTCCTTCAGCCAAGCATGCCTTCTCAGTACAGACCCAGTGACAGCAACCCTGCAAGATGCTTCTAAGGCATCAAAACCACACTGCAAAGTAGTTTCCTAACTTGGTTTTCAGAATGCATTAACTCTTGTAAATCTTTATTTTCTGTACAATCTGGAAGCAACAAAATTTTTTGTTTAATTAGTTCCATAATATGCTGCTGGTACTTCAACATGTGAAACTGGCATTTCAAAGCCCTGATGGCAAGAGTTGCAGAGGTATATACCTTCTTACACCATCTGTCTACAGCTCTAGAATCCCTATCCAAAGGGGTAGGGTTTTTGGCTGTAGCAGCCTTAATGTCTTTAGGTTCCTGGGAAATGGTCTCTGGATCCACACTGGGATTCTTAAAGATAAATTTGTGAGAGTCAGGTACTCTGTAGTACCAGTCAGGCTTTCTAGGAGCTGGTGGTAAAGTAGCAGGAGTAAGACTGGATTCCATGAAGACATCATCTACAATATCCAGGACAGGGGGTAGAGCTAGAGGCCTGTGCTGAGGCAAGTCTAAAATTTTTCCGAGTCTCTTTTTGGACTGAAGGTATTCCTGGCATTCCCAGCGGAAGTGCTCTCTTAAGGTAAGCAAGGTTTCACCAAAAGAAAAGTCCTCTGGAGGGGATGCAGAGGGAATAGAATTCTCTACATCTGAATCTTCATAGGTAGATAAGGGTATGTCCTGGTAATCAGAGGGATCAGAGTCATCGGACTCATGGTCTGTAGAATCAGAAGGAAAATCAAGTGTTTGTCTTTTAGAGGGGGAAGGCTTGCTTCTTCTAATTAAAGTTATAAGGTCTTCAGCCATTCTAAGCATTTGTTTATGTGGCATAGGAGCTTGAGCATGCGCTTTGGTCATCGTTTTTTTAGGCATAGTGCGAACTCTGGGCCTGAGAAACTCAGTAGTTTTAGTCAAAAACAAAGTTGTCAGTTTAATACGAACATCGGAAGGTTGGAATACACCCTCAGAAGTCGGTGCCTGCACAGCGGCTCAGGACCCATCCAAGGTAGCGACATCCACAGATTCCATAGTCGAAGCATCTCGTGGCATAACGGACTCCGAATGGGTCTCAGCAGAGGCCTGCGAATCTATAGAAGCGGGTATCAGGGGCTGAGAAAGCGCATCACTGAGTACCGGCGGACTGGCAACTAGCTTAACGGAAGCATTGTCGGCAGTTTTGGACCTATGCGGTCAGTCTCTGTGTTTATCCTTAAGTTTTTTTTATGAAGATCAGTAGTCAGATGGCTTATCAAAGCCATTTCGGAATGCGGAGAAAGAGAGCAAACGAATTTAGCGACAAACATAACCCGACGAATAGTTTGGGCATTAAACAAGGCACAATACCAACAGTGAGGAATGTCGTGGTCTGGGCCTAAACAGGTGATGCAGTAAGAATGAAAATCTCTGTGAGGTATTTGCTTTCCACAGGCAAGACAATTGTTAATTTTTTTCTGACATCGGTTAGAGCAAGAAAAAAGGATTTGCATTTAGTGAAGGATTTAATAGAGAAGGTGGAAGGCCTGAAGATGCCTTCAGAAATGGCAGGCCTCACTAAATTATCAGTTTCCCCGCCAAGAGTGGCATCGGTATCTGCAGTGGGAATGGAGACAGAGGAGCCTGCGACCTCGGGTACTGAAGTCACCGGTAAAATAGTATCGGTAGTCAGGGGCGCCTCGCTGAGAATCGGAGAACCGGTAGTCGGCCTAAGCGTGGTCTCAGTACTTGGTGCAGGCCTCGGATGTCGGTCCTTGTCTTTGCGTCTTTTGCTTAAAACTGGTGTCGGTGTATCCGACGACATGATATAATTACATTTTTTGCCAAAATAATGAAGGGCGAACTCCACCTGGCGCTTAATAGTGCGCTTGTTGAACCTAGCACAAATACGGCAGGCCGAGACGTCGTGGTCTGGCCCTAAGCAAGGTATACAGAAAGAGTGGAAATCCTTATGCGGTATTTGCTTCCCACAAGAAATGCAATTATTAACTTTGTCTGACATCGGTCTGAGGCAAGAAAAGTTTCAACGGGTACTTAGCTTTAAAGAAGACTTCGGCTGAAATACTTTCGTAAATCTCAGGAGCTGGCCGACCGGCACTTGCGAACTGCTTCTGCTTCGGGCACCGCGCGTCAAGAAAGACTGAAGAAAATGGCGTCGGCTGCCTCTTTTATACCTCTGCCGCACTGATGTCAGGGAAGAAGCGATGACAACCAACGCCGGACCTAGACTTTGGAATTTGGCCGACCGAGGACCCGCCTGAAAGCAGGATAACCCCCCATCTGTAATGACTGCAGCTGCATGCACGATGAACATCTGGAAAAACGAAAATTTCAGGTAGCGACTGACCGGCAATTGCGAACTGCTTCTGCTTTGGGCTCCCACGCGGCAAGAAAAGCTGGTGTAATGGCATCGGCTGCATGTTTTATACCCCTGAAGACTTGACATCATGGAAGAGGTGACAGCATCCGACGCAAGAATCCCAAGACACTGGTATTCGGGCCAACTGAGGGCTACCTGCAGGCAGATAACCCAAGTGTGATGACTGCAACAGTGAAACACAAAGAACATCAGCCATTTTTCATAGTTCAGGCATACAGCTTGTGACTATCCTTAAGCTGAAAAGTTTTAGAAGGGGTTTAGGGATGCGAGTTCGACACTTAATTAAGCAACCAAGCAAATTACTGAGGCTCATAATAATCACTGATGGAGAAAGTCACTTGGGAACTTCAGTGACTGTATTGCAAAGTTGGCATTAAATGAATCTCTGAATATATTAGCACTATATTTAGGGGTGGAGTTGCAAATATCATTCCGAATTAATTCAGTGCACTGTTGACTGTCATTTCTTAATCTAATGCAGTTGAGAAGGACATAAGATTGTCCTTGGCTTCAAATATAAATTATAATTTATGTTCTGTGTTATCTTTTTTATAGTAGCGTTCAGATTTTTCTGAACTTTTTAAGTACATGCCTTAATTGGTTTATTTTTCTTTTTATTGTAGAGCTTGTTACTGTTGGCATTCCCCCAGGGCTGTTTATATTTACATTCCTCAGTATATATATTTGGTTTACTTGAGACTGATCAAATTACGCTACTTGTTAGGTGGGAGTAACACTTACTGGCAGAAGTGGCAGCTGAGGCAACAGGGGGTAGAAATCTTTAAATTAAACTTTGAGTGCTTATTATATAGTTGTAATAGGTTTTGATTTCAGAGGTACTTGTGGTTATGGAGGAGATTTTGATCACATCTGGCCACTGATGAGGATATTATAATAGTGCAAGAAGATGTTATATTTGTGAGGATGAATTATAGAAGATTCAATGCAAAAAAAAAAAGATGACAACATAATGAATAGCACTACTGCACTGTACTGTTGAAATACAACTTGGAAAGGCAAATTTTAAATTACAGTTTACAACACAACACACAAGTTTTATTCTTATAGGCTTAGCAGTTACAATTATAAATGAACTAGTTTTCTACAGCCTTATTCCTAAACCATTTTAGCAAACTAACACTACAGCTTTTTCCTTACAATAAGTAAATTCTAGCAGTCAAAGGAGCAATTGAAACTAGTCTCATCTAGACTTAGACTATCAAATGAGGACAGAATCCTACATTGTGTCGAGAAACAGCATATCACTGTTTAGCTCCATCACTAGCCTAATATAGATTTTCCACTGATGTTGAAACAGAAACAGGATGCAGACAAACTGCAAGAAGAGACTGCAAAAGGGTATGAAACAAAAAGACTCACTAGCAAAACAGTAAAGAAATCATAATAGTAAATAAGAGTATGTTTCTATATTATTGCTAAAAGAACAGGAAATACCTAAGTCAGAAGAAGACGCTATGCTATGATGTCTAGATGGCTGGTAAAAACACAGACACCATGGATGATGACCAACCTCCATACGGATTTTAATTAGATGGAGTTCTTCAGAAGAAAAATGTTCCACATGCACCATGTGATATGCAATCAATGTCTTGCAGCTAACTCATCAGAACATAAGCATTTATAACTATGTACCACCTGTAGAGCATGCTCCTATATTGGTTAACATAAATAGATATACAAGTCTACTTCATGATGTGCAACTTCCTGTAGCTAATTATTAAATTATCATTTAAAGGTATGCACTCCATTTATACCTGAACCACCCAATAGCCACACTACCGTAAGCCATAAACCATCTGACTGGAAAAAGGAAACCCAATAGTTTTCTTCTGTAATTACCCACGCACTGTTCTTTTTCGTTTGACTTTTCCCATTAGGAGTCGCCACAATGAAACAATGGTCTGTAGAACGATTGGCAGTGGAGTTTTATGGTGTTGAGTTGCCAGCCCGGCGCCCAACCTTCCACAGAAAGCACACACACATACACACTCACACCTAGGGCCAAATTCAGAGTGCCCAGTCCACCTGCAGCATATCTTTGGGATGTGGGAGGAAATAGCAGCACCCAGAGGGAACCCATGCGACTACAGAGAGGACATGCAGACTCTGCACAGAAGGTACTCCAGCTGAGAATTGAACTGGAGAACTTCCTTGCTGTGAGATAGCAACACTAACCACTGCACCCACAGCAGCCGCCTTTATAATTACCCATGCAAACACTTTCAAAAAAGCCAATATTACAGCCATATTAAGAGACAAAAGCAATTAATCACAAAGAAAACCCTTTTTTTGCAATCACAAAAGCAGTGACTCTACCAGCAACAAAAGCAAAACAGCTACAATTAGCAACATAACCTTTTTCACATGGGGAGCTTTACTACACACATCCCCTGATACATGGCTTTGTCTCCACAACCCTTTAACTATATGGTGCCATAACTGTGATCAAAGTAAAATACCACCAGTTATAGCGAAGTCAATACTATGCAAGTCAACTACAACATAAAAATAACAGCAGTAGTCAAAATGTGCAGCAACATTTGTACTTGAAAGCAGTTCTCAGCATAATAAACTGCAACTATAGATGCATACACACATAACAATGTATATGTTACATAAAAAGACAGATAGATACATATGCAATGGTTTAAAATGTCATGACTTGTAATGCACAGTCCTAGAATCTGGAGTTTGAATGACTGAAAATCTTGACAATGTCAGAGACTGCCATTTCTGAAAATACTCTATTTTCTTTGAAGTATAACCTTACTGTTGATACAAGTTCCAGGTTACTGAAGGATTGCCTCCTTACATAAAAAAAAAATGTTTAATGGAGAAGAGCAAATCTCAATATCTGCTCTTCTGTCCCCCCCCCCCCCCCCCCCATTTTGATAGGCAGCCATGTGTTATATATCCTTCACTATCAGGACAACCACAGAACATACCAGTCAATATGTCTTCCTCTGGACTGTGTCATGATATTGACCACACATGGTACAAATCTGTACAACATGTTCTATGCCATTCATTGTTCTTCAATATACCATACCTGGGCACAGATCTGCACAAAATGTTCTATTTCAGTCAGCATTCTTCACCAATGCATCACATATCTTGTTCTTTGCACCTTATTTTTCCCAGATGCAATTCAAGCACTTTCTCAAATATCTCTGCTGTTGCTGGTGTGAACTTGACTGGGGTTCACAGCTGTCTGATTCCAATCTTTTACAAGTGAAGATATGCAGGCTGTTGCACAAAAAAGTTGGAGCTTCATTTGGGATCTCTTTTACGGTTTTTCTAAATCGATCGATATGCTTCAGGACATTACATCACCCCCCCCCCCGCCATACATTTCAAAACAGCACTTTCTGTTTGCATTTAAATACTTAAAGGAAACATTATGAACATTGCAATACCTGTAACAGGCAGTAAATGCACTCCATTTATGGATTTACACTTTTTTGGACATTATAATTTAAACATCTACCAACGTAGAAAATTTGATTACATGATATGTACAATGTTGTAAATATGCCAGTCTTTTGATAGTTTCTCGTGACCTAAGTAAACATCTAAAGCTCTTAGATCTATTCTCAGTTAAAATATACATAATTTGATAAACTGCTAAAAAAATTCTGGATGAGAGATCAAAAACAACAGTCACGGTAAAGCTCTATATGTGAGAAATAACTATACAAAGTTTGCCTTCCAATCATTACTGCTACTATTCAACCTTTAATGTTCATCACAAAATACAGTTAGACATATACAATGATGAACTTTTATTTTTGCCTTAGTATTATCAGAAAAGATGGTCCTTTTTGAAAGATGCATTTCCTGGCCTATCTTCATTCTGCATTTTTGATCAACTTCTCTTTTTCTCACATCATCCGGCTTCTCTGTCTTGCCTCACTGACAGGTGTAATCTTGTTCTTCAACTTACATTTAAACAGCAGATGGGCCAACGTTACCACTGATTTTGGATATGTAGAACATCATATCCCTTTAACATGCTCTATACTTTATTTTCATTTCTTCTGTCTACAAAACGTCAAACTTAAAAAATACTTTACAAAGCATTAAATAACAGATAAAATAAATTAAAACAAACAGCACATTTCATTATTTTAATCACATTGTAACACAGCATAATCTTACCAAAGGATTCAAATAATCCCTCAGTAAGCGGTGGTACTGAAGGGCTCTCCTGAATGAGGTTCTCTGTCTCACTAGTTCTACTTAAGAAAGGCTGTTGATTCTACAGAACCACAGCTAAACATAAAAAAAAAAAAAAAATGCCACGTTTCAAAAATCTGCAGCCGTTTACCTGATGAACAGAGTGGGTGAACAAGAATATACAACCACCATCTCTCTTTTGAGCTTTTAAGTAGTGGGTGTCCCAGACTGAAGATGGACAGGTATGTGAAAAGTATAATCTTAAACAAGGACTAACAAAGAAAGGCATCCAGTCCAAATTTCTCATCACAGAGTCAAAATTCTAGACACAGACTTCTAGAATCACTAGAAGTAAGCGATAAAAATATATACCTGAGACACTCTAGGTGTGGAGTGCTACAGCAGTTAAGATGTGACAAATGTGCATGTATAATCATTGCTAAATCAGCGGAAGAAAGACCTTGTCTGACCCTGATGATGTACAAGTACAACTTTCTGATTATTACTGACACCCAGTACTTCAACATCAGTGTGTTATCAGGAATTATCCTGAGATCATTTACTCTGGATGTGACCTCTAATCGATCATCTACAAGGAAGACAAAAGTTAAGAATGGAATATTCAAAAGGTTAACTGTAGCATGCACAGCATAGCTTCAGTCTTCATAAGATTATTCACAAGTTAACTACTTCTTATTCACTGTGGATGCAGTTCAGTCTTTAAGGTGTAAAATTCAACTAATATGTGTCCTCAAAGATATCTTTAATATCTCTCAGTCGGAAATAGTTTCCAAATGCTTCAAAAACATGACAATACCACTACCAAAGAAGTCACCACCAACATATCCTCAACAACTACCGTCCTGTAGCCCTCACCTCCATTGTGATGAAAAGCTTTGAGAGGCTGGTCAAAGAAGCAATAACATCTAAGCTACCTGCAGATCTTGACCCGCTGCAGTTTGCTTACTGAGAAAACTGCTCTACTGCTGACGCCATAGCACTGGCACTTCCCTTATCACTCGACCATCGAGAAAGTAAAACCAGCTAAATGAGGTTACTATTCATTGATTTCAGCTTTGCTTTTAATACAGAAATCCCTATACAGCTGGTAAGGAAGCTGCTTCAACTAGGCTTAACCACTTTACAATTGGATTCTGGACTTTCTCAAGGACAGACCCCAGAAAGTGTGCATAGGAAATATCTCTTCGGATAGCCTCACTCTGAAAACTGGAGTTCCTCAAGGCTATGTACGGAGTCCCTAGCTGTTCACTGTGCTAACATATGACTGCACAGCGAGGTACAACACTAACCACATCATCAAGTTTGCTGATGATACAACAGTGGTAGGCCTCACCAGCAACAATAATGAGGCAGTGTACATAGCCGAGGTAGAACAACCAATTACCTGGTGCGACAGTAACAACTTAGCGCTAAACTTGAATAAAACAAGGGAAATAATTGTGGACTACAGGAAAAACTGCAAGAAAATTCTCCTCTAATCAACAAAGAAGCAGTAGAGAGAGTGAGTAGCATGAAGTTTCTGGGGGTGCATATTGATGAGGACTTGTCATTGTCTGCCAATATAAATGCCGCTGTCAAGAGGACACGTCAGAGGCTACACTTTTTGAGAAGGTTGAGCGGAGCAAGCATACAATCAACAGTTCTCACACCCTTCTATAGGGGTACAAGAGAAATCATCCTGACAAACAACCACACAGTGTAGTACAGAAGCTGCTCTATTTCTAAGCGTAAGCCTCTCCAGAGAATGGTGAAGGCAGCTGAGATGATCATCACGACATGCACATGCCTAGATGTCTAGGCATGGCCAAAGGAATAATTAAGGAATGCACCCATCCTGCTCACACACTGTTTGGGTACCTATCAAGTGCGTCCATAGCATAAGATGTAGAACTACGAGATTCAGAAAAAGCTTTTTCCCCACAGGCCATCATACTGCTGGACTCTGGTCAACAGCCACACTCCATGCCAACCATCTAGGCCATCAGTTTAATGTGGAAGATCTCAAATTGTGCAATAACTTGACTGCCTGTCTCAATCCAATATTAGTGCAATATTAAGTCCAGCCAATTCACTGGTCATCAGGGGTAGTAGCAAGGCCAGAGAAATGTCTTATTACAGTGCAATATCAAATGCTAGTCTAATTCAGTCACAGTGCAATACTCATGAATGTCTCATTCTGGACAATATTCAATCCAAGTCTTTAATGCAATGTCTTACCTCACTACTGTGCAATACTAAAACAAGCAAAGAGATCACTGTATAATAAATGTTAAAGTGAGTTTATGTGCAACATTAGGATTATATATCTAGAACACTATGGTATACAGTAAGTAGGTATACAGGTTCATAGGTAGGTACTAGGCTATTTGCCCTAGGGCCTATATAAGCCTAGCCAAACCGTATCCTGGCTTTTGCCACCCAAGAAAATTATTTTCCTGTGCCCCTGTCAAGGAGCTACAGAAGTGATCCCTGGGGTGAATTTCCTATCTCCCATCCAATCATCAAGATTTTTCTTGAAGAGTGCTAATGAGGAGCTTTGTTTGATATAGATAGGTAGTTTGTTCCAGAGTATGGGAAGTCTCTGAGATAGGAATCTATCCCTCCAACATGTTCTGTTTATTGTGGTGACAAGGTTTAGGTCCCTAGAGCGTGTATCTCGGAGGGATTGGGATTTCTTTATGTGGAGCATGTCCAACAGCTCTGGGTTTGACATAGCTTTGTATGTTATGCAGAGATCGCCTCCGAGTAGGCGATATGCGGCAGAGTAAAGCTGGAGATTTTTGAGACGGTCTGTGTAGGGCATCTGTTTGAGGCCAGTAATCCTCTTTGCGAGGTATTTCTCTGGTCTTTCCAGTTGTTGTAGATGTCTTGTGAGGTACATAACAAAAGGGGCGTTGTACTCTATAATGGGTCTAAAGAGTGATGAGTAGAGGGGAACAATGACCTCTTTTCCTGGATGAGAAACCATTTGTGATGAGGTGTGCCACGTAGAAGGATTTCCTGACTACCGTGGTGATGTGATTATCAAAGGAGAGACTACTGTCCACCTGTGTCCCAAGGTCTCATTACACTTTCGGTGTTAAGTAGACTACCGCCCATGTGGTAGTTCATGGGTACAGAGATTTTACCAAAAGGGATGACAATGCACTTTTTGGTATTGAGCTTGAGGTCATGGCTTTGACACCAGGCATCTGTCTCAGTGAGGCCCTTTTGTAGGATGTCCACATCGTTAGGAGATTTGATTATGGCTCCTAGTTTGCAGTTATCTGTGAACTTTTTTAGCCAAAGACTTTCTGTGTTAGCCTGTACTTCAGAGAAGTAGATATCAAACAGGAGAGGACCTAGGACTGAACCCTTTGGTACTCCACTTGTCACTGGTGTGAAGTTGGATTTAGAGTCTGCTACTTTCACAGTGTGGGTTCGGTCAGTGAGCCAGTTGGCAACCCATCTTGTAACATAGGGATTTATACCTAGTTTAGTGAGTTTGTCTATAATTCAAGAGTGGGGGATGGTGTCGAAAGCCTTGGCGAGATCTAGATAGGCTGTATGTACCACCTTACCCTCATCTACAGCTTTGGTGACCGCTTCAAAGAAGTCTATCAGGTTTAGGAGACATGATCTGCCTTTTACAAACCAGAACTGGGTAGGGTCCAGAGTTTCGAGATTACCAATGTCATTGTTTATAAGTTCCATGATGATACGCTCCATAGCCTTGCAGACCAGGCTCGTCAGGCTAATGGGCCGGTAGTTCCCGGGATCCGTGGCGGCTCCCCCTTTGTGGAGTGGGACAACTGTTGCTGTGTGTCATTCAATGGGCACAAAGCCTGAGGTGAGGCTATGTTTGAACATGGTACTTAGGTGGGGTGCCAGTTCATTCTGTAGTTCATGTAGAACATGAATATATATACAATATATGTATTAATGCCTTGTATTAAGTCTCTGTGATATCTGCACATTTGAGTTAGGCGATATGGAATTTCATTCAGTTTTTGCACTTGTGTGATTCTGAATGACAATAAAGTTTACTATGGCACCCCTTTAACATATGTGAATCTCGTGTCTCTGCCTATTTAGCCATGAATGTCTTCACCTTTATTTTTTTTCTATGACCATAACAGAATCATCCTTCTGTAGGTACTTTGAGCCAAAGAACTGTCTGAAGAAAGAGATAGTAAATTGGTAAGTCATTATCAGATTTGATTATGGTTCACATAGATTCATAGGTAGTTACTAAACATGCAGTCCACATGACTTTTAAAGACTCTAGCAAAAAATTATGAATTGTCTGTCTGAAAGCAGTTTATGTCTAAGTGACTTGTTCAATATCACACAGTAGGCAAGATTCAAACCCTGCATCTTTGACACAGAAACAGCTTATTAACAAGTCAGAGCATTATTCCACTATGGTAACTACCAGACAACCACTGAGGAAATCTTGAGTTAATGCATTAGCTAATGCTGGTGTTAGAGACTCTGACTGGGAAGGTGGAATGCTCATCTCTCAATACTAACAAGCTCTCTTGTAAATCTGTCCGCAAAATTAAATGTTTATATTCATCCGCTCCCATAGTTTGGCAGGGCCACATTACTTTGTAAGCTAGTGTGCAGGAAAACAAATCACTCATAAAACTTTATATCCTGTCATCCAAGTATACAAATCTCATTTTCTCCATAACCGTGCCTTTTGCTCTCACCATTAGATGCATTACACGGATAGTATAGGTTCATAGGTGTCTACTAGGCTAATGTCCCCTGGAGCCTTTACAAGTCTAGCCCATAGGATTACCCTGACATTGTGCCACCCGACCTTAGTTCCCAGTGCCTCTCTCAAGTAAAGCCACTGGAGTGATCCCTGGGGTGAATTTTCTATTCTCCATCCACTCATCAAGATTTCTCTTGAAGAGGGCCAGTGAGGTGCTCTGCTTGACATGTATGGGAAGTCTACTTCATAGCATGAGGTCTCTGGGTTATAAACCTGTCCCTCCAGTATGTTCTGTTGGTGTGGTAATGAGGGTGAGGTCTCTGGAGCATGTGATTGGGATTTCTTTAGATGTAACATTTCTAACAGAGTTGGGTCAGACATGGCTTTGTAAGTCAAGCAGAGATCGCCTCTAAGTAGGTGATATGAGACACAGAATAGTTGGAGTTTTTTGAGTCTGTCCATGTAGGGCAAGTGTTTAAGGCCTAGGATCCTCTTTGTGAGGTACTTTTGCGGCCTCTCCAGTTGTTGCAGGTGTCTAGTGATGTACATGCCAAATGGGGCATTGTACTTAATGACTGACCTAATGAGGGAAGAGTAGAAAGAGACAATGACCTCTTTCTTCCTGGATGCAAAACCCTTAGTAATGAGATGTGCCACACAGAAGGACTTTCTGACCACAGTGGCAATGTGGTGGCCAAAGGAGAGGTTGCTGCCAACCTGTTTTCCCAAATCTCTTATAACACCTTCTGTGTTCAATGAACTACCATTGATGTGGTAATTCATGAGAGCCATATTTTTCCCAAAGGGGATGATGACACATTTTTTGGCATTGAGCTTAAGGCCATGGTTTTGTTATCAGTTGTTGGTCTCCATGTGGCCTTTCTGTAGGATGTCAACATCATTTGGGAGTTAATAATAGCTCCCAACTTGCAATCATTTGCGAACTTTGTCAGCCAGAGTCCCTTTGTGTTGGCCTGGACTTCAGAGAAAAACAGGAGAGGACCCAGGACCGAACCCTGTGGGACTCCACACGTGACTGGTCAGCAGTCTGACTTGGAGTGAGCTACTTTCACACTGTTGGTTCTACCTGTGAGCCAGTTTGCAACCCACCTAGTGATATAGTGGTTGATGTCTAGCTTATTGAGTTTTTCTGATTCCTGAGTGGGGAATGGTATCAAAGGCCTTGGCCAGATCAAGGTATGCTGTATGAACCACCTTACCTTCATCCACAGCTCTGGTAACTGACTCAAAGAAGTCAACCAAGTTGAGCAGGCACAAAACCAAACTGTGTGGGATCCAGAGTTTGGAGATTCTCTATATCCTTGTTTATTAGGTCCATGACAATGCATTCCATAGCTATGCATATCAGACTCGTCAGGCTAATGGGGTGATAGTTCCCAGGGCCTCTAGTCGCTCCTCCTTTGTGGAGAGGGATGACTGTTGCAGTGCACCATTCAGTAGGGACAAAGCTCGAGGTGAGGCTGTGATTGAACGGGGCACACAGGTGAGGGGTCAGTTCATTCTGTAGTTCATGCAGAACACAGCCAGGAATATTGTCAGGTCCCACAGAAGCTGTATTTTTGGCCTTGGACAGTGATGTTTTAACCTGTGCAGCAATAATACTGGGTGCCTGGCAATCTAGTAGTATTGTGACTGGTCCCTTGGGGGGGGGGGGGGTAAAGTTGGCACTGAATCTGTCGGCCAGTATATTGGCAATATCTGTTGGCTCGGTATAGGAGGTACCATTGTGCAGTAGCTCAGAGCAAATCTGGGTATTGTCGTGGAGATTCTTTACATAACTATAGAAGGCCTTGTGGTTGCCTTTACTATCTGCTATTTAGGGGTTATGATAGTAAAATGATAGAGGAGATTAAGAAAGACCTGTTTGGGCCTGTATATGAGGTAGAATTTAAAGACAGGCAGAAACCTTGTGGTTTTCATCCAGGCCCCCCAGCTAAAGATAAGATTAGACTTACGATTACTTATACTAATGATTATGTAGCAATAAAGAACATCATAAGTAATAATTGGAAGGTTCTAGCGGTTGATCAAGATACTCTTCGTTTAGTAGGCAATAAACCTAGTATAGCCTACCGCAATCATAAGAATTTAAAGAGATTGCTTTGTGACAATTTTAAGTCTAGTGAAGCAACTGCTACTGTTAAGGTTAATAGGAGAGGAACCTATCCCTGTATGCATTGCAACACCTGCAGGTACATAAGCAAAGAACAGGACTTTATACACCCCACATTGAACTTGACTTTTAGGCCTAGATTCTATGCCAATTGCGTGACACAGAACCTGATATATCTCGCAACTTGTGAGCATTGTACAGCCTTCTATGTAGGGCTGACCAAGAGACCATTTAAAAAGAGACTGTACAACCATATTTATGATATCAGTCAGAAAAAGGAACAAAATGCTTTAGCCAAGCACGTCATGGCATTTCCTGATCACACATTCTGCTTTAGTGTTCTTCAGATTGTTAAGAAAAGTGATAGAGGAGGGGATCATGTTAATCATCTAGAAAAAATAGAATTGGAATGGATCTTTAGATTTAGAGCACATATGCCTCCAGGTTTAAATGCATATGTTTCGCTCAAACCCATTCTGAAAAGTAGGGACTAAATATGCATGTCCTAGTGGTAATTCAGTAGGTATATATAAACAAACATATATACATCTTTATACATCTACAAACAGTTTTGAAGCTGTTTATCCAGGATTGATGTTTAGTATCTCTATACACCAGATAGTATTCCTAAATATACATTTATACACACTTTTTTGTTTCGTTTATCCATTTATTCAGTTGGAACCATACAACTTTTCACATTTTTATTCATCTGGAATCAAGGTTCCTTATATATTTCACCTTTGCTAGTATGTTTGTATATGTATATGCTGGTTTCAGTATAAATGAATGAATAAATGTAAATATTTGTATATATCAGTGTTATTATATGTACATGCATATATTTTAGACTACCAGAATGTTTTAGATATTTATATATTTATTTATCTATATATGTTTATATATTTATTTATACATATGATAATATTCTGCTAGTATAATAGAGGTTTTGATTTGATCTAATACAGGTGTACTAATGAGTTAGGTCAGTATACTTTACATTAGTCATGCAGTTTATATTTTCTGCAATAGTTATCTAATCTTATTCCTTAGTTGGAAGTTATCTGTATATTAATTGTCTCAGAGTTTTAGCAGTACTTGCAATATTGTAATATTGTTGATCTACATGTCATGCTTGATGTTTTATACATAGGCTGTTAAGAACAGTTTATATTTTATAATTTATGTTTAGTTTTGTATGAAAGACACATTATGCAGTAAGAAAGTAGAGATGTGCCTTTAAGATAATGGCCAGGTTTGACAATTAACTTCATAATTACATGGTTAATTGAATAATAGATGGTTTTGCACTAGTATAAAAAGGAAAGTGTTCATTTTAACTTTGATCTGAAGAAGTGTACGTTAATAGTACGCGAAAGCGCTCATCCTGTTTTGATCGTTCAATAAACTGCCTTGTGGATTTATGCCTTGTACCTTGACTGATTTTTCCAGCGTGGTGGGTCCTACAGTGTTTTTTCTTACTTTACTATCTGCTGAAACTCTGTTTTTATAGCTAGCTTTAGAGGATTTGATGAGGGATCTCAACTTTTTGTTGAGGCTGATAAGGGAGTTTTTCCAGTCCTTGGACTTCACCTTATTCTGGATCAGTTTCCTCCTCCTGTTGCAGAGTTTGTTTGTGGCAGGGGACGACCAGACTGGGTTTCTTTTTTTGGAGGAGAGCGTCTTGGTTTTATTGGATATGGCGAGATCCATGCATTTGTGTATGTGTTCGTACAGTGCATTGGTGTATGATTCGGCAGTCATGCAACAGATCTCCAATTGCATGGGTGCCTGTGGATTTCCAAGGTGATTAGTTTGTCGTCGGATCTAACCAGGGAGGAGTTGACTATTGGTGTACAGCAACGGTTGCCCAGGTCAAGGATGTTGCTACCTTTAGTGAGGGTAAGAATGAGCTGGTCCAGGGCATTGGAATTAATGAATTACAGGAAACGCTGGGCAAGTGTATTGGTACATGAGTAGTTCTCCCAGTTAATGGAGGGGTAGTTGAATTCGCTCAGTATGAAAGTGTTAGGTTGGACCCTAATATTCTACATGGTGCTTAGGAATGTGGAGTGTGAGTCTTGGGACATGGTTGGGGACCTATAGCTGTCTATGACCTGAATCGCGCTGTCTTACCCAATTATTAGCTGCACCTGAAGTATCTCAGATGCGTTATGTTGGGCTACCAGTCTGGAGGTGTGCGCATCCTTTATGAATATGGAAACACCACTGCCTTTGGAGCTTCAGTCCAAGTTCTGGGGCCAAAAGGTGTGGAATGAGTTATAGCCTGGTAGTGCAGGGGTGCTTTCTGCTGTCTTGAACCAGGTCTCTGTTACGGCACAAATGTAGATGTTCTCCATTTTAAGGAGTGCTTCGAGCGAGTAAATTTTGAGATTTAGACTTCTGGCATGGAGCAGCATGACCCTCAGATTGCATTTGCTTGTTGCTGTTACGGTGGTAATTTGGCCTTTGGAACACCGCCTAAAAAGGCACTATAGGGGTGGCAAGAGCCTTGGCCAGTATCCGGAAGCCCAGGGGTGACAGATGCAGGCCATCTCTGGCAAAGCATGGAGGTCTGTCAATCATGTCATCCCAGGCAGACAGATACTGGATCCCCTTAGAAGGGCAGCAGATCTTAGCCAATTGTTGAAATCAATCATTTTTTGCTTGTACTGTGGTATCATTCTGGGTGATGGAAGGATGCTGGTCAGGGCTAGGGTCATACCCGCCTGGGCTACATATTCTGAGAGCTCCTCCATGTCTCTTTTCATGTAGTCCAGGAAGGTATGTCTCAGGTTATTCACACCTCACGTACAATGACAGAGTCATATTTGTACCTGTTGTTGAGGGACCTGAGTGCCTGCATTATGTGGTGGATCCTGGCACCTGACAGGCAGCTGACTGTTACTTTCTCCTTATTCAACCTATTAAGTGGGACAACAGTGTGCCTCACTATCAAGTCACCTGTATCAATACGCTTTTCAGTACTGTCTCAAATTATCAGTCCTGTTCCTTTAAAAGTACAGTTTTGTACCTACCATAAATGTAGATGTCCGATAGGACTACCTAACATATGGGTTGTCCTGCCTCAGGCAGCCCTTCGGTCGGCCGGATTCCAAAGTCTGGGTCTGGCCTCGGCTGATGTTGCACTTCACCCGACGTCATAGCTGCTGTTTATTGGGTATAAAGGCATCAGCCAACGCCATTTTCCTCAGTGTTTCTTGCCCCAGATGCCAGGTGCCCTCTAGGAAGGCTAAATTTGGATAAATGCAAATGATTCCAAACAGTAGAGAGCAAACAATATAAGAATATATATATATATATATATATATATATATATATATATATATATATATATATATATATATATATATATATACATATATACAAACAAATACACCATAATAGATTCCCCCAGCTAGCTAAAAGAGGGGTAAATACCCTAGGAATACCACAGAGGGGGAGGAGGGTGGGTAATCTTGACTGCAGATGCATACCTATCGGACATCTACATTTATGGTAGGTACAAAACTGTACTATGTCCTTCAAGGATGCATCTGCAGTCCTAACATATGGGTAGAATACCATAGCCAAACTGGGGGAGGAGGCACTAAGATAAAGATGGTGTAGTTAAGATCCCTTGCAAAACAGCAGTTGCAAAACCTGCTCGGGATCTAGAATATAAGGGAAGATTATAATGCTTGGCAAATGTATGCACGGAGCTCCAAGTAGCAGCTTCTAAAATGTCTTTGGTAGCTACTCCTCGTAGGAAAGCTGTAGTGGTGGCTGTAGCTCTTGTGGAATGAGGTCTGATATTTTCAGGAGTTGTCTTTCCATGAGAAGAGTAGCAAAATCTAATGCAATTTCCTATCCATTTTGAGATTGTCTGTTTTGAAATTGCTTTTCCTTGCGTTCCTGTTGCATATGCTACCAGAAGCTGGTCAGTTTTTCTGCTGGTCTTAGTTCTGTCCAGATAGTAGCGTAATTGTCTGTGCACATCCAAGGTATGTAGCAGTCTTTCCCCCCTGTTCTGTGGGTTTGGGAAGAATGTAGGTAAATGAATCGCTTGGTTCAATGATACTCTGGAGACCACTTTTGGCATAAAGGTAGGGTTAGTTCTCAGAGAGACTCTGTCCTGATGGAAGATAAGGAAGGGTTGTACTGCCATTAATGCCTGTAACTCAGATACCCTTCTTGCTGAAGTGATTGCTAGCAGGAAAGCAGTTTTCCAAGACAAGAACTGTAATTCTGCTGTTGCTGCTGGTTCAAAAGGAGGAAGTGTTAACTTTTCCAGCACAAAGTTGAGATCCCATGTAGGTAAAGGTGGTTTCCTTGGAGGTTTTACATTTTTGATTCCTCTCAAGAACTGCCTGAGTAGAGGATGAGAGAAGACAGGAGGATCCATGTTGTATTCTGCTGAAATTGCTGATGCATGAATCTTAACGGAGGAGTAAGACAGGCCATTGTGGAACAGTTCTGCTAAATATTCCAGGATGTGTGCTATGTTTGCCAATGAGACATTTTCTCCCTTTGCTGCACTCCAAATGAGGTATCTTTTCCACTTGGCTGAATAAGTCTTCCTTGTGGAAGGTCTGCGTGCCTCCAGGATAATGTCCTTAACCCTCTGGGATAAACCTGGGTTATTTTGTTTTATGCAATATTCCAAGCAGCTAGCTGCAGTGTTTTCAAGTTTGGATGTAGGATCTTGTAGTTGTCCTGTGTTAGAAGTAAGGGACATAGAGGCCATGCGTGTGTCCGAGACATGCTTCTCAGTAGCGGGTACCAATGTTGCCTCGGCCAGTCTGGAGCTATCAGGATTACCCTTGGCTGATCCTCTCTGATCTTCAGTAGAACTTTGTACATCAAGGGAAGAGGTGGAAATGCATATGCTGTCAGGTTTTTCCAGCTGAAGGAAAGGGAGTCCACCCTCCAAGCAAGTGGGTGGTATGCTCTTGTGCAGAATTTCTTCAATTGGTGGTTGTGTGGGGAGGCGAACAGGTCTATCTCTGGTAGTCCCCATTTCTTTGTTATGGCTTTGAAGATATCTGGATGCAGCATCCATTCGTGAGCATCCGTGGTAGTTCTGCTTAAGGTGTCTGCTAGAGAATTTTCTTTTCCTGGTACAAATCTGGCCTGAAGTTGAATGTTGAGATTCAGGGCCACATTCCACAGGTCCATTGCCATCCGGCATAGAGGATATGAATGTGTACCTCCCTGTTTGTTGATGTACCACATGACTGTGGTATTGTCGGTCCTTATCAGCAGATGACCCTGTTGAAGGAGTGGTCTGAATGCCTGGATCGCATGTTTCACTGCCAGCATCTCCTTTAGATTTATGTGTAGATTCAGCTGGTCTTGGGTCCATAGGCCTTGAATACACTTGTCCACCATGTGTGCCCCCCATCCTAGGTCTGAGGCGTCCATGGTGATGGTCTGGCTTAATTGAGGTTTGTGGAAAGGCAAGCCTCTGTTCCACTGACAGGCCTGAGCCCACCACAGGAATTCTTGCTTCAGGCATGGAATTATTGGAATCTGGGCTTCTAGACTGTGCTTGTGTTGAGACCCTACATTCCTTAGGTACCATTGTAGCTTTCTCATATGCAGCCTGGCATGTGGAACCAATATTATGCATGATGCCATGTAGCCCAGGGCTTGCAGGACTTTCCTTGCAGTAAGCCGAGTTTGTGTTGTTAATGTCATGAAGTAGGCTGGTAGTTGCTTTTGTTTTTCTTCTGTGAGAAAAGCCATCTGAGTTGATGTATCCAGTTCTGCACCCAAGAATGTTATCCTTTGGGATGGTACTAGTCTTGACTTTCACATGTTGACTGTGTATCCCAAGGCTTGCAACAGTTGTATGACATTTTCCAAATCTTTTGTTAATTTTGCCTTGTTGTCCGCTTGTATTAGGCAGTCGTCCAGGTATGGGTAAATTTGGATTCCCTGAAGCCTGCAATGAGCAATTACTGATGCCAGGCATTTCGTGAATACTCTGGGCGCAGTAGATAAGCCAAAAGGCAATGCTGAGAATTGATAATGTTCTGATCCTGCAAAAAATCTGAGGTGTCTTCTGCAATCTGGTCGTATAGGGACGTGCAGGTATGCCTCCTTGAGATCTAGAGTCAACAGCCAAGACTCCTTGCCCAGCATGGGAAGAAGCTGCTGGAGTGTCAGCATTTTGAATTTTGGAACAATGAGGTATGTGTTCAGTGCGGACAAGTCTAGAATAGGTCTCCATTGATTTTCTTTTCTTGGTACAAGGAAAAGCCTGGAGTAAAATCCTTGGCCTTGTTCCATAGGTGGTACCTCTTCTATAGCTCTCATCCTTAGTAAGTTGTTGACTTGTCTTAGAGCGTCTGTTTTTTGGCTTGGTGGTAGGTTTGGCATTCCTCTTTTTTTGGTAGAGTGTGGAAGTGAAACCTGTAGCCCTTGTCTATTGTTTGTAAAGTCCATTTGTCTCCTGTAATGTAATGCCAGTTGTCGGAGAATAAGGCTAGCTTTCCGCCCAAGGGTGCTTCCAGTTGTTCCCTGGTAGGCAGAACTAGAGCCAAGTCATTGTGTCTGCCCTGTGGAAGTGGTTGTAGTTGAATCTGTGGCAGTATTTCTCTGGTTGGTAGGTTGCCACTGACGTCCCCTGTAGGCACCCCTAGATTGACCTCTGCCTCTGGGGCATCTATTTCTGCCTCTCTGCGCTCTGGAGTTGTCTGGAAAGGACCAATTCTTCGAAGGCCAATTTCGGCTAAACCTAGGAGGTTGGACCTGTAAGAAATCCTTGACTGTTTGGACAGATTTTGCTTTTTTCTTCCACCTTCTTTAGAACCTCCTGTGCAGGGGAGCCAAACAAACTTTGTTTCTCCATGGGAGCATCTAGGAGTTTTGACTTAACATGGTCTGGTAAGGATTGTTCTTTTAACCAGGCATGCCTTCGAATCACTGTTCCAGTCATAGCTGATCTAAAGGAAGCCTCCAGTGCATCATAGCCACATTTTAAGAAATGGTTACTGACCTGCTGAGAGTTATGTACCAAATCGCAGATATACCCCAGGGATTACCTCAGTGTCACTGCTCAACAGAGGCACAGCAAAATAATGGGTATAGTTCCCCATACTAAAGGGGTGGCGTAAGCCACAAAACTATGGGCTAGGCTTGTAAATGCCCTCGGGCAGATAGCCTAGTATGAACCTATGAACCTATGAACCTATAAATCCTGAAGGGACTTGCGATCTAAAGGTTCAGGAGAAGACAGTTTTTTGTTTATCTGGTCTAACAAAAATTCCTGGTACTGAATCATGTGAAACTGACAGTTCAAGGCCCTGGCCGAAAGAGTAGCAGAAGTATAAACCTTTTTACCCCATCTCTCTAAAGCTCTAGATTCCCTTTCAGAGGGAAGAGGGTTTTTGGCAGAGGCAGCTGCCACACCTTTAGGGCCCTGTGAAATGGTTTCAGGGTCTGCAACAGGAGCCTTATACAAATGGTAATGTGTGTCCGGGACCCTGTAATATCTGTCTGGCTTGGCAGGGGCCGGAGGAAGAGAATCAGGGGCAGTACAGGCATCATTATATGCATCATCAACAACTGTTAGTACTGGCGGAATGGCTAAAGGCCTATGTTGTGGTAAGTGTAAAAAGGTCCTAAGCCTTTTCCTTGAATCTGAAAAATCCTGGCCCTGCCATTGGAAGTGTTCCCTCATAGCATGCAAAGTTTCCCCAAAGGAAAATTCTTCAGAGGAGGAGAAGCAGAAGGAATGGAGTCTTCTGCATCA